>NC_092621.1:7352500-7682500 GCF_047663525.1 Anas platyrhynchos
GCATGAGGCAAGAGAATCTTTACTCTATTGTCAAGTTATGTTTTCTAGAAAAAGGGTATCCTTGGAATCAAAGTGTATTTCTTCATTGAATCAAACCAGAAATGTATTTTGCTTTGCTACAGCCTTCAGATACCATCAGGGGGATCCCAATAATTCCTTTTACTGTTACCCAATAACAGTGAAAGCAAAATGTAGCTTGCCTCAGATTTTTGGGAGTGAAATACTACCTGTAGATTTTACCTTTCTGCTGTTTGTCATTGGATGAAACTCATCTACAGCATGAAGACTATGGCCATTCTCCAGAGAGAACCTGAGCTGAGTGAAGTGCTGGAGTGCTGCAATGACTGGCTATAAGCTCTTCAGAAGGGACAGGCAGCACAGAAGGGGTGGTGGTGTGGCTCTCTATATTAGAGAGTCTTTCGACGTTGTAGAACTCGAGGCTGGGAATGACAAGGTCTAGTCCCTTTGGGTTAGGATCGGCAGGGACAACAAGACTAGCGTCCTGGTGGGGGTCTGCTATAGACCACCAAACCAGGATGAGCAGATGGATGAGGAGTTCTACAGGCAGCTGACAGAAGTTGCGAAATCTTCAGCGCTTGTTCTCGTGGGGGACTTCAACTTCCCTGACATATCCTGGAAGCACAACACAGCCCAGAGAAAGCAGTCTAGGAGGTTTCTGGAGAGTGTGGAAGATAGCTTCCTGACGCAGCTGGTTAGTGAGCCTGCCAGGGGAGGCGCCCCACTAGACCTTCTCTTCACAAACAGAGAAGGACTGGTGGAGGATGTGATTGTCGGGAGCTGTCTTGGGTAGAGTGACCACAAAATGGTGGAGTTCTCTATTCTTGGCAAGGCCAGGAAGGGGACCAGTAAAACCGCTGTATTGGACTTCCGGAGGGCTGACTTTGTGCTGCTGAGGACACTAGTTGGTAGACTCCCTTGGGAGGCAGTTCTGAAGGGCAGAGGAGTCCAGGATGGCTGGCCGCTCTTCAAGAGGGAAATCTTAATGGCGCAGGAACGGTCTGTCCCCATGTGCCCAAAGACGAGCTGGCGGGGAAGAAGACTGGCCTGGCTCAACAGAGAATTGTGGCTTGAGCTTAGGAGAAAAAAGAAGGTTTATAATCTTTGGAAAAGAAGGCAGACCACTAGGGAGGACTATAAGGATGTTGTGAGGCAGTGCAGGGACAAAATTAGGAAGGCCAAAGCTCACCTGGAGCTCAATCTGGCTACTGCCGTTAAAGATAACAAAAAATATTTTTATAAATACATCAACACAAAAAGGAGGACTAGGGAGAATCTCCATCCTTTACTGGATGCGGGGGGAAACTTAGTTACAAGAGATGAGGAAAAGGCGGAGGTGCTTCTTCGCCTCAGTCTTTAGCGGCAATACCAGTCGTTCTCTGGATACCCAGTACCCTGAGCTGGTGGAAGGGGATGGGGAGCAGGATGTGGCCCTCACTATCTGTGAAGAACTGGTTGGTGACCTGCTACAGCACTTGGATGTGCACAAGTCTACGGGGCCCGATGGGATCCACCCAAGGGTACTGAGAGAACTGGCAGAGGAGCTGGCCAAGCCACTATCCATCATTTATCAGAAGTCCTGACTATCAGGGGAGGTCCCAGTTGACTGGCGGCTAGCAAACGTGATGTCCATCTACAAGAAGGGCCAGCGGGCAGACCTGGGAAACTACAGGCCTGTCAGTTTGACCTCAGTGCCAGGGAAGCTCATGGAGCAGATTCTCTTGAGAGTCATCATGCAGCACTTGCAGGGCAAGCAGGTGATCAGGCCCAGTCAGCATCTGTTTATGAAAGGCAGGTCCTGCTTGACAAACCTGATCTCCTTCTTTGACAAAGTGACGTGCTGGGTGGATGAGGGAAAGGCTGTGGATGTGGTCTACCTTGACTTCAGCAAGGCTTTTGATACCATCTCTCACAGCATTCACCTCAAGAAAATGGCTGCTCTTGACTTGGACTGGCGCACGCTTCGTTGGGTTAGAAACTGGCTGGATGGCTGGGCCCAAAGAGTCGTGGTAAATGGAGTCAAGTCCCGTTGGAGGCCGGTCACTAGTGGCGTTCCCCGGGGCTCGGTACTGGGGCCGGTCCTCTTTAATATCTTCATATCGATGATCTGGATGAGGGCATTGAGTGCACCCTCAGGAAGTTTGCAGATGACACCAAGTTAGGTGCGGGTGTCGATCTGCTCGAGGGTAGGAAGACTCTGCAGGAGGATCTGGATAGGCTGCACCAATGGGCTGAGGTCAATTGTATGAGAGATTAACGGGAAACCACAGTTTCCTGAAGTGCTTGTGCTACAGAGAAAAGAGTAGAGTTCTGCTGAAGATGTTTGCATGGACTTGTACGGCAATCCTACATGTGTAACAATAGTTCTAAAACTTAAGGATTGCATCTGGAAAAGCACACCTAAGAAACTTATCTAGGGCACCATCCTGTTTAGTTTTCTGTGTCCAGTGAATGAAATACTGAACAGCAGGTATGTTATTTTTAAAAAGGATATAAAACAATAGCACAGCACTGCCTGATTATATTACAGTATCTATCTTCTCATGTATCAGCAAAAACTACCACTGAAGTATACCTAATTATCATATTTACAGTGGTATAGGTAGTAAAACAGTTATGTTTTGCATTGCTCAGGATGTTCAAGGCTGAAATAGATAAACTATGTGGGAGATTAGTAATAGGTAATTATTCTCTACTTACATATTCAGCTTCATATTTCTAAATTAAGGTAAGTGGAAAAAGCTTATAAAATATTCAGAGCTCTTTTATCTTTCCTCCTCCCTCTTATTAGAAACTGTGTATGAATTTGCATAGAATAAACTGAACCCATAAATCATAGCAGAAACTGCAAGAATGCTCTTTGTAAGTTATAATTTAAGGTTAACTGTAGCACATTTTGCTTACTGTATTATTAATGACCAGTTCACTCATGACAAGATTACATATTAAAAATTGTTGGTAGACAAAACTCCAGTTCATAATCAATTTGCTTCCTAAACTTAGAAAGCCACTCACCACATTCTCATACTTCCAAAGAGGAGAGCTTTGGGAAGAAAGTTCAGCAAGCAATATGTTATGTTGGCTGTACTCACAGTTGGTTTGCCACATTTGTTGAAGTTTAGGTGTAAGACCTTGCGTGGAGTTTGAACTGTGTCAACATACCATGTGGCAGGTTTGAAAAGCTGACCTGTTCCATTTTCTGTTCTAGGATTTATAGCTATACCTCTACAAGACAGAATGGCAGCAGAAACACCTGGAGAACCTCAGAATTCTGTGATACTCAGTATTTTGTGATACTTGCGGAATATCTGCATGATTCACTGTGCCACCTAATGCAAAGCATTGAATTATAACATGGCTATGGAGAAATAGTATCTTTGTATGACTCTAATTCTGTTACATGTTGGTATACTGTCGATGTTAAAGGCGATCTAAATGTTGTGGGTTCCAAGATTCCCATAGAAGGCTGGGAATCCTTCCCAATCTGCTACAGCCAGGCTGCTGTAGTCCCCAGACGCTGGATTCAGTTAATCGCAAGGCTGCAAATGAATCCTTGGCACACATTCTACAATGTGTGCCAACACCAACCAATCAACATGAATATAAAAAGAGAACCTTCACAGATACCACATATACACAAATGCCACTCACTCTCATAAACACAAATAACAAAAATGGCTTGATCCTGTTTGGGTTTCCTGGTTAGTCATGCTCAATGCTTGCTATCAGCTATTAAGGCTTTGAGTGGTCCCTTCAATGTCCCATCAATCAGTGACCTAAGAGTTGTTCTTGGTACCGTCTCCTTTAACGCATGTTAGTATTTGTGTGTCTAGGTCTGAGTGCTCAGTATGTTACTTCTCTTCTTCATCATCCTAATGTTTTATGCTGACCAGGTATTAACTACATATTCTCAGAAACCACACATCTATACGTTCTATGTACTCTCACACTATGTTCTGTTCTATCTGCTAAAGGAAATCACTGGTACCGAGGCAATAATTAGTTCCAATCCAGTATTCACTGCTATTCAACCTTTATATGTTGTGCTGAAATCCAGGGCCTGTTAGGTTCAATGCTTGAAGATAATTAGTTATTGTTAGACATTCAGAAGACTTGGAACACCGGTTAAACATAAATCTAAGGCTATGTAACAGTGTGATTTTCCTTTCTGCATATTATGAATTATGTTAAAGGAAAAACTGATTCTTTTACATTACTTTGATTTGGTAGTTTAGTACATTATCACAAGTTCTTCTTGTCTTTCATCAGCTAGTTGCTTTGTTTACAACTGAATATACACTGAGCTAGAAATTTTGTTCTAAGTATCTTGAATTTAACTTTCAGGTAGGCAAAGTCCTAGGACATAGTCTTCCAAGACAACAGGCTATCAGTTATACTGAAATAAAACTAATAATAATAATACAATGAATACAGACAAAAAAAAAAAAAAAAAAATGTCCTTCAATCTAAGGCTCTGTTTACAAATTCTAAATATAACAACAGAAGGCTATTTTCTTTGCAAAAGACGTACTCTAATAATGATATACTCAACACTTATCATATCAAGATTATTTGTTAAATCTTTTTATTTTTTTTAGGAATAGAAAGTAGGTATCCAGAAATAGTTCATAGAATCATAGAATATCCTGAGTTGGAAGGGACCCTTAAGGATCATCAAGTCCAACTCTTGACACCGCACAGGTCTACCCAAAAGTTCAGACCATGTGACTAAGTGCACAGTCCAATCTCTTCTTAAATTCAGACAGGCTCAGTGCAGTGACCACTTCCCTGGGGAGCCTGTTCCAGTGTGCAACCACCATCTCTGTGAAGAACCCCCTCCTGATGTCAAGCCTAAATTTCCCCTGCCTCCGCTTAACCCCGTTCCCGCGGGTCCTGTCACTGGTGTTAATGGAGAAAAGGTCTCCTGCCTCTCGACACCCCCTTACGAGGAAGTTGTAGACTGTGATGAGGTCTCCCCTCAGCCTCCTCTTCTCCAGGCTGAACAGGCCCAGTGACCTCAGCCATTCCTCATATGTCTTCCCCTCCAGGTCTTTCACCATCTTCGTAGCCCTCCTCTGGACACTCTCCAACAGTTTCATGTCCTTTTTATACTGTGGTGCCCAGAACTGCACACAGTACTCGAGGTGAGGCCGCACCAGTGCAGAGTAGAGCGGGACAATCACCTCCCTCGACCTACTAGCGATGCCGTGCTTGATGCACCCCAGAACACGGTTGGCCCTCCTGGCTGCCAGGGCACACTGCCGGCTCATATTCAACTTGCTGTCTACCACGACCCCCAGATCCCTCTCTTCTAGGCTGCTCTCCAGCGTCTCATCGCCCAGTCTGTACGTGCAGCCAGGGTTTCCCCGTCCCAGGTGCAGGACCCGGCACTTGCTCTTATTGAACTTCATGTGGTTGGCGATCGCCCAGCTCTCCAACCTATCCAGATCCCTCTGCAAGGCCTTTCCACCCTCATTCGAGTCCACAACTCCTCCAAGTTTGGTGTCATCAGCAAACTTGCTCAAAACCAAATCAAATCAAACCTGTCCAATATGAGAAATGAGTGTTTAAACTTTTTTTTTTTCCACCCTTTAATTTACTTATCCTTCTTACTTTTTATAAGAAACAGTTAGGATTCAGATAAAATTTGTTGGTTTGATTGTTGGTTTTGAATATAAGTGTTTCAAGTGTCCCATCTTGATGTTACTAAACTAAAACATTCTTTGTTCCAGACAAGAAATTGCTTTTATTTCAATATTAAGTGAAATACTACAGAAAAAAACTGAAGGTCAAGACAAAACATTAATGTTTAAATAGTTTGATAGACACAAGACTTTTTTGTCTGCAAATTTTAAATTAGGAAATGAGCTCTCAAAATGTTGACATCTTAGTCATACTCAAGATAGGAAATGTTTCAATATTTTTCCTTTTTATAGGATACCAAAAAATGTTCATTATTTCTTCTTTATCCAGGCTAATCTTTCTTTCTGAAAATGTTTGTATATTTTGATTGCTTCAGTTTCTCAACAGCTTCAATCATATATTCCTGCAATGTTCCTCTTCTGAAGTAAGGGAAGCACAAAGTAACCAATCCAAGTCAGGTTCCTTCAAAATTCTTATTCCTTTAGAGTTAACATAGGATTTTGGGTCACACACTGTAGTCTCAATAAAATAAATGAATAAATGAAAGCTTTCATCAATTACACAGAAGAAAGAATATAACCTCCCACTAAAATAAAAATCATCACTGACCTGAAGACAAGTTGTTTAATGTTTGTAACACAGAAAATGGACATCAAAGAACCAATTAAATTGCAAGCAGATTGGAAATTGTAATATCTTTAAAGTCTATATTCCGGGGGGGGGAGGGGGGGGGGGAGGAAGTGTCCTTCATACTACATAAATAGAGCTGCAAGATTTTTTGTGTGTGTGTGTGTCTTTTTTTTCAGAAGACAGATTTATTTTACAGATGTGTGCTTGGGTTACTTAATAAGACACCATATTTTTGTATGGATATTTTTTCACACCAAAAGGATGATCCAAAGAGATAGTCAATACCATTCTGATGGTAAATCATCACAGCACTTGTAAGGTGACACATTGTTCTACTTGTTCGTGATTAGTCCTTGTTGTATCTCAAAATAATGGTAACCTTTTTTGCAATCACTGCTCTGTAAAGTCAAGCCAGGTAGAGAATCTTTCATATTATTAATTAGAGTGAGAATTTTAAATATTCCAGCTATAACACACAGTCAGTCACTGGCATATTTTGAACTTCACATTAATCCCAGAATGTGGTAGGTTCTTTAATGGCAGTCACTGGTATATGGTAAGAGTAAAGTGAGAAAGACTTGCATTTGTAAGGGAAGAGATGCATAAGAGCAATGCTGATTTATGTCAAATGTGTTTCGACACAGAAAATGGTTAGAAATTTTGTTCCCAGACCTATTTATTCAAAAATCTCTTCATAAACACAACTCTCATGCATCTGTGGCAAGAAAATGAGATAATTGCAGTATGAAGCACTTTGCCAAAGCTTTCCTAGAGATGTGAGAAATGAATTACTTCTTGTTTTCTTCCCTTTCTAGTCATTAGAGGAATTGCCATCGTGGTAAAAATGTTCAATATTTAAATTAGAAATCCAAAAATAATTCTGTATTGGATTTTCCTATCATCCTGCTGGTCTTTCAAATAAAAATAATTGTTGAAGATACTTCGTCACTGAGAAAAAAAAAAAAAAAAAAAAAAAGAAAAAAGAATATAGTAATATTTTTTTATTATTATTATTTTACAAATAATATCTTAGAGTAGGTCTATTAAATTCTTTGTTCTCCTCACTCCAGTCACTACAATTGTGTACTAATAATGCATGATAATTTGACCATAAATTGTACAATGAATAACAAGGATACTATATTACTTAATAGTTTAGTTGAAGGCTTACAAACTGGGGAAAGAAGATGGAGCTGTATTTTCTTTGCTTATTTTAAGTGTCCTAATTTTGAGGTTCTGGGCTCAGATCTAGAAAAAAAACAGGCATGTAGAATGAAGTTGCAGAGTTTCGACAGTCCCAAACAGCGATATTGTTTAATTCTTGCATTAATAATTAAAATGTAAAGATGGACTTGAGAGTTAATAAGCTGAGGAAAGTTTGGAACTAGGCATTACTAAATGGATTTGGTTAACATTCAAAATATTTCAACTTTTCCTCCAGTACTGAATGTAACTTGTAATCAATCTTTCGATTCTAAGGGGGTATCATCCCACTGTTCTCATGAATATTGGCGCCTGAATGTTTTAGTATTAAGAAAAAACAATATTGAAATAAAGTAACAAAGTCAGTTCTCAGAAGTCTCACCAAAAACTATGGCACACTGCCAGTCATATTTTGTGAAAGGTCCATGACGGGACACCAGTAGGCTATACACATATCAGCAATTTCCCTGTATATGAGGAAAATTTATTAAATCTATATTTCATGTACATACACTCGCCTCCTTGTTTGTCACAGTGAATTTACGAGTTATGGTTTATTCAGTCTGGAGAATTTAGGCTCCGGAATGTGTGGAAAAACCTCTTTAGCATTACAGGAAAATATAAATTTAGGACCCTCAGAGCCCTTGCAGTGGTATATATCCTGCCTTTGGTCTTCTCAAGTGAATTTACTGTGGCCCATTACATGACAGTTGCACCAACTAAATTACAGTAGCTCTCCATTAAGTAACAAAGATATGATTGGTAGTGTGCTTTACATTCTCAAGGCAGTTTTCTAACCCCCTAAGTGGATAATTGTCAGTTATTGCTTTTAAACTGCAAGCCTTGTATGACTTTATTAAAAGTTTCCAAGATCCAAAATGTTACTAAAGTAATAGTGGTACATATTGGAGCAGTAAAAAAAAAAAAAAAAAAAAGCAGAAAAGGTGTTGAATATGTGTCATATGTGTCAAGATTTTAAGAAGGCTGTGCATGTGCCTTCTTTTTCAAGTATCTTGATATTTAGGCATCTGTGGAAGAGCTGCAGCTGACAAATCCTGTTTGTATTACTTTTCTCTTTCCTTACTAGGTTCCTCCTAAAATGCTGACAACCAGCAGGTAATAATATCTATTCTTAAGTAGCTGTTTTGAATAGAACATACATTAAATTGCTTGGAATACAACTTGAAGACAAGGAGCAAAGAGGACAATTCTTCAGATCGCTTCATCCTAATAAGGTAAATTATCAATGGTATGTCCACACATATCATGGAAAACAGAAATGGATCATTCACTCTCCAATGTTTTATTGTCTCTGAAATAAATTGTCACTTTGCAGCCCCAATTTGTGTTCTATTTCCTGCTTTTTACAATATTTTACCTCAAATCTCTTAGAATTTGCAATGCTTTTTTTTTTTTTTTTTTTTAATTCAAATTTTCCTGGTTTGCAAAGTCAACTCTATGGCCCCTTACAAGAATAGAGCTGACATGTTGTCCAAAGTGTTAGCCATTCAGAATACAATGAAACCAGAACGATATGCCCTGCTGCAGTAAATTTTCCTACCCAGATTAAAGGAGATTTCAAATTGACCATTCGTGTCAAGACTGCTTTGGACTATCCCTCCCTGTGTTTTAACTTACTAGTTTGAATAATATGAGCTGCTCTTCACTTCATTAGTAGTTGGGATTTTTTTCTTCCTTCCTTCCTTCCTTCCTTCCTTCCTTCCTTCCTTCCTTCCTTCCTTCCTTCCTTCCTTCCTTCCTTCCTTCCTTCCTTCCTTCCTTCCCTGTGCTAAATTCTCATTACCCATGTTTATACTTTGCTTCTTCCAGATGTAATGACAGGGGGGATCATTTTGATTCCTTTTACTTTTTTTGAAAGAACCAATCTGTTGTACATTATATAAATTATTATTTCTCAACTGTAAGAAACTAAGATTGCTTGCCGTTGAATATGGATATGTGGAACTCATTTAGGGCTCAGCTGTGGGCAAAAGTTGAATCAATGAGATATACACAATCAAAACATCACATAATCACAGAGGTTGGAAGTGACCTCAGCAGTGACTCCAAGCAAGTCCAATTAAAGCAGAGTATTCAAAGCCTAAAAAGTATCTGGCAAGCTTTTGAGTATCTGACAAGGTTTTGAGTATCTCCAAGGACAGAGACTTCAAAACCTCTGTGCACATCCATTATGGGGAAAAAATAACTAACTAAAAAAAATAAAATTAAAATAAATAAATAAATAAATTTCCTATGCTCCATCATTGACTCTCATCTTATTGCCTCTCATCTTTCCACTATGCACCTCCAAGAAGTGTCTGTCTCCACTTTCTCTATAGCCTGCCTAGTCTTCATATCTCCCTTTATGAGGCAGTCTTCATGACAAATTACGGTGTGCATAACAGGAGGGATCCAGCAAGACAGGAGGGAGACACGCTATTATTTTTTAGAAACCCAGGATTCTTCCATTCAAGGTAGTCATAAAAAGAGGTGGTGATACATATCATTTGGGTTGTAGAGTTGTAATTGATACTTGACTATGTAAGACTTTGATAAAAAGTTAATGTGATTATTTGGAATACTACGTATTGAACGTGAACAGTTTGATGACTAATCTCACCGTTGCTTTATCCCTTGTGCTACAGTTTTTTATTCCAGAACCTTTTTGGCATGGTGAGACTGTATCATTTTAGAAGATCATCATGCATTGAGAAACAGTAAATTCAGAATATCCACTTATAGAAACTATCCTTTACAAACTTCCAAAAAACATGCCCCAGCTGAGAAAAATACCAAGCTACAGATTTGGCATGATATCACTCTTTGAAAATCATTATCTTGATCTGTTAAAAGTCCAGACATTGACAATGCTTCATTGGAAAATCATCTAGATGAAGATATCTGTGTATAAAGGTGTTTGAAAAGGTATTTATCTGGCAGACAAAAAAGAAAAAGTGTATGAAGTGAGGATGTGAATAATATCAGTTAGGCAACTGAGGAACAACAATTCAGTATTTTTCAAAACATATAAATATGTCAAGGAAATAATTATGAAACAGACTGAAAACAAATAAAAAGAATCATGTAATTAGTATATGAAATTCAGTGCCTCATGATGCAATGGCATCTAAAGCTCAAAAGATTAAACAAATTCGTGAAGTATAGGGCCGTTAGCAGATATTAAATTCATCAACATGAGAAGTTTGTCAGAAGAACGATAGAAGCTGAAATGTTACAGCAGCAAAATAGTAAATTTTTTACCTGGCCTGTCTCTAATGCTCTTTCCATTCAGGCGAGAAGGGCTTTTGATTTCATGCAGAGATGATAATTCTTTCAGGGATGTCACTGAAAAATTTCTGCTGGACTTTGCTGGGACAATGTGTCACTAGTTTGCAATTTCCTGAGATGCAGGCCAAGGTCTACTACTTGTTCTAGAGACTACTCAGGATGCCATGAGATGGTTATGAACAGCAGAGCATACTGGCAGGAAATGTACAGGATCCTACTAAAAATCAATTACAGACTTAGATAAGCCTGAGCCTTTATCAATCCCAGTATTGTGGTCATCAAATTAAAGGAATTTTTGTTCCTACTAACCTTAGAAGATGGTAAAGAACATTCAACTATATTTTATGTTGGGTGATCTGTGAGTATCGTTAAATACAAAATACAGCACAGTTAAATTTACAAAGAAATAGCATGTTAGCGTTACAAAAACATGGCTTCTTTTACTCATTTACATTATAAGTGCAACTAGAAGGTTAGTGTGCATTTTGTGCACCAGTCCTAAGCCTCGTGTATGTATAAAACTCTAACAGCAATTGGTGCTCATTTTGTACACCCTTCCTAAGCCTCATGCATGTATAATACCCTCACAGACAGAGAGCCTAATGCAGAGAACTCTGGAGAGTCATGATTTGATCCTTGACAAAAAACACACCCGAATGTGGACTCAGTTCCTAGTAGCCAATATCGAGATAAGTACTACCTGACTTTCAAACGTACTGATTTCCTATCTAAAATGTGGGTCTTTAAAAAAGAAAATTAACCTTGTCAAGCATCATTACATGGCAGAGTTACAAAGAAACCCTCCAGAGTCCAACATACATGATTTATGAATCTAGCTGAGTTCAGACACCTGGAAAATAAAAAGCATCGTGGTTAGGTCTTGTACAGTTTGCTAGTACATTAGTTATAATACTGTTGTCATTGAGAGCCACATGTGTAGTTATGCTGCGGAAATGATTCTACCAGCCAATTTAATTCAAATCCTACTTATCAATAAAATCTCATGAATTATATCACAGAGAAAGATAGGAAAAAATTCTGGCTTATCTTCTTATCCAGGAAAGATTGCCTATAAATATCTGCAATTTAGTTTGACAGCAACCTAGAAGTCTACCTAATCCAGGTTACTAGTTCTTTTCTATTCATTTTGATTTCCCATATTGTTATCACAGCTGTATCTAAGAACCTTCTAGTAAAACATTAAGTATATTTTGTCACCTTCATTTTCTCATTCTATAGGTGTGTTATATCTATGAAATGTGATGTGCCAGACCTTGACTGGAAGAATGAAGAAGATGACCTAATCTAAAACCATGCCAAGGAGCAGGCCAACAACCAAACAGGCCAGTCAATTGTGTGACAGTTCTCTTGCAGATATTGTGATCTTGAATTTACTTTTATAGACAGAAAACTGTGCATCTTTCAAATAACAACTGAAACCTTAAATTTTATCTGTCCACTAATAAACATACTACGGACAGCCACATTGTATGGCAGGTCATGACTTTAGGCCGGCATGCTCCAGATAAATGGACAAGACAGTCTCCTAAGCATTGATGATATCATTCTCAAGTACATAACATTGTTCTTTATAATCATGTTTAAGCAAGAGAGACTGCCTTTTAAGATTATTGCCTTCTAGAACAGGACGGAGCATTTTAAAGAAACAAAAACTTTAGAAAAATGTATTAATAAATGCTAGAAAGAAACCAGAATTTTCATGCCTGAGGAATCTAGCAGAAATGTTGAACTATTGACTTACCTTACAAGAATGTCTGCCAAAGGGGACTTTCCTGGGACACTTCTCTCTTCAAAGTATTTTCTTTGGATGCCAACATGTGTTCCAGCATTCAGTCATCAGATCAGCTGCATTTCAAACAGTAACCACAATGAACTCTAGTAAAGAAAAACTGCCTGAGTCAGCTTTCACAGGTCACTTCAGTGTTCTTAAGTTCTTTGGGAGATCAAAATGGATAATGATAACTCCGTACTACTACTACTACTACAAATAAATAAATAAATAAATAAATAAATAAATAAATAAATAAATAAAGTTTTTCTCATATGGAGAAAAATAAGAATTCATTGAATAAGAATATATATTGAATTGAGGACTGGATATTATTGGATTTTTTTTTCCAAGTTCTTTGACCAGTCACATTTTCACTAAAGAAGTATTCATTAAAATAGTATCCTACCATCTCTTCCGTGAAAGTATCTCATAGAAAAAATATTGTGATACAGATATATCTCACTGATATTTTTTATTATATTTAGTTTCAACGTATATTACTCAAATTTATACTCATCTTCACTTTCAATCTTTCAGTCTTTCCATATGGTGATGCTTTCAGTCTTTCCTTGACACTTCAATCTTGAACCCTTGCTAAAAAAGAAAAGTTGCCCTTGATTTCTGTGGTTGAGAGGGTTTGTGTAAAACTGAAGTCCATCTATCCCGTGTTCCCCTCACCTCTCCCCCTCCAAGCAAAATTGAAAACATAACAATAGGAAATTTTTTCATTTGCAGATTGGCCCTTCCTGCATTTTCAAAATACAGGTCACAAAATTCCCAGGAACCTCCACAAAATTACTGAGTACTGGGCATTTGAGTCTCATCGGAGCACAGAGGCACATAAGTGATTGTTATTGCTTTAAAAACTTGATCACAAAACATAGCAAGGATTTTTTAAATTTTCACAAAAACAGCACATTCATTGATTATCCACCATTTTCATCACAGTCAGGGGTAAATTTAATACGTCCGTCCACTTTCGATTTCTGGTTCATTATTTTGCACCAGAATTATTGGAATGTTATCAGGGAGATGATTTTTTTAACAATTATTGCAAAAATTAAGTATGATAATAATTCTGATTTTCTGGAAAAAAAATAAATAAATATATACATATATATATATACACACACACATATATCCTTTTCCTACATCTATGAAAACAAACAGGAGTTGTGGATACCTACTGTATCTTGTTAAACCACTCTCCAGCAAAATTCATGATCAGAGGAATCATAGTATATTGGAGAATGTGTACTACAGGCCTCATTGTGTGTTCAATCTACAGATGCTCTGAGTCTTTTCCAGCCCTAACAAAAGAACCATGGAACTTGAGCTCAAGCAATAAAAGTTTATATTATCAGCTTGAGTACATCTAGTTCAAGCCTTAAATATCAGCCAAGATGGCCGCCATTACGTAAAAGAGGATTGAAACAAAAACCTTTAGACTCAAAAGCTTTACACTTTTGAATAAATCAAGCTTTTGAGGAGAACCTTGAATGTACATAATTTAACAATAATCCAAATTGTTTGGTGTCATGTAGCGGGAAAAATTGCAGTTGTAGTTGCAAGTTAGTCCCTTTATACCAAGGTAGACTTAATTTAAATAAATAATAATTAAAAAAAAGCCCTACACTTTTTGTTTGTTTCACTAAGGTTGTAGCTTTTAAGATTCACTTTGAATATATCTCCCTCTTTTTCTACAAATTATCCCTTGCATGCTTTCAGTCTTTTCAGAAAATTCTTCCCACTCAAGACGGAAAATTCTGTCCACTCGTTTTCCGTTCCAAATGACATTGTCCAACACTTAACTAATTTTACCTGAACGGTACAATTCACAGCCATCAATACAGCATTAAGAGACCTTGCACTGAGATAGGTTTCTTACACAAAGAAGATCAGTTCTCAATGGAACAATGGAACAAGACTAATGGTGAGATCATCCATTTAAGCAAGGTCTTAACAGAGCAACATAAGCCTGTGCAGACTGATTTATTTCCAATCAAATCACAAAACTCAGTCTAGGTCTGCAGCCAAGGTACAATTAATTAATTGATTTGGTGTATGTGAGCACTTCCAATTTGGATCTCCATATGCTAAGACAGTAAGAATCAGGATGAATGAGTCATTAGCAGTTTCCTTTCTGACATTAAAAAAATAAATAAAATCAAAAAATGATTTGGTATTGTTTATCTATTTGTTTGCCTTTAAAAAAAATAATATATATATTTATTTATTTATTTATTTAACTTATTAGGTTTCATCTCTACCATAGGGATTTACTTAATTATAGATGAGTCATTTCCAGTACCTTCATCATCCAGATGCATTGTGTTTTTCTCACACTTTATTCTGGTTAGAACTGACTCATATTTTTGCACATACATAGACAAATTCAGATGGATTAATATTCTGAACTGTCTTACTAACCAGAATTTCATGATTTCCCTAAAATCTGTCAGATTTTCCTTGTATAAGATGAATAAAAAAAAATGCATCTCTCCTCTCCACAGGAAGAGAATTTTTTTTTTCAGATACCGTGCGTTCCTTCAACTGAAATGTTCAACCTAAACTCAGCACCAAGTCCCAGTTTGTTTGCTAGTGATAACAGATTTGTTGACCTCTGATAACAGATTTGTTAACTCCTAAATTAGATGATTTAAAACAACAGATGAAAGAACAAACAAATCTTTATTCCTATCCGTTTTTAGACAAGAAAACAGACACATTAACTAGATAACAGCAGGTCTGCTTCCAACAGCTTTTCATGTTTTTCCACCCAATGTCAACCCCTCCTTTGGATACCTCTATAAATTCCAAAATGTCTCTAATCACCTGTCCTCATACTTCAATCATGTCAGTTCTGAGTGACTGAAAGGTGGAAGAGTTTTTTTTTTTTTTTTTTTTTTTTTTTTTTTAAGATTTATAACTATTCAAACATTTCTTCCAATAGTTCCCCAGTTCTCTATACTTGCTTCTTCATTGCTAGGAAACATCATGAGTTACAAATTGAGAGCAATGTTTACTCAGTCCTAATCATGAGTGTGGGTCAATGGCTGAGATCCTAAAATAATTCAATAGTACTGGAATAGGCAAGCACCCCCTTCTGTTTTCAGGATAGTGAAAGCAAGGATGAAGGAGCCCTTATTGGTAACCTTTCCAGCATGAAAAATCAAATGCAATTTGCCCATATTAGTGGGCTTAGTCTCTGTCTGATTATCTGGTGCCACAAAGATGTGACCCATGCCTATGCCTCTGTTTTTTAATAAACACATTTGCTGGGTCTGATAGTTTGGCAATTTGTACAGTAAATTAGATGTAATTTGCCCTAAATGCCACTGGTTTCTCAGATAGTTTGAAGCAATGCTAGGCAGCTCAGCAAATAACTGCAGCTTATCTGCAACTGAATCAGGCTAGAGAGCAGACTTTCTTGCTAGAGCCCTCTGCTGCCCACTTCAGATCCAGCCTTTCCACCACCTCCAACTTCCACAGCCTATTCATTCTCTTCAGCCTTCCTCTGCATTCCTCTTTGCCATTCACTCACTTCTCTTCTCCCCTCCCACTCTTCCTTTGAAATGTTCGGTATTTAGGGTCTGATGCAATGATAAATGGATTTGTTTCTCCCATTGAAATCAAGAAGATCTGTGCCGACTGTCCAACGAGGAGCTCAGACCTGTATCTAACTTCCCCCACCTTTCCCCTAGTGTTTCCACAGGTGCCAATGAATTTAGGGTACTGGTGACTTTCTTTTATCTGTCCTGACAGCCTAATAAAGAGATGGAAGTCAGGATTAATATTTTTTTTTAATTTATATATTTTTTGTTGTTAGTCATTTGGCAGTCATCTCCCCCTTGCTGTGCAGCACAGAACCCAGATGGCTGCTGACTGTTCCAGTTGGCTTGAACAGCCAGTGGGAGCCATTGGCGCTCTTAAATAGCCTTATCTAGCCTGCAGTCAGCTTCATTCCTAAATAAAATTAAATAAAACGTTTAGATATTACATAGAAAGGTTTCTTTAAGACATCGTAAGTTCGTATGTTCCTCCAAGTTCATTTGTGCTCCTCTTCACACATTTTTTTGCACTGTTCTTTTTCTTCCCCTTTTTCTTCCTCTTCCTTCCTAATTCCATTTCCTGTCATCCCTCCCCCCCCCTTCCCCCCCCCCCCCAGCCCCCATTTTTCTTCCTTTTAGCTCCACTTCTTTGTCTTCCATCTGCTTTTGGCTTTCATTTTTGGGTTTTACCTCTCTAACAGCAGGGATATCTTCCCTTCCCCTTTGACAGCAATGCATTGCTGTGTAAAATGGGGTTTATTTCTCTGGGCAGTGTTGCAGCAGCTTTCCACAGAAGTTTAAAGATAATAACATGAACCTTAATATATATATATGTGTGTGTGTGTATATATATATATATATATAAAATTTAATTTGAAATACTAATAGGGGTAAAACCTCCTTAAAGAAGTGGCACTTCACAGGATAGGAATCCCGTAGTATTTCTGTAGAACTGAATAGATGGAGAAGAAATAAAAAAGACATTCCATACTTTTTTTCTATTTTTTTTTCCCTATAATTACCAATAACCCACTATTAGGCTTCAAGGACAAAAATAACTCTTAGACTGTCTAGATATCAGACCAGAACTAGTCTTTTTCACCTGGCAGCAGTTTGGAAAGATGAATCCTCAAGGTACCTGAAGTCTATAATCGTCAGATCAGTCGTTCCCATGGA
Organism: Anas platyrhynchos; assembly: GCF_047663525.1. Taxonomy (NCBI): domain Eukaryota; kingdom Metazoa; phylum Chordata; class Aves; order Anseriformes; family Anatidae; genus Anas; species Anas platyrhynchos. The sequence goes on from NC_092621.1 coordinate 7,369,802, forward strand.
GAAGCCCAGGCAGGTGGCATCTACCCTGTGATTATTTCTTTACTTTTTATTTTTATTTTTTATTTTGCCTGGTTTCCACACCATCCCCAAATGTCAGATCTGCTGCGATGGAATATCTGTATTTTGGGGAGGGAAGGGGAAGTGTATTGGAAGGGTTTAACTCTATCTATACTGGTGCAAGCAACACCAACTTCTGTGTTTAATCTCTCATTTCCAACTGGTTGCTTTGTGGTTTTTTGTGATGTGAGGCCCCAGGTGGGAGACAGGTCTCCATGTGCGAGGTGCTATACAAACACATTAAATTGCCTGACTTGAAGATCTTACAGTGTAAGTAGAGAAGACCAGGGAGAGGCTGGAGGGTAGAGGCAGAATGAGCACAATTTTTGTTTTACAGCAAACAGCTAAATTAAATGGTGTCCCCAGTGGGCTGAAAGAAATCTGAGGTAGAAATGGACATTGAACATCGATTACCTGAACCTCAGTGTTTTGCTCATAAAGCAGTTTAGTCTTCAGGCAAAATCTGGCCTCAGGTTTGATCTTTCAATAACATTCTTTACTTTCTTATCATTTTTAGAAGCAATGGGCTTTCATACTGATGCATTGTAAGGTAGACCAGGCACAAAAGGAGAGCAATTCGCTGCCCATTCATATGCAGCAGTCTCTTGTGCAGAGCACAGCAGGCATATAACAGCTACCTAGCCATACTACTGAGAATAAAGAAGACAGTGTTTAGCAGATACCTGGGCAGAATGAGTAGCAGGTGGGGTCTAACTTTCATTCTCGTACAGAACTGTTATCAGATTTTTAATGATCACAAAGTAGGCAAAGGACATACACAGATTTCCCTCTCTCTTTTTCTCTGTGTGCATCTGTGTGTGGGTACAAGATCATGTCTGTCACTGGCAGCTGGGCCATGCCTAGGAGAGTAGAATAAGTGATCCGCTAATAGAGGATAGTATAAAGCTCCTAAAGATCAAAAGATAACAGTCTGTGCCTTTTGTGCCTTTTCTTTCTCTTTTCTTGCCTCTCTCTTTCTCTCTCTCTCTCTCTCTCTCTTTTTTTTTTTTTTTTTTTTTTTTTTTGAGCGGAAAAAAAGCTGGGTTCTATTCTCAGCTTTACCGTTGAAGATGGGTGATTTGTCTCATAATTGTGTTCGCTGACTGCAGCAGATGGATTCATTACTAGGGCTGGTCAGAAATCTTTCAACACAATGTGTTTTTGTGTGTTTGTGTGTGAAAATGATGAATCATCAAAACTGAAACTTTTCAAGAAGATACAGCAGTGCACAGGAAACTTGTCACAGAAGTGTCCTCAACTTTCCAGTGGGGCTTCTGATTAAAGTCAGAGAAAGGAAAAGCCTCTCATCTTAGAGTAGCCCAGGAGATAGTGTGGGCACTGAGGGTTTTTTTTTTTTTTTCTGCTTATTCTGAACTGTTTCTTTTCTGAACTGTGTCAGTTACTTTACTATGCAACACATCTCCTTATATAGGTGTGTGTACATATAGAAATGTAAACAGTGTAGAAGAGCTTTAACAAGAGGAATTGAGAGAAAGACAATGGTATGCTGAACACTATAAGTGAATGCAAGTCATGTCCCCTATTAAAGCTACCGTATGCTTTTTTGAAGTCAGAGAAACATTTACCATCTCCAGAAGGAACAGCTTTCTCATTACAGACCCTTTCACCCAAGTCCACCAAATCCCACTCCTTTTGTTTCAACAGAAATTATCAAAATAATCTGGAGGGATGAATGCTCAAGGAAGAGTCTTGAAGGCAAAGTAACTTAGGTCATGACCACAGCTGAAGAGGAAAATTTTACAAGGAAAGGTCATGAGCCTACTCATGTTTATACCCCGTACAGCCTTTTCCCCTCTGAGTGTTTCTTTAACTTGTATATAAACTATTGCTGATTGTACTGCTGCCTTTGGGAGCCAATCTTATGCATGACTTACCCTGTGCATATAGAAGTTTGTCTTGGTCCTCCTTAGCAAATGTTTAGTCTAGACTCTAATCAGCACAGAGTGAGACACTTCCAACAGGAGCTACAACCAGCAAGAGGCCTATTTAGAAGACAGGCAGGACACCAAATGTCTTTTTTAAATAGGACAAGGCAGCTTGCTAATGGGCAGGAATCTGGCCCTGAGGTTTCAGCATATGACAGCCATGTAAATGACAATCCCGCTGTTGCAATGGGAGAAGGAAATCAATAAGACTCTCCCATCAGTGGGAACAATAATAGGGAAGAACTAAAGGATCACTGAGCAATAGAATACTTCACTGGGATTTATGGAGAGCAGAGCAGAAAGGAAGACATGGGAAAGATGTCAAATCTTTTCTCCTAAAAATGGCATGAGAGTCAATAAAAAGATGCCTCGGCAATGGAATAAGAGCGAAAAGACCTAGATGAAGTCGGCAGCAAAGGTGATACAAATTGCACCAAAAAAAAAAAATTAAAAAAATTAATAGTACCAAACTATTACAAAGGCCCATTCTTTCTAACAGCAGACCTGACTCATCCTTTGAGCTTTTCTTCCAGAACAGTCCTAGCATTAGTGTGGATTTCCCATTTCTAGCCTCTTTCATTCCTTTTGCAAGCACTTGTTTTTGATGTAGAAATATTTTCTTTTTAAGGAAAAGTTACCCTGGAATATAGTCAGGAAATCTCCTTGCAGGACATCTGAGAGATACCATTGTTTTTCTGGACAATTTGTTACAGGCAAATTATAGCAAGACTAATTTTTAAGTTGATTAACATACCCAGTCCACAAATGTCTGTAATGTTGTCAAAGGCGAATAAAATTATTCTAATATTTCTTAATTTGAATTGTGAGTAAGCTTTGCCTCCCATCAAGATAACTTCTGCTCTTTCCTTCCAGTTTCTTGAAACAACAAAGGAAAAAGTATTCACTCCTTTGTGAAAGCAGTACGATCATTTTTTAGGTTATTTTTTCCCAGTCTTTCAACCTTTTTTAATTCAAAGATCATCTTAAAATTGTGTGGTACAACTTACACAATTGTTAAATAGTTTTTACCTAATGGAGGAATAAAAAATATCCCAAATTTTGAACGTTTGATAATAGTTCTCTCACATCGCCTTGTTTGTTTTCTTGCTTACACAGATGTGCATGCTTACATAATGCAGCAGTAAAAATGTGAGGTTTTCATGGACTATCCTTCTGATGTTTTATAAATCAGTCCAGACCACAGACAGAGAAACACTGGCTTACTGTTGCTCTTTATCTTTTACCATAAAGTCAGTGTAAGATTCCCCCTCTCTCCTTTTTCCCCAAGGTATATTTTTATAGCTAAGTCCAAATTTAAATGTCACAAGCTATTTGTCTTTCATCCATGTTATCTTTGTGCTATCCCCTTTATAGTTAAGGGTGTCATCTAAAGCCTGATTCTCTTCCATAATTTTATGTACTTATCTTGGCAGAAACTTATTAGTATATTCTGTCAGGACAAAACTTTGCACTATTTGATCACTCCTTATTTGCATTTTTAATAGTCCCCATTACACAGACTCAGAACTAATTAGCCAAGAATCTGTAATAGAAAACTCCTGTTTCCTAGTTTCAGAACTAAGAAAATAATGGCTAGAACAATTAAGTAATAAGAAAAAATACTGTGTTAAGATTGGCAATAAAACAGCTGCCATAAATCATTATAATAACGACTTGCAGCTCAAAATATTGAATTTCATAAAAAAAGTAACTTACACACTATTTCTGTGGGCTTCAAAATACAGATGCCCCAGAAAATAAACAAACAAAAACATATAAAATATATACCATATTAGTCCAGGTGGGTTGTGATTTTGTGTTTGTTTTTTATCTTCAATGTGACAAAATCCTAGGGAAAAATAAACGAACTCAGACTTTTACCAACATTTCAGCTACTAAACTTTCACTGTGTTTATATGACTTATAGATAGGTTAAATATCAATGGAAAATGATGAAATGATGATGAACCCAATCTTCAAAAGCCTTGAAGTATCTTGTTCCTTTTGATTTCATCACAGACATTTGGTGCCTAAGTCACTTCAAAGAAAAAGACCTCGTCTTATAGAGAAAGAGATTGAAATTATCCATCCTCCATCCAGCTACTATTGAAATGTGAAATAAAGGGCACTAGACACCCATGCTCATGCCACAGAGTTTTGTCCCAAGTAATTTCAGTTTTCAGAATTTTATTCAGCATCTACTTTCAGTTTATCCAGAATGACAGAACTTGTAAAAAAGGGTATTTTTTTAAAGTATCACTCACTTTTTCTCTCTAACAAGTAGAATATGCAGTAGATTAATTGGCCAGCACAGTCTTTTGCAAACATATCCATTCTGAGACTCCACCTCAGTAAGGCTTTGTCATTAGAATGGAGAAATTCCATTTAATGAAGTGAGTGATTAATGATATAGCAAGTTGCCAAATGGAAAGTAAACTAATTTTGCTGGGAGTTTTCAAATCAATTTTGTTTTACTGGCACTTCAAAATTCACAAATAAATAAAAATAAAATCAACACTTTCTATTGAACATTAACAAATAGTTTAAATTCCCAGTCAGTTTGATAAATTTTACTGGTTGAAATGGGTTCTTCTGGATATAAAATTGTTTCTAGCAGGAATTTCCATAGAATAATGAAAGTAACAAGCTAATAAAGGCAAATATGAATGAAAAGTGCCTTCTGTGAAAGATCTTGGAAAATAAATTATTTTTCATTTCACAATCCAGCCTCTTCAAAAAGACTGTTGTTATTTTAATGTATTTGCTTTCTCTTTCTATATATTTATGTCTTCCAAATTTCCTTCTCACTATTCAGAAAAATCACATATTTATTCTTATAATATTTAAATCCAAATAAAAGTGAATACTTATCTTTTTGCTTCACTTTTTGGACAATATGTTGAAAAATCTTAAATTTTATGTCCTCTGCAAAAGTTAAACAAAATAATATATATATATTAGAAAAACATAATATTTTAATTTTTATCTTCTACCAATGGAATAATTATTGATTTAGCAAAGCCATGTAAGATTAGATTTTTCTACAACGCACATGGGAATGGTAAAATTTGTTCCTGAAAAGACATAATACCTTGCTTTACTTATGCCCATTACTACAGTGAATTTAGTTAACTTTGTAATGAAACTAGTAATATGCTTAAAGCTATGGAACTAAATAATGATATATTTGTAAAAATAATGGAACTACCTAACTACTTAATGCTAAGATCATGTACTAGTGTTTTAAAAATGTGGTCCTATTATCTAGCTAAGCACTAGCAAGAGATATAAAGTCTTTTAATATCTTTTACTCTTTAAATAGTATCATCATATTAACTTCATGCCTGTATTAACTTGTCATTACAAAGTACCTTAGGACTCATTTTGCACCTAAGTTTTCTGTATTTTTTTTTCTTCTTTAGTTTCTTTGTAAATTACAAGATTCTTCAGAAGAACAAAACATGTAAAATCCTTAAAAGAAATTCAGGTTTCTAGGTACACAATAAAAACACTAATTCCCTGATCTTCAAAAACATTCCCTCCAGGATTGAACAGCTTTGTACTACTGTAAAAAGAGGAGAGAAATCTTTTGTTTATTGCTTGTTGTAATTAAGACTTCTTTCTGAGCATGCTGTAAACCATTCTGCCCTTTCTGAAAATTAAGTTGGAAGCATATAGTATATGCTTCCAATATATATGGTATATTCTTCCAATATATAGTAGGTGCTTCAGTATATACATGTAGTATATACAACCATATAATATGCATCACTATACACATAATATACTTCAGTTCTGATTTGCAGCTCTCTTTTATGCTAGCACTAGGCCCTTGAACGCATATTCATTTTTATACCCTAAATTTGCCTTTTGGTCTCTTAGTCTGTCTGGCCTTTCTGTCTTCACTTGCTTCCAATACACTTCCATTCTCTACTCCAGCATATAGTTATTCCAGGCCTCTTTCCACGTATCTCAGCAGCAACCTGAAGCAACCTGAAGCCTGCCTGCCACAGCCACTGTGGCATTAAAATTAGCATAAATGGGGATGTACTAAAGAAGTTTTGAAGAGTGACTAGAGCCAGAATTTGGACTTGAGTTTGGAGATGAAAGGCTGGTGAACTAGCGCATTGTGGTTGCCCATTATACCGCCTGCTAGGAGACAATAACTTTCCCAAAACTTGCCTGATGCAGCCAAAAAAACAATGACACAGAAGCAGTCATGTTTGTTTCTTATCAGCAGGGATCCTATTGCTGCAAGCTCCACAGTGTTTTGGATTCTAGCTCTACTCATCAAACCATTCCTCCTGCTCCATTCGCCAAGCAGCTTACAGAAGGCAATTAACTATTGCATAGGCATTTGACTGTAAACAATTATGGAACTCAATGTCCTGTAGCTTGGAGGGGGAAGAAAAGCCTCCTACACTGGCTGAGCTGATAATCAGTGACTTTGACAGTGGAAAACTCTCTCTGAAAGACAAATGAAGCTGTTTGAACAATTACCCCTATCACCATATTCCACCACAAACTGTCTTCAACTGGGAGATTATTTCTTTTACAGGGTCTGGCAGTCGATGGAATCCAAATGCCAGTAAAGAATTGGCACAGACTTTTCACTGTTCAGCTTGACCACTGTAGTCTAAGCGAATGCACAAAAGCATGTCATGCTGTGTGCTCTTTTGAAGCTGACGATGAGAACTGAACCACAGTGGGAGGCAAGTGAATGAGCAATGTGGCATCATTCAGCCTGTGTAGCTGAATTGTTCTACACAGTACGCTAAAGATGGGATCCAAACAGTTAAGCTTTGGGCAACATGGAAGCTTCATATAAAGAAATAGGAGTCTCAAAAAGCAGAGCAGCAATCTGCAGAGTTTTGATAACAGCAAAAACTTTATGCTGATAGCTTTGTGGGGAAAGTGATGATGCATCATTTGATGTAAGATAGGTAGGAAAAACTTTAAAATCTCTCCATTAAATGTCATGACACCTTTGAAGCTCACATCACAGGTTTCTATCCTGTGACAAGAAGTGATCTCCTGGGTCAGACCAGCTGCATTATTTAGTCCTTTTTTTTTTTTTAAATCATATTGTTTTTAGTCACCAGATATTAATTTGTATAGGTATTGCTTATTGCATTTCCAAAAAGCCTATTCTTATCACATAGCCACAAATACCCATCTTTCACTTAATCTAAGTTATTCCTTGATCAAATGTACTCATGTACTCTCTGGGAAAAAAAAAAAAAATCCTTAGTGGTGAAAAATCACATGTTGCTTTCACATAAAAATCATAAATCAAGCCTTAGCATTGCCCAATCCTAATGCAGCTATTCCTTCTCTCAAATAAGTAAAGAAATCAAGAGATGGTATCTTGGATTTTTGTGAGATCGTGTGGGTCCAGATTTACCTTTAATCACCTGCATGACATTTATTTTAAGTTCTTTCCCTGAAGAAACACTTCAAAAGTGTGGTCCATCCCATGTTAAGATGGGATGCCAGTGTCTGAAGAGAAGATCAGGATGAGATATTGGCTCGTGATGAGATAGGTCTTGGCTCCCCAGAAGCCAGCAACACACTACCATTTCATTTACTTTAGAAAGGACGGGATTTCATGCAGGATTCTCATCTTCTAAACCAAATCTTTTAAAAGCTAAACAAATACACACGCCAAGTCACTGAATCTAGTTTCTACTGTCCAGATGTTAGGAAGAATTTCTTTACTGAAAGGGTTGTTAGGCACTGGAACGGGCTGCCCAGGGAGGTGGTGGAGTCACCATCCCTGGAAGTCTTCAAAAGACGTTTAGATGTAGAACTTAGGGATATGGTTTAGTGGGGACTGTTAGTGTTAGGTTAGAGGTTGGACTCAATGATCTTGAGGTCTCTTCCAACCTAGAAATTCTGTGATTCTGTGATTCTGTGATCTAGAGAAGGTGCTCTTTTTAGGGTGAGTATGGGGGGTCATCTGGGAGAAGGGGGAAGGAATCAGGACAGGGAGGAGATATGGGCATGTGCAGGGCATGATGTGGGGCATGGAGGCCAAACTGAACAAGCAGTGACCCAAGCTGTGTGGGGAGGCACTCTGACTTCCCAAAACCAGCAATGCCCTTCCCCAGCCTCTTTCAACTCATGACACACACACTCCTGGGCACCTGTGCCACTCATGTCTGCGCCTCTTCTGAAATATATCCTTGCAATACCTCCTTTCTCTCCAGAGCCACCAGGCTCCCTTCCCAAAACTCCAGCTCTGCCTATGACCCACCAAGTTAGGGGAGAAGCAAGTTCTTTCAGGGAAATCCTTCAAGGGCACTTTCCCAGGCTCCCAGAAGGTGCTTAGTGGTCGTGGCACTTTCTCTCCTCCCACCTATATGCTTGTTGTGGCACCAGGAAGATGATATTTTGGGTCAGAAAAGAGGGGAATAGGATCTCTGTTCCTACAGATGCAGAAGTGGTGTTACAGGACAGTATTCTGTATAGTTAAGAAAGTTAGGAGAAGGCTTGTAGAAGTCCAGTAGTGATCTGGCATGGGCTGGACCTTGAGTACTGTGTTCAGTTTTGGGCCCCTTGCTACAAGAAGGACATCAAGGTGCTCAAGCAAGTCCAGAGAAGGGCAACAAAGCTGGTGAGGGGTCTGGAGAACAAGGCTTATGAGGAGCAGCTGATAGAGCTGGGTTTGTTTAGTCTGGAGAATAGGTTGCTCAAGGGTGACCTTATTGCACTCTACAGGTAACTTAAAGAAGGCTGTAGAGAGGTGGGGATTGGTCTATTCTCCCACATGCCTGCTGACAGAATGAGGGGGAATGGGCTAAAGCTGCGCCAGGGGAGGTTTAAGTTAGGAAGAACTTCTTTACTGAAAGGGCTGTTAGAATAGCCTGGAATGGGCTGCCCAGGGAAGTGGTTGAGTCACCATCCTTGGAAGTCTTTAAAAGACATTAGTGATATGGTTTAGTGGAGGACTGGTTAGTGTCAGGTCAGAGGTTGAACTAGATGATCTTGAAGGTGTCTTCCAACCTTGATGATTCTGTGATTCTGGAGTCGTAACATAGCCACACAGGCCAACTGGATATGAGAATTTATCTTAACAGTCTTAAATATTAGAAAGAAAATGGTGAACACATTTATTTAACAGTGTGTTTAAAGGTTATTTAATTTATTTAATTATATACATATATATTTATTTTATTTTATTTTATTTTATTTATTTATTTTCGGGTCAGTCTGTGATTTCTGAAAGCAAACATCTCTACAAGCAATTTTAAAAAGCCCCAGTCCTTTCAGTACATGTTTTTCCACTTAGGGCAATGGCCCAGATACACTTGGATAGTATATCTATAACTTGTCAGATGAGGTTAACAACATGAGGTGTTTAGAAAACTATTACATATCCACCAAGTCTGCAGGCCACTGTGCCTCTACACCTGGATGAAGAAACACATGTAACACCAGTTTTGGATGCCACCTGGGAGAGGTCTGTGGCTCTCAGGCATGTTTCAGCATGACCGTCTTCCCATTTTGTGATACCCACCCTTAACTCTGAACTTTCCCCACCACAAACATGTAGGGGTATGATCAGGTTGGCAAAGCAGTGGGCCCTGAATGTGTACTTAGTTTAGTTTTGATTACTGACTTTCTATTCACATATAAATTTTAAATATTCATTACACTAGTTCTTATAAAAGAATGCCATATTATGAATTTATGGATATATGTATTTAGTTCACATACCTTTATTATATCCGTATGCCACATATGCATATACGAATATATGTAAGGGATACCTATGTATAAATAAATTATATAACTGTCTTTGTGCACGTTTGTATGCACTCGTACACATGTAAAATGCATATTTTTTACAGATGAACACTTTATATATGAGCCCTTGGTTTCAGCCACTCTGAGATCATATGGCCATTTCCAGACACTGCAAACAGCTGATTGCAGCACAGTTTGAAAACACGGGTGGGTATGACATCTAAAATGGCAGTCTCCAGGTATGCAGGGAGCAGGAGCTTCCTGCTCTGGTGCACTTCCAGATAAACTGGAAGGGAGTGTGGCAGGTCCTGCCAGACAATCATAATGCTGTATGAATGTAATGGCTATGGCCTTGCAAGAAATGCTGGCTCCTTGCTCTAAAGTAACTGCTGAAACAAAATGTCAGAAATAGCAGGCTTGCAAAGCCCAAGTGACTGGAGGGCGGGGGGAGACTTTTTGGGCAAGTAGAGCAAGTGGCTGCCAGATAGGGTGGCAGTTCTGATGGAAGCTGGAATCTGGATTCTCTATCATGGAGAAAGATTGCCCTCCTAGTGACATTAAAGCTACTGCCAAAACCAGGAGAAGTCTGATCCATTTAGAGGCCACGCTCAAAGGCTATGAAGAAGGAAAGGGGAAATTACAGGGAAATAGGGCTTTTTTTTTTTTTTTTTGGAGTTGCTAGGAAAATACCACCATGATGTCCTTGGTTCTGGACAGCTGTGGCTTGTTCATGGGCTGAGAGGAAGCTGAAGAAAAAAAAAAAAAAAAAAGTGATACAATGGAACTCTAATGGAGCAATAATAAAAGAAGGAAGAAACATGCTGTCTTCATTAATCCTTTATTAAGATTCACCTAGTACACCTGATAACATTAAGTAGCTGCCAATAAGATGTGAATTAGCATCCACATCACTGGAAGCCGTAGTATCTCCCTCAAGTGCTCTCTATTCAAAATGGAAGAGGAAGCATGCATATCATTTTCAAAAAGTTGTAAATCTGCTATAGCAGCTGAACAAGGCAGATCTCCTCCTTCCGAGTTAATTCCTTGTGGTATTCACTGTAAAGTTTTAGTCACCAGCTGCTAATCAATTTAGTCCTGCAGTAATATTGTAAAATGGGAAGATACCATCATTAAAAAATTGAATCCTGGAGAGATACCGTGTATGTCTACATCAATATACAGAATTAAATCTACAGTTACCCCAAAAAGATTGACACCACATGAGCTACTCTTCACAGTCCTGTAGTCAAGGCTTATCCTTTCCCAAATGACTTAAAATCAAACCAATCTTATCCCTATTGCTGTTCTTATTTACAAAGTGCAACATTTCTGGAAATTACTATTTTTTTTTAATATATTTTAGTAGTTTTTATAGAGAGACAAATTAAAAAATTAGAGAAGAGTTATAGGAGGAGAGGAAATTAGAAGTAGAAAATTGTGTTATTGTCGTTGGAGGGCTCACCACTTTCAAAGATTATTGTGAATATGAAGGTTACAAGCCCAATTCAAACATGGAGATAAATTGGAATAGGGACAGCATAGTCAGAAGTAAAGCAGAGTTTCCAACATCATCATGGTTGGTTCCTGAAGATAAAGATAAGCATTCAGTTTAGAAGTTCAGGAGGAATGATTTTAGGAACACATTAGAGCAAGATTTAGTGCCTTGTGTAAAATCAAGCAAAGGAAATGATAAAGTTCATATAACAAGTTCTTGAAATAAATTCCTTGCTCAGATCCTGATCTAGCAGAAAGTGGCATAGAACAGAATTACACTGACCTCAGACAGCTGCATTTCTGGCCCCAAGATCAGGAAATCAAAGTTACATTTACTGGATGGAAAGTTCTATTCCAAGAAGCTGTGATTTTGTAAAAGATTTGAAGGAGAAAATGAGAATCAGTGGTAGCTCATCAGAAGAGCATGGGATCCCAATGAGACATTATGTTGTAGGGAATAATGTGATCCTTAAACACATAAATGAAAATATATCAAATAGGAGAAAAGAATCTATTTATTAGTTTGTACTTGGCATGACCATTATAGGAAAACTATCCAGTCTTGGTACCTGCTGCTGAGAAAAGATATTGAAAAAGATTAGAAAGGGTTCAGAAAAGTTCCAAAGGAATTATTACAGATTTGAAAACTGCGTGCGATGAATTACTCTATGCTCTATTTAATTTTTCAAAAGGAAGATAAAGGGATAACTAGACATGCTCTATAAATATCCACTGAGGGAATAAAAATGCGATAACAGAAGTTTCTTCAGTCTTAGAAGGAAAAACTTTAAAGGATTCAGTAGTCATGAACTGAAACTCAGAAAACTGGTTATATATATATATAAATATATTTTTATCAAAAATGATAGAAAATGGTAGACTGACTTACCAACAGTTATAGTAGGATTTTCATCACCTGCTATTTTCCAATAAGGAAATAAAGTGTTTTTTTTTTGTTTGTAAAATGTACTGTAATTCTACCAGAGATCCTAGAATTAAAACTGCAATTTCTTCATGGAAGTTGTGTACAATTAAAAGTTCAAAGACACTTCATGTATTTTTATCAGCTAGAAATCAGTTATTTATTCTAAGCTGATTATATAAAAATATTTTCTGCATATTCAATAGAGAAAGACCTTTACATGGGTATTCACTCCACTTTTCTTAGACATGGATCTTAGGTAGGATGAATCATTCTGCAAAGGTATCTATCTCCATTGATTGTACAGAGAGATAAAGAGTAAGATTTGTCTGAACAAGCACAGGTATCTTAATTTAGTCTCACCCATAGCCTATCTTGTAGTCAAAACCAGAAATCGGTATTTGTAGGGCATAATTCAACTTATTCTAAAGGGAACTTGAAAGCAGGACTAGGGAACCATCTCCTAAAAATGCCTATTTATCTTACTGTCTTGAAAGTGATATTAGACCAGGTGCAGATGTTATCATCTTTGGAAGCTGAATGAGATGAATCCCATCTTATATGAATGAAGTGATTTCTGTTGGCATTAGGCCAACAGACAATCCTATGAATGATTAAACATTCACATATCACAGTGATATTTTTCAATATTAGTGAGGATTCGTAGCTGAAACCGAAAGAAAAAGAGTTGGTCTTTCTGTGTCAAATTTAAGTTTTGCTGAGTAATCAACATTTTCATGCAGCAGTTCTAATTAGTCACTGAATAGAGCTTTATTTTAAAGGACCAAAGCATGACTTTGAGTTATATTACATATGTAATCTCAGTTCTACCCAGAATGCCTTAAGGTCAGACTTACTCGTTAGCGTCTTATTGAGTGACATCATCAGATGCTTATTGGTATCTTTTTAATTTAAAGATGCAAAAATCTAGTAAGTAAGGTGAGGCTTGGCCTGGGCAAAAGGTGGGAAATCAGGAAGCTTAATAAAAAATTAGCAATTGTTACTATCTAATGCCTTAAATTCTGTTGCCCAAACAGCTGTCTCTGATACCATAAATTATATATCTATTTTGAATAAAAGGTGATGATGAGTTGTGAGGCTTATAAAAATCAAGTCAACTTTAGAGGAAGTATCTGGATTATACGCAGATAGACAAAGTATAATCTCTGTGATTCCCTGATGAAAAGTACATTGAGGCTTAACCTAATCCCTGAGAGAATGACAGCAAAAATAAAGTGAAAGACCAATTAGCCTTCTCCTGTACTAATCCTGGTTAGAGCAGCTCCTTGGGTTTTGCACTTGTAGAGACATTCCTAGCACCATAGAAAATCAAAATGGTATTGACCATGCCTTTTCTTCAGGACAATTTCTTTGCGATAGAATCTAAAACCTAACTACCAGCAGGTTTGTCACACACTGGAGTTGAAAGATTTTTAATCCCACTGTAAGATTTAGTAGTGGTAAATTAAGAAGATAAACCAGGCATGAAAATTAATCCCAGAAAGAATAATTTTAAGTTGAGTCTATTCAAATTAAATGAAATTATGAAAGGTCTCTAACTAAGGTTTCCAGTGGTAAAGGAACAAAAGGAACAAGAGGAAATTAGGCTGGGTGGAACAGATCCAGAACACGAATATAAAGAAGTGCTTTATATTTTCCATTTCCAATCTGGGAAAATGACTGAGACATTGTATCTCAGGCAAAAAATAAACAATTAAAAATTAAAGTAGGAAAAAAAAAAATAAAGGATCCAGTAATAAGCAACAGAAGACACCTCCTCCCCCCCCCCCCCCCAAAAAAAAAAAAAAGGTTAGATACAGTAAAATTATGTTAGACATCAAAAGACTAATAAAAGAAGTATTCTTGAGATTCTTCAGGACTCCTTAGCAAGAGAATATAGACAAGGAGAAAGGATACAGAAATAAAAGATTAACAAACAAGCAAACAGTAAATTAAAATATTCAAGAAACATTGAGAAAAAGTAGAATAAATGTAAAAACAAAAATTGATCAAATAGATTCCAGACATACATTCCAAACATTTTATCAATGCAATCTGAAGAGAATAAGGGATCAATTAATGCATAAGTTAAATAATAATAATAAATAATAATAATAAATAATAATAATAAATAATAAGTTAAATAATAATAGAATGGCAGAGGATTAAAAACAAGCAAACAAACAAACAAACAAACAAAACCAACTACAAACCAAACAATACATTCCAGCTGAAATTAGTACAAAAATTGGGGTAAAAGAAGACATATTGTATGTGTCTGAATCTTCAAAATCTTGTGATAGATTTTAGTTTGATTTATGATTGACATTAAGTCTGACAGAGGTAATTTTCACATGAGAGGTTTGCCTATTTGTCAGTGAAAAAGCATAAAAAATCTTGTAATATTTATATAATTTCTTGAAATGTGATACCTGTCTTTTTTAACTATATCTTTGCCAGGTACCTAATCATAATGGAATTCTAAAAATTCTATTTTAAATAGAGAGGTTCATTAATATAGATTGTCATTACTAGGATGGCTGTAATTCAAAGTTTTAACTTCTACACTTTTTGTTGAGAAACAATTATCTACAGGAATTCTTTTAAATGCTTTGCATGTTTTGAATTCTGAAAAAAATAATAATAAAAGTAGAAGAAAATACCATGCTCAAACAATCCAATACACTTGGCTTAATATGTGTATGGTACTACCATAGAGATACTATCATATCTCTATAAACCATTATTCCTTGCAGAACAATATAAACAAGACATATCATAGTATGCCCTTTTTGTGAGAAGAACCAGCACATCTTGGCATGTGATCACAAGAATGTCCTCCAGCTGGGAACAGAAAAGAAAAGACTGAGAGTGTGCAACACCCAAACAATATCTGTAGGAATTAAAATAATGTTACAAAAGTTGAATGTTTGGAGTAAAAAAATACCTCAATAAATAGCTGATACTTTTTAGCAGAAAATATATATTTTATTTTTTTTTTTTTAGCTAGAGCAATTCACCATGATGTAATATTAACTATTCTGTTTTCAAAAGGGGAATTAATATGATTCTGGAAGTGAAAATAAAATAAAGACTTGATATAATAAAATAAATGAAACTGCAGAACAGAACACTGGTATCAGATGGGAGGATAAGTCCCCTTCTCTGACCCACTGCTCAAAGCTGAACCACCAACTTAGATCAGGTTGCTCAGTATCTTGTCCAGCAATGTTTTGAATATCTGCAAGGATGGGGTTTCCAAGGCTTCTCTGAGCTTACAGTGAGAAATTATAAGAAAAAAAAAAAAAACAACAACAAAAAAAAAACAACAAAAAAAAAAAAACTAATACACAGAATGAATAGTGAAGAGGAAGGCCATTAGAACCAAATCAAAAAAGTGCATGACAGAAAAAGGCATACTCAGCCTTAGTAATGTCACTCATCACTCATACAATGTCTAGGGTGGCTGAATGGTTATAATAGATACTGATTTCATTATGATCCTTGGTTTAACATGTCTTTTTATTTGAACTGAACTATGGAAGATCTACTTCATATGTCAAGAGATTCACTTCCAGAAGTGGACCTATTTGTTTTGTCTCACTGTTTAAGTACTATAGTCTAAAACAGGCTCTTTTTCCTCTTTCTCTCAACCCTCCCCCCCAACCCCCCTTCCGCCCCTACCCCCAGTTCCCTCCCCTCCCTTTCCTTCACTTATTAATCTGTCTTTATCTTAACCCATGAGTTTTCTCACTCTTGTTTTCCTGTTTTCTCTCCAGTTACACTGCAGGGGAGGGAGCAAATGAGCAGCTGTGTGGGTGTTTAGTTTCTTGTGGGTCAGCCCACAGCAAATGGCCAGAAAACAGGATGGAAGAACCATATAAGAATTTATTTTTTTCCTTCCATATAAATATCCCTAAAAATCATAGCTCTACTTCAGGAGCTCTTCGACTGCTACTATCTTATAATATTATTTCTTTCCTTTGCATACACTTAGAGACCTTAGCTATATTTAAAATCTTAAACATAGTTATACTCTCTTCCATTCATATGCATACTACTTTAGTTAATGCATTTATTTTGTGTGTGTGTGTGTGTACTTTTGTCTTACACAGCATTTGTTTGCAGAGGAAATAAAGAGCTGGTGTTATATGTGAAACAGACAGGTAGTGTTTCACTCAAGGGAACACCTCCTCTAACGATTATAATTTATAAAATAGAATATCCTGAGTATGGTACTAGTCAATTTAGTCTGATATAAAGCAGGGCCTATGTTTTCTTTCATTTATATTTTTATGATATGTAATGTCTTTATAATTTCGACAACTCCACATCAAAGCTGCCAACTGCTGAGTGTCTAAATAAGTAGCATGTGAAGAAAATGAATGAATTGCTAAATGTCCCATTATGTCCACAGAGAATACCCTAACATTTGGAGTCAGGAATCTTAAAACTGAGACGACAAATGAATGGTTTTCACTCCAGTGGAGTGAGGGTTCTGGCAGTGGCAATTCTATTATGCTTTGTGTCTGAATGGAAAGAGAAAAACAGAGACAGAGAGAGGAATGAATAAAATACCCAAAAGGTAAAAACCTATTGCAGTACCTCAACTCCAGAACTAAATTTCTTCTTCGATGAAAAAAAAAAAAAAAAAAAAGTATTAGAAACTGACCCCGTCTGGAATTATGTCATCTGAAAGGGGCTGAAATGATGAAATGATTTTGGATATATCATGTGCAGATAAGAGTGGGGAGACTGGAAGATGAGAATTTTTGCATTTATTTTTTACCATTTCTAGTGCCTAAACAGGGAATGTTTATCTATTAATACCTTCCCATCTGGGGAAGGTATTCCTAGGAACTTTGTCTGTGACTGTTAAGTGAAATAACGTCTGGAGGGACTCTTCAGTATCTCTGACGATATTAATGATGTATTAGTGTGGTCTCTGGCCCAGTTTTGGTATGTAACTGCTAACACAATTGCAACATGTGACAACATTTTAGGAGATAGAACTACCCACTGCCAGTAACTACTCCAGATGTATTCAGCCTTTTTGGAAGCTTAGGTAATTCACCACTGTAGACCCAAATATATTTTCTTGCTTAACCTCAATGACCAGAAATGTTCTTTGTTCATTTCAATTTCTCAGTATGTGCATATCTGTAATGATTGTAATAAATTAGACACTAAGAATAAAGTAAATTTTCCTAGACATAGTTACATGGTGTCATTTGAGATGCCCTTGGCTGTCCCTCTTTGTTACCGACCCCAAAGGATTATGCCTACCTATAGACTGTGTCACATCTTCTAATGCCCTAGAGTTTTAGATATTCTAGAACATCTCAAATTACATTTAAATACCTAGACAACTAGATCAAGTAATAAAGATGAAATTCAGCTCCAAAATCAGAAACCTACATAGCAGAATAACATTATGTTAATTCATATAGCAGACAATAGAAAGTCAGTCAATGTACTGAAAAATGTAGAAAGCCACTCGGCTAAAAAATAAATAAAAACTGGGCTGTCTATTTTAGGGTAAGATGTTCATATTGACCATAATACTTTTTGAATATACTGGGATCTCAGATACTCAGATCACATGTGACATCTTCAGTGCAGACACCTACCTTTAAGTGAGGGAATCCAGAGCTAAATCCTATCCTATTGGGCTAATAAAACACTGTCTTGGCTCACTCTACAATGCTCTCACTGCTAATCAAGGGACAAACAGGAGGTGGAAGAAGGAAGTTGTCTAGAAGGAAAACAACATTAGAACTCAAGAGGAAAAGCTGGTTTACCTGAACTCTCTAAACCAGCCCAACTTATGCTCTGTTTCAAAAGACACTTCTTCCTGTGAGAAGAACTTGGTACTGGGCTGTCAAACTGTGATAGGAAAGATTTAATCCTGTAACATAGCATCATTTGTGGGATGAATGCTACCAAAAATAGCAAAGAGAAAAGATATGCTGCTTCTCCTAGGACATAGGTAAATCTTACTAAGAAACCTAAGGAAAATCCCTTACCATATTATGTTATAGTAAGTAACTATCCAAAGGGTGAAAAACTCTGAGGAAAATCCCTTAAAATATTATATGACGGTTAGTAACTGTCCAAAGGGTGAAAAAAAATCTCAAGTCTTAAATTATAATTCATGAAGTAGAAGCAGGATGTCATGTTGTGTTAGGATACTCTGGGTTATTATATCTTATGCGGTGTATCTTAATGTGAATTGACAGAAGAAAACACTCATTGATTTATGTCACAAATTATAGGACATGATTTATTTTTATTTTTTATTTTTTGGGGTTTTGCTGCTGCGTTTGTTTTTATTTTTATTGTTACTGTTATTGTTATATTATTCTTGATCTATTATGGCTTTTTTCACACCAAGATTTGACAGGTGGATAATGAATATTGTCTATTGTGCCATTCCTGTGATTAGAAGTGGATAGCATTTGTTCTGCTATTGACTCATTTCTGCTATTGACAAGCTAATTCTGACTTTTTTCTTTTTTTTTTTTGGCTTATCAAGATCTATTGTTAGCTGAATTGTTTGCATTTTGTAGTTAGCAGGCCAATCTTTTACTAAAATTGTAGGATCCAGCCCATTATTTCATCAGTCAATGCATACAAAACTTTTTTTATTCTATGCAGTTATTTACCTGTATTTTGGTGGCATTCTAAGTCATCAGTTAAGATCAAAGATGAATGATTCATAGACAAATAAAACATCTTGAAATAACCATGCGATCCTCAACTAACCAGTAGTTTGTGTATTCAAGGTGAAATGCTTTGCCATATCATCATTTTTAACAGTCAGAAAATTAATTAGCTAATCCAGGCTAATCTTCTGCGTTCCTACAATAGTGACTCCAGAGAGCATTTCATCCTGCTTGTCACTGACATTTTCTTTAACTGATGTGACCTAACTGCTGTAATACTGAATACAGAAAGAACCTGTGTAAACTTTTAAGGTTGACTGAGTTCATAGGATTGTAGAAGAATTCAGGTAGGAAAGGATCTCAGGTGGGAATCTTGATCAAATTCTTGTTCAAAGTAGAGTTAGACCAAGTTGTTGAGAGCTTTATTTGATCTTACCCTCTAAATCTTTGAGAATGAGGACTACATAATCTCTCTGTAGAACCTGCTTGGCTGCTTGGAACAACCGAAGTTATCTGAGATAAATCTTTTACCAAGGGTCCCAATCCCATACTAAGGATATCTAAGTAAGCAACAGTCAATTTAGAATTTAAAATCCTGACTTCACAGAATCACAGAATCATCCAGGTTGGAAGAGACATCCAAGATCATCTGGTCCAACCTCTGACTTAACACTAACAAGTCTTTCGCTAAACCATATCACTAAGCTCTACATCTAAACATCTTTTAAAGACCTCCAGGGATGATGACTCAATCACTTCCCTGGGCAGCCCATTCCAGGCTATTCTAACAGCCCTTTCAGTAAAGAAGTTTTTCCTAATATCCAACCTAAACCAACCCTGGTACAACTTTAGCCCATTCCCCCTTGTCCTGTCACCAGGCATGTGGGAGAACAGACCAATCCCCACCTCTCTACAGCCTTCTTTAAGTTACCTGTAGAGTGCAATAATGTCAATTTCTGGCAATGTCATACAGTATGATAGATAGGTAGGAGGTACATCTATACACCTATCAACTATTATATCTATACATCTGTACATCTATTGCATCTATACCTAAACGCATTATTGGCCATCTGTAAAGTTAAGAATTATTAGCGAGTTACTCAAGGTTTTGTTTGTGTGTTTTTGTTTTTGTTTTAGTGTCAGTTATGGTAACACAGGATATACTATTGCTGAAGTTCCAGCTTCTATATAAAGCACATTTAGGGTAAAAAAAAGTCTTGTTAAAGTGCATAGTAAAATATATAGTAAAGCTGGAGTTTTCAGTTTGCAGGGCAAATTATTGTCCCTGTACATGAAAAAGTAACCTCCAGTGGCCAATAATGCCTGAAGCTGAATTATATCTACTTTTTCATCCCATAAGTCAATAGCTTTTCACTATAAACATCAACTCTAGTCAATATGATATGCTGCATACTGATATATTGACTAATGGTACTATTAAAAGCTCACAAAATGTCAGGAACTGGAAATTTCTCATGCATATATGTCTGCATTTCAGTAAATAAGGGTGCTCTGTGTAACTTAGAAAGCCATGCCCAGTTGGGAACAGTCTATGTAATGCTCCATATTTTGTTTTCCTACTGGATTCAGAAGTTCCCCAATGCCTCCACTCCCCTAGTTTTATTTATTTATATATTTATTCATTTATATATTTATTATTTTTATTTTTTACTTTTACTGTCTGTAAAAGAATCCATCCAGAAAATTCCCTATTGCAAAGTAGCTATAAGAGGTATAATTACCCTTTTTCTCCTTGATATAAAACATACTATACAGTGAGATTTTTCTTTTTTCTCTTACAGTGAAGACACTGGCTTATATCTCCTTTGCTGACAGAATGTCTCTGAAGAATGAATTTAGATGGCAGGTAAATGAAAAGTAACCTCCTAAGTTTTCAAGATGTGTTTGTTTAAACAGTAATGATCAAGGCTAAAGGTAACTCCTGGGGAAGAGCTAGGAAAAGCTGCTGGCCTGGTGAATACCTAGAGAACCTTTCTAGTCATTAAGTCCAAATAGATGCCTTAAATCAAGGTCTTCTGTCTAAAGTCCAACAGAAGCAAAACAGTTATTCTGTATGGGCAAATCATTTACATTTAGTTTGAGATGAACATTTCTTGAAATATAAAATGTATTTCTGTTTGTTTGATTTTTAAAGGTTTACCAACGCAAGAAAAGATTTGGGTTCATAAAAGTTAGTTGAATTGGAAAGAAAAAATAAGTATGTAAATAGGGTATTTTCAGCTCTTAGTACACTTTCAGCATGGAAGTGTCATATTTGCACCTACAATTGTATTAACAGCCTGTGTAAATTAGTAATGAAAATGCACATGTATTTGTGAACCTGGTCTGAAGTGCCTGACAGTTTGTCAATCACCACTTCAAAATTTTGCAGTCTTGTTAGTCAGACAGATAATTTGAATTTTCTTCAGCTATACAGATGTCACTTTCCATCCTACTAGTGTCTGTTCGCCATGCATGTCATATGACATCATTTGTTGACAGTCTGAAAAGCCCTTCAGGATTAAAAACAGCAACCACAGGAATAGTGGTGTTGGGTTTGTTATTAATCAGATGTACTTTTCAGGAGAAATAATTAATAGGTGTAAAGCAACAATAACATTTTCATGAAAGATAAGTTAATTTTTTTTTTTTTTTTTTTTTTTATAATTTGTTTCTATTCTCCAATTATTTCCAGTACAGTGGTTAGAAAACATTTTTGTGTGTGTTTTTAGCTCTGTCATTTCACCTGCAGGTCGTTTTTACCTTTCATGGAAAACATCTTTTTTTTAATAGCATTTATTTATTATAGCACAAGATTTTCACACAAGCCTAGGACCTAAGAGCATGTACCATTTCAGAAACCTACATACCATGCCTATTATGACAAACCTGTGTTAGAAGATCTTTATCCTGTGTTTCTTGCGCATTGACAAATTAACTTTAACAGACACCCAAGAGCAGCTCACCACAGAAGTTTTATTTAGGATGATCAGTGCATTGGAACGTTTAACAGAAACAGTAGCAAATAGGAAAAAAAAAGGTTTTATCCATATGACATATTCAGCATTTTTGACACCCTACTTGCTGTGTGGGGTTCAGCATGGGAATGCATAGCCATGGAGGATTTGGGGAAATATTATCCATTTTCAGAATTAAGCTGGCAGAGAAAAATGAAAATATGAAGACCACAAGCTATAAATCCTACTACGTACTTTGCTGACTTTTTCTAAATCCAAATTTTTTTAGCTGAACATTTTTGAACCATTATTTTTTGATATTTTTTTTTGATTTTTTTTTTTTGGTTGGTTGGTTTGAGATGTACCTTTTTCCTTTCCAGAAAACTTATTTATTTATTTATTTATTTATTTTATATAAAAAGAAAATAATATCCATTTATTTTATAAATAGCTTAATTACAAATCCAGGTTTCTATCAAGAAGAGATTAGATAGAATTTTTTCAATCTAACCTATAAATAGCCATGATTTATCCTGATTCATTTAACCACATATTATCAGTTGAGAAAATAGAAATAATGATAACTACTGCTATTCTTGTAGGAGCTGTGAGCATGAATGGATATTCTTTAAGCACACTAAGATGCAAAATGACAGATAATAGGAATGTCCAAAGTACCCTTATTTTGGGTTATACCTGACAAAGGCAAATGCAGCTATGGGAATTATCATACACAATATCTCATTTTGGTATCAAAGTTTTCTTATCAGCATGGTTTAAAAAATAATTATCATAGACTTTAATTTTATTACCCAAGAAATATATTAAAAATGCAGATCTTTTATAATTCTTTCAATTAACAGTAGACACTTCTTGATTACTTTCTAATTAAATCATTTCACTCCAAGTCTTGGTAATTACAACAAGAAGTTATTAAAATTAGAAAACATTTGCTAACTCAGTACTTTTGATTATTAAGCCTTTATCGCTTAATATCGCCAAACAGTCTATGAAGATATATGAGGTCGGAAACTGATTTTAATGTATGCAGCTATGATAATTAACCACAGGTGTTCCAAACAATGCAATGCCTCTTTCCTGTCACATACTTTGCTATGACATCTATTGTTCCTGTCATTGAATGGATTTTTCGACTTATTAGGGAATCTTTCCATCGACAATATATTATTGTCCCTATTACAGGAAAGAATGCTCTTGATACTTCTCTATTCATATGGAAGTGATAGCAATGAATAAAATAATCTCTATTAATGCATCTCTGTATAGAAGACAATTTATATGCATTTACATATGGTATCAAAGTGTATGATACATCCCTGCAGTCCCTATATATACATGAACAGAGGAGTCGAGCGCAGAGTCAACAAACAACATTCTTAATA
The DNA here is from genome assembly GCF_047663525.1 of Anas platyrhynchos. Lineage (NCBI taxonomy): Eukaryota > Metazoa > Chordata > Aves > Anseriformes > Anatidae > Anas > Anas platyrhynchos. The sequence continues at coordinate 7,392,998 of NC_092621.1, forward strand.
ATAGAGAATTTTGGTCAAGGGCAGTATCGTGGAAAATATTGCACTTAAGTAAAAGTGCTATCTACCAGTGTACTCAGAGAACAGAGGGGTCAGTGATTTTCCAAAACCTCAGAGTAGAAAGAAGGGGAAAGAAAGAAGGCCTACAAAATAAATAAATAAAAAATAAAATAAATAAAATAAAATAAAATAAAATAAAATAAAATAAAATAAAATAAAATAAAATAAAATATAAAATAAAATAAAATAAAATAAAATAAAATAAAATAAAATAAAATAAAATAAAATAAAATAAAATAAAATAAAATAAAATAAAATAAAATAAATAAAATAGAAAAATAAATGCTTGTATGCAATTTAACAATCTCTTGAGCTGGCCAGAAGAGCTGCAGTGATGAGGGTCTGTTTGAAATGGAAATCTCCACTAACACATGGAATGAAACCTTCTCTACTACAGTCAATAAGAATTACTCCTGGAAACAGAGGAGCCAAGTTATCATCCTAGGTTTTTAAGGCTACTGATGTCTTTCTAGCTAAATTATACTCAATAAAACTGAGTTTCCACTGAGAGTACTCTGACCAATGTTCAATTTGTTTTCAATTAGATACATACATTCTCAAAATGTTCTTCTGATGGAAACATGATATGAAGGAGTCAGCCAAACACAGCAACTTAGATTTGGATTAATCCTGCTCCTAGAATAGTTTCACAAATGAAACTGGAAAGTGTTAAACTGGAATATTGTTGCCTTGAGCTCCATATCTAGTCCATGAAGAGAGGTTAGTCCCTTTAACAGTTAACTGAGATTAGAGGAAGGCTGAATTAACCTCTGGAGAAATTAAGCTCCTGCTTTTAACATGTAGAGTAGTTTGCATGATGATAACCAATCAGGTGCTTAGGGTACAGCGAATCTAGGCAGTTGTGAGTGTGCTTCTCAGTGTTTGGTTAGACAACCTTGACAGGTCTTTTATTTTCATGGGGTATTTGCATTTCATTTATATCTATCTATCTATCTATCTATCTATATTATTATTATTATTATTTATTTTTCCCACACATTGACAATAAAAATATAATCTGCTGATGTTCAAACTGAGAATTCTGCAGGATCTGAAGCAGCTCATCTTTCCCTTTCTATCATCCATTTTGTGATAAAGAAATCAGTGAGGGATCAAAAATCTGGAAACAGGCTTTAAGAATAAAAAATAAATAAAATAAAATAAAATAAAATAAAATAAAATAAAATAAAATAAAATAAAATAAAATAAAATAAAATAAAATAAAATAAAATAAAATAAAATAAAATAAAATAATAAAATAATCATAAGTCTTTTTTCTTGCTAGAATTTTGACCTCTGAGTGAACCATCTGAATCTACTCACCTTCTAAAAAATAAGAATCATGGAGCCATTGATTTAAACTCCTTATATTCAGAGAGTGTCAGCAAGTATATCTGCCTTTTCTTATGGACCCCAACAAACAGTTTTAAGGCTTAATTAATGTGGAGCATTTTAAGAACCTCAGATTAAAAGTGATATGGAAGCACAAAAGCACTGCCATTAATGTTTATGTCCAATACTCAGCTTGCCAGATGTTTTTATTTATTTATTTATTTAATAGCAAGTTAGTCATGGAAAAGACTAAATAAATGTAAATAAATGGTAGCATTAATGTTCATTTCAATATGTCATGTTACACAGCGCTTCACATGATGATCAGAATACCTACATGTCCTGACCGTTACACACTGCCCTTATGGTGCTTGTTTTTCAACAGTCATCTTTATAGTCCCACCTATTTCTGTATTCTTTTGTGCTTGAAACATGCGTCTGCAAATAGAGTAGTTACCTTTGTTTATCATCCACTATTAATTCCAGATCATTTATAAGCTGTTCTGTGGGAGGGCTTTGCTAACTTCAGCAGAGCTATGTGATACTCTGGCAGAAGAATTAACTGGATATTTCTGACAGCTATTCATGAGAACTCACAGAAAACCAAGTCCTACTTTTTTCTAACTTTTCTGTTGTCATCAGCAATCTTGCCCTGATTGATAGGCAAGATGCAATACATTAAAAGTTTTGGAATCTATAATGACACCACATTTCTCTCTTCCTGTCTGAATCCCATCACAACTCAGATTCCTTCTACCTTAGGAATCAGAATTGATGGGATTAAATACATAAGAATGTGGTTAAATGTATGGAATATATGCCACTATGATAGCCAATCTGATAAGAGTATTTTATGATTTATTCTAATTACCCATGCAGATATTTTGATCCCACAAACACCAACGAGATTCTCTGTATATTCTGTTGAGCTCCTAGCAGCACTTAACATTGAATTAAGATTAAAAAAAAATAATAATAAAAAAAAATAAAAAACAGACAGTAACACTACCAGCAACAACAAAAATAAAACCTTTCTGAAACAAGACCTAGAACGGGAAAATCTGTCTGCTTAGGTGTGCGACATCCATTCTCAACAACCATACACAATCTGTGTTACTGTTTTTTCTAAGATAATTATGCACTTAAAAATCTAAAATGCAGAGTAAATTTTCTCCTAATTTTTTTTACTTCAAATAACTGTCTTTTACTCAGAAGTGGAAAAACCCTGCTGAGTTGCACTTAATGCCTGCACTTAATGCGCCTGTCCATAAAATTCTCTGCCTTCCTCACCAGCCTTTTACAGCCAGATGCTCCCTTGTGTGATCATTGGAGCTGATAGGAAACTTTTTAGTATTTGTTGTCACTGCTGTCAGAAAAGACTGATTCATTGAAATGAAAACTTTTCACAAGAACCCAGAATAATGAATCAGCTATCTCAGGAAAGAGTCCCAGCTGCCCCATTAAATGCAGTGTCCCAGTAATGATGGGGGACTCCAGTTCAAATGCCTGGCCTACTTGTTTCCCACAAAAGACTGTTTCTCCCATATCACAGGAGTACTTTGTGCACCATGTGCTACACTGTGGGGTGCTTCTAGTTGAGTGTGCTTTAGAAAATGTTCATGAACTAGAGTGTTTGCTTCCTATCAGCCCTTGTCTTGTGACTCTCGGGACAGAAAGTCTAATCCTTTGGTATTTTCCAGTCAGTTTTTCTGATATGACATGCTGAAAAAAGGGAACTATAAGTAAATCCTGGGCTAGATCATCACCTCTGGCTATTTCTTAAACAATGGCTGTGGAGTCGATAGAATTTCTCCAAATGTACATGAATATAATTGGCAACTCTCCACATATCATCACTCTCAGCACCCCACAATCTCTAGTACCACCATATTGATACTGAGGCTAGATTATCAGGGTGAAATGAATTTTGTCACATTTTATTACATGATCCCTGCTGAAATACAGCTCTCTGATAAAGAAGAGAGCTTCATTTAAGAGCCATGGATCTGAGCTGTGTAGCTGTGGCCTCCAGACTTTCATCAATCTAAATTATTTGATACAGTTTAATTAGTCCAATCAAAAGGCCCAGCAGTTCTTATAACTCTGCTCAGAAAAGAGGAAAGGAAAAAATCAGTGCTTTGTTTACTTACAATGTTGTTCCTGACGCATGAAGACACACCAAAATAACTGCTGTTTATTTTACAAGATGGAAAAAATATTGAACGCCCTCTGGTCATAGAAGCCATTTTCTTTTGGGATTACAAGTGCAGAGATGAATTAGGTACACTTAGGATCAATATCTGTTTCTCTTCTCAGCTCAAGATGGGATTTGTCAAAATTCGAGAGCAGCTTCTATTGAGTGTCAGCTACAAATCCTTCCAGTACTGAGTCATATACTCATTGAAAGTTGAAATATAAATGGCAAAGGGCTTTTTCAGCTACAATATCTGAGGTCAGAATGGTGAATCACCTTTCTTCCTTCTTTTTAATGAGCTTTGGTTTGATGAAGTGACCTTGCAGGTCTAGAATCTAAGGACGTAAAGGGTCTTTACAAGCTCTGGCTATGCCAGGTTCTGTGTAGCACAGCTCCAGGAAGCAAAAAGCACCATACAGTATAGTGAAGATTTCAGGATCTGGTCATTAGCATTGATAAGTGTAAGATACAGCACATGCTGAGAAGATTTTAATTGAGTGTTCAATGTGGTTTGAATGCAAGAGGAGGAATTAGCTATGGCTATAAGGCTTCAGTGTGGTCAACAAGTGTTAATCAGCTACATGCTATTTCTGGGGACAGTGAAATGACCAGCATTATTCATGCCTCAAGAAAAATGAGGGTGTGTTGCAGTGTAGAGAATGTTAATGTCCATGACCTAAATTCTCATCTCCAAAACTTTAGATGAGTTGGGGGTCTTACTTCACAGTCTGGAAATTCAGCAATCTCCAAAGAAGATCTTCCATCAAGTATTTGGAAACTGAAACAAACCTTCAAGATAGAACCAGGATGGAAAATCAAAAAGGTTCCTCATTTAAGATGAGGTGTTCCTCTGCAGATTGTAAAAAGAGTTATTTTCTTTCTAGAACAAAAGAGTGTTTTGTTCTTATGAACAAAATTTCCCAGATTTCAGCTGACCATGGAGGCTAGGCCTTGCCATTCATTCTTGGTGATGATAAAGATAGTAAAAACAAGTAAGCATAATCTAGGCCAGAGAAAAGGGAGAGAAAATTTTCACACAATTCATGAGGATTTTGTAAAGTTTCAAATTTATTTGAGTTTCTTTTGGAAGAATGGTCAAAGAATGATCAAAAAGTGCCTTCTGGCTTTAAATATCTTTGCTTGAGGACACTGAGATGCTATAGTGAGGGTAAATTGCAAAAGAGTATGTCATTAGAGGAACAGAAACAAACATTTTTCAAGGGCACATGACCATTTGGTTATGTAGTCTGAGTCTGTATATCACCAAAAATTCACCCATTTGTGCCTGCAGATGAAGAGACAGAAAAATACTATCTTGCAGAGCACTTTGTATGTTTGAAGCAAATGCTGAATTACCTTTTCCATTTGGAAAGACTGGATTTACACCCAGGCTATCCGTGTGTCACAAGGCACTCAGTTTTCAGAGAAGCCTAAATTTTCAGTATGTCTGCTGGGCTGCCACACCTCTAAATTAGCAAAAATATTGACTCTGTGTCTTATGTATGAATTATCACCTTGAAGAAATTAATTAGGGAACTTGGATTGAAGGAGCTGATTCTTTTTGTTAAGTGAAAAAATTACTGTATAATTAATATTGAAGCCAATAACAAAGCAAAACTATGCTTCTCATCCTTGAAATTTCACTGACTGGAAAAATTAGCCTCCTCTCCCTTTCTCTGTCCCTCTCCTCCCTCTTTCTCTCTCTCTCTCTCTTTTTTTTTTTTTTTTTTTTTTTTTAATTATAACTTGCTGAAGCGCTAGATAACACCCTTTAATCTCCCTTAATAACTACCCTATCCCAGATTTTTTGCGTCCTTTTGACCAACATCTAACAATCCAACACTGAATTGCTCTTAGGATTGATTGACTGACTGATTTCTGAGCTCTGCTGATTTATTGATCCATGGCTTGTTCCTGCAGTTTCTCAGATTGAGTGTAGACTGAAGGGTCTGGAGGAGAATGGGGAAAGGCAGTTACTATCTCCAGTAGAGCCACCACCTGTACTCAGCTTATCTGACTCATAAATTGACAATAACACTGTAAGGAGTCCACTGAACTGAAAGTCAGGCTGACCTTGGAATGTCCAGAAATGATAGCTGAGTCATTTTTGTAATGGTGTAGATAATGGTGTACATAAAGGTGTAGAGTAAAAGGAGGAATAATGATGAACTAATTGACTTTATGGCACTGAAGTCAGCTGACTACAGTTTAACTCCCTGCATTTCAAGAGCTGCTTGAATTGAGAACAAAACAAACAAACAAACAAACAAAAAAAACACACTGATGTTTACAACACTGATGTTTTTCAATATTTTCAGTCTTAACTCATTGGATAATATTTGTGTAACATTGTTTGAAAAGTTCTCAAACATCACTGCTGACAACTTTCATTCTTTTGCATTTCTTGTGTTAATTAAGATGTCTCTGACTATACAATGAGTAAGGTAGATGGTGCTGGATTTACGATATTTTGGCTCTACATTTTGTTGTTAAGATGCATCCAAATCTAGTGTTGGTCATATTTCACTATTTGCATATCACTTACTTTTCTTGTATTATTTGCTTGGTATTTTTGTAAGAGAGAAATTTTCCAACAAGGACCTCGCTCAATTTTTAACATCTATTTCTAGTTAGTATGTTTCCTAGATAGAATTTGCTTATGGAATTATCAAAAATTGTTCCATATTTAAATTCTCTCCAAAGCTATGCTAGAGTTATTAGTTGACAATAACTACTGATTCTGCCTCGAAAATGCAGCATTAAAATGGTAACATATTGACTTTAAGGAATGCCATAAAGTTTGCGTTGTGAGAATGTAAATGACTGCCATAAAGTTTGTGTTGTGAAAATGTAAATGACTGCAAGGTGGCTCAAGCCAATAGAGAAGCAAGCATGCTGAAATCAATAAAAATAGCTAGAAATTAAGATGTATGCAAATAGGACAAATAAGTGGCTTTAGCTTTATTTAAAGCATTGAGTGAATAACAGGAGAACACAGCAGAGAAGTAGAAGGGTATCTGAGCTTGCAAATCCTGTCTTCTGATACCATATGAAGTTACACTTTATAATTCAGCCCATTCGTTTATCAGGTCCCATTTTAGAATTAGCCAACTACCCATTACCGTTTCTTCTGTTATTAACATTCCGTTTCAGAATCAATGCTTCTTATTGTTAGAGAATTTTAATACAGATTAAATGTATCCATGGTCAGTACATTTATGGTAAGTTGGACGACAACAACAAAAACAGTCTTTTTTTTTTTTTTTTTTTTTTTTCCCTAAGCAAATGAAATGGATTGCTTTGTTTTCCATTATTTAGCTAGGAATTTAGAATTCTGCTGTAGTTGTAACAGTCAGTGGACATTTACCTCTGGAACTGTACACAGGACAGAATTAAAAAATAAAAATATAAAATGTTCCCATAATCTCTAAAAAAATACAGGTGTCCTGGGCAGAATTAGAGGTTTATAAACCACAATTTTGGTCATGTGTCATTTCAATCTCTGCCAATTTAGTTTTATGTTTAAATCAAATGATACTTGGCACTGAGATATTCAGTGCCTATACTTTTAACTATATTTAAGCTAGTTGCAAAACAATTGAAAAAATAAATTGCATAGCCCATAAAATGTTAAAAAGTTGTCCCAGTTGGACTAGTTATCAGAAAAGGAGGTGCAAGGTAAAAATCAAATCTCACGAGAATGTGAGCAGTACCTAGTAAGCAGATTAAGTTAGCAGGCTTCATAACTAAAAACAATGAGGAAGTCAAAAAATAAAGTGCTATCTCAGACCAAACCAAATTAAGTATATCTCAAGTATTTGAACAACCCTAAAACAGTTTTAGGAATAAGTTAGCTGGTGTACAGCTGGCTTGGAATATGTCTGGCTTGAGATGTGTCCAGACTTTGAAAACAGGGAGATTAAGCCAGTCACACAGTTGGCCAAGAATTACACTGTCCATTCAATAGAGGTGTCAAACTGAGAACTTTCAGTTTAGGTTTTCTTTATAGTTAATGGAAGAGCAAAAGCAACCAACTCCACAGATTCACTGATTTGAGGGATGTACAGCTGGTCAATATTTCTTTTTATTTTGACCAGAACAGGAAACAAAGACAACTCTATTCTCTTCATTTGACCACAAAAGCATACAGGTTTTTGTTGTTGTTGTTGTTTTCATTGTTTTTGTTTGTTTTTAAATATTTTGAAGTAGTATAAAATGCAGATTATGTGAAAATCTTTAAGAGAGTACACAGAATAAGAACATAAAATACAAGTTTATGAATAAATGAAGAGACCTTTCTCATTTTCAGCAATGACTGATCCCCAGAGAAACTAGAATTCTTAATTTAGAAAAAAAAAAAAATGAGCCTCTACATAGCTAAAACTTTGTTCTGCAAATCGCAGAATCACAGAATTATCTAGGTTGGAAGAGACCTCAAGATCATCAGGTCCAACCTCTGACCTAACACTAACAAGTCCTCCACTAAACCATATCACCAAGTTCAACATCTAAACATCTTTTAAAGACCTCCAGGGATGCTGACTCCACCACTTCCCTGGGCAGCACATTCCAATGCCTCACAACCCTCTCAGTAAAGAAGTTCTTCCTAATATCCAACCTAAAACACCCCTGGCGCAACTTTAGCCTGTTCCCCCTCCTCCTGTCACCAGGCACATGTGAGAATAGACCAACCCCCACGTCTCTACAGCCTCCTTTAATGTACTTAAAGAAAGAGATAAGGTCGCCCCTGAACCTTCTCTTCTCCAGGCTGAACAAACCCAGCTCCCTCAGATGCTCCTCGTAGGACTTGTTCTCCAGATCCGTCACCAGCTTTGTCACCTTTCTCTGGACTTGCTGGAACACCTTGATGTCCTTCTTGTAGCGAGGGGCCCAAAACTGAACACAGTACTCAAGGTGCAGCCTCACCAGAGCCGAGTACGGGGGACAATCACTTCCCTAGCCCTGCTGGCCACACTGCTTCTTATGCAAGCCAGGATGCTGTTGGCCTTCTTGGCCACCTGAGCACACTGCTGATATTCAACCAACTGTCCACCAATACTCCCAGGTCCTTCTCCACCAGGCAGCTCTCCAACCACTCATCTCCCAGTCTGTAGCTCTGCTTGGCGTTATTGCGCCCCAGGTGCAGGACCCAGCACTTGGCCTTGTTGAACTTCATGCAGTTGACCTCAGCCCATTGGTCCAGCCTATCCAGATCCTCCTGCAGAGCCTTCCTACCCTCGAGCAGATCAACACACACGCCTAAGTAGGTGTCGTCTGCAAACTTACTGAGGCTGCACTTGATCCCCTCATCCACCTCATCGAGAAAGATATTAAAGAGGTTTGCCCCAGTATCGAGCCCTGGGGAACTTCACTAGTGACCGGCCTCCAGCTGGATTTGACTCCATTCACCACGACTGTTTGTACCCGGCTATCCAGACAGTTTTTAACACAACGAAGTGTACACCATTCCAAGCCAAGAGCTGCCAGTTTCTTGAGAAGAATGTTGTGGCAAAAGGTGTCAAAACCCTTACTGAAGTCAAGGTAGACCACATCCACAGGCTTTCCCTCATCCACCAACCGCGTCACTTTGTCATAGAAGGAGATCAGGTTCGTCAAGCAGAACCTGGTTGCCCTGTAAGTGCCGCGTGATGACACTCAAGATAATCTGCTCTATGAGTTTTCCTATCACTGAGGTCAAACTGACAGGCCTATAGTTTCCCGGTTCTGCCCTCCAGCCCCTCTTGTAGATGGGCGTCACGTTTGCTAGCCGCCTGTCGACTGGAACCTCCTCCAATAGCCAGGACTGTTTATACATGATGGAAAGTGGCTTGGCCAGCTCCTCTGCCAGTTCTCTCAGTATCCTCGGGTGGATCCCATCTGGCCCCATCAACTTGCGCACATCCAAGTGCCGTAGCAGGTCGCCAACCATTTCCTCGTGGATAGTGAGGGCCACATCCTGCTCCCCATCCCCTTCCACCAGTTCAGGGTAGTGCGTATCCAGGAAGCAATTGGTTGTGCCACTAAAGACTGAGGCAAAGAAGGCATTAAGCACCTCTGCCTTTTCCTCATCTCTTCTAACTAAGTTTCCCCCGGCATCCAGTAAAGGCTGGAGATTCTCCTTAGTCCTCCATTTAGCATTGATATGCTTGTAAAAACATTTTTTGTTGTCTTTGACAGCAGTTGCCAGATTTAGCTCCAGATGAGCTTTGGCCTTTCTAATTTTGTCCCTGCACTGCCTTGCAACATCATTATAGTCCTCCCTAGTGGCCCGCCCTCTTTTCCAAACATTGTAAACCCTCTTTTTCCTTCTATGCTCAAGCCACAAATCTCTGTTCAGCCAGGCTGGTCTTCTTCCCCGCTGGCTTGTCTTTGTGCATGGGGTGACAGACTGCTCCTGTGTCATTAAGATTTCCTTCTTGAAGAGCGCCCAGCCTTCCTGGACTCCTCTGCCCTTCAGAAATGCCTCCCAAGGGACTCTGCCAACCAGTGTCCTGAACAGTTCAAAGTCAGCCCTCAGGAAGTCCAATACAGCAGTTTTACTGGTCCCCTTCCTGGCTTCTCCAAGAATGCAGAACTCTACCATTTCATGGTCACTCTACCCAAGACAGCTCCCGACAATCACATCCTCCACCAGTCCTTCTCTGTTTGTGAAGAGAAGGTCTAGTGGGGCGCCTCCCCTGGTAGGCTCACTAACCAGCTGCGTCAGGAAGCTATCTTCCACACTCTCCAGAAACCTCCTAGACTGCTTTCTCTGGGCTGTGTTGTGCTTCCAGGTTATATGTGGGAAGTTGAAGTCCCCCACGAGATCAAACACTGACAATTTTGCAACTTTTGTCAGCTGCCTGTAGAACTCCTCCTCAGTCTCCTCATCCCGGTTCGGTGGTCTATAACAGACCCCCACCAGGATGCTTGCCTTGTTGGCCTTCCTGCTTATTCTAACCCATAGGGACTCAACCTTGTCATTCCCAGCCTCAAGTTCCATGACATCAAAACTCTCTGACTTAGAGAGCCCCACCACCACCCCTGCCATGCTGCCTGTCCCTTCTGAAGAGCCTATAGCCAGACATTGCAGCACGCCAGTCATGAGAGTGGTCCCACCATGTTTCCGTGATGGCAACCAAGTCGTAGCCTGCCTGCTGCACGATGGCTTCCAGCTCCTCCTGTTTGTTACCCATGCTGTGTGCATTAGTGTAGATGCACTTCAGTTGGGCCATTGCCTGGCACAGCTCTAACAAGCCTTGTTGCAGCCCTGTCCCCCTTCTCACCTAGTTTAAAGCCCTCTCAATGAGCCCCACCAGCTCCTGGCCCAGGATTCGTTTTCCTCTTAGAGATAGGCACCTGTCTGTGGCCATCAAGCCGGATGCCAAGTAAAGAACCCCATGGTCAAAACACCCAAAATTTCTGTGTTGGCACTAGCCAACACAGAAGCCATGTGTTTATCAGGTGTGCTTTCCATGTCCCCTCTGTACCTCTCCCTGCCACCGCAGGGATGGATGAAAACACCACCTGTACTCCCGCTCCATCCACTAACCATCCCAGTCCCCTAAAGTCCCGTTTGATGGTCTTCAGGCTTCTCTCTTCAATGTCATCACTGCCAGCCGGGACTATCAAAAAAGAACGACAGTCAGAGGGGCGAACCAGGTTGGGAAGCTTTCTGGCAATGTCCCTGACCCTGGCCCCAGGGAGGCAGCAGATTTCCCTACGGTACGGTCAGGCTGACAAATAGGGTCCTCTGTTCCCCTGAGAAGGGAGTTGCCCTCAACAATCACCCTTCTTTCTGTCCTGGTGGAGACAGTCCTGAGGTGTGGAGTCAACTTCCTTGCCCTAGGCATCCTCCTGGGTAGACTTTCTACCTCTTCCTCAGCTACCAATCTCTCAGGCTCCAGGGCCTCAGACCTGTTGCGTGAGGGCACCTTGGAAGGTAGGGTCGGTGGGGGAGGGCATCGCCTGCGATGTTGAGGAGGGCCCTGTCTCCATTCCTCCTCAACTCCTAGGTCCCCTGCCTCTGCCCAACAGCAACAGGGCAGGGGGTCCACCCCCATCTGGGGCGTCTCACCCCCGTGCCTGTCCTTCAGGCCGTGCAGGGAGTTGCTCCACAAGTCTATCTCATGCTCACACTCCCTGATATCCCTCAACCTCTCGACCTTCCCCTTGCATTCTGCCACGAGGTAGACCAGGCCATCCACCTGCTTGCACCTCACGCACACAGTCTCTCTGCCCCCCGCAGGTGGTAGCAACAGGCTCAGGCACTCTCTGCACCCAGAGACCTGAACTGCCACAGTTTTGAGCGGGCATTCGGTCTGGGTGCATACAGACTTCCTGGAGAGCACACTGTGCCTTGTGGAGACCATTGCAGCTGAGCTAGCAGTAGACCACCGACAGAAGAGATGTTCGTATGGGCGGGGAGGAGAGCTCTGCCCTTCTTGCTCGCCCTGCCTGTGCGAACTGCTGCGCTAACTGATGTGCCACTCCCTTCTGACGCGCCATGCCCTGTTTGTCCGTCCTGTTCGTGCAGGCAGGGTGCTCGTGCTCCCTAGGGACAATTTATAAATGGCCGGGGAGGGGGCTCGGCTGGCTCTGCCTACTCCTCCTTCTCGCCTCTTTCACCTCCCTCGCAAGGGCTGCCGGTCCTGGCAGCTCCCTCGAGTGGACTCAGTGCCGGAAAAATTAGCCCTGCTTGTCCGATCCACTGCAGAACGCGTCTGCCCTGGAGCCGATCGCCTCAGCAAGAGGCGATCTTTTATGCTTTTACTCTTTTATGCTTTGCTAGTCTGTCACCTATATTGTCATCTTCAGATACTCCTTATATTTTCTAATATTGAATAATTGAGTACTACTAACTACAGTAAATGTCTTAAGAGAAAGTAGTAGATCAATAATAAAGATGTGCTTTCCTGTAGAAAGTGTTGTCTGTTATAAAACAATAGCTTTTGAGAAACAATGGGATAATGCGAGTCATAAAAAAAAAAAAAAAAAAAAAAAAAAAAAAAAGAATTAAAATTTGAAATAGGTGGAAGGCATGGGATCCACTGATTTGCATATTAGACTAAGAGAAAGGAGATTTAGATTTATTTCCTCACTTTTACAGTTGTGTATTAATGGACAAGATGTGTCAGTGGCTCAATTCTTGCTATGTTTGACTACATTTACACTGGCATTCTTCAAGGATATGCACTAATTCTGTATCTGTGCAATGGCACCCTAAGATCAGTCAGAGGTTTTTAGAAATGCCTGAAATATAGATAATAAGGAAAAAAAAAAAAAAAAGAGAGAGAGAAGAAAAAGAAGACTTGCATCTCAGCTGTAGTGAAGTGTTCTGCAATGCTTGGCTGCCTTATTATTAATTAACAAACAGCAGCACTATGTTTCTTGTTTCTTTTCCCCTCCTTGATGTGAGTTGCAGCATGAAGACAGCTCCTACCAATACCACTTTTTAATTTCATGGTATAAATTGGGGTTTTTACGCTAGTTAGCAGTAAATAAACAAAGACTTTCTGAATGATTGAAATAGAATTTCTGAAGGAAAGAGCAACAAATAATTAGACTTCTATATCACTAATTATTATTGGTGGCTTGAACAAAATTATGTTTCTGGCCTATGGAATTTCTAATCAGTAAAGTCAGAGCATCATAATATGATCTCTTCAAACAGATTTATTTTTCAGATGACTGGTTCCTAATGCCATTTTGGCATTGCACACTTCTGCTATTGGTTACATTTGTCTTCTGCCCTTAAATATATTGTTTACTACTGCTACAAATTATTATTTGTAGCATGGTAATGACTAGAAACTATAGTCATGGATTAAGACTGTAGAGTGCCAGGAACTGTACAAACCTGGAGTTGAAGAATGTCCCCTGTGCAGACTTTAAGATAATTACATAATCATTTAGATATACTGAAAGCCCTATACTGCAAGTCTAACCATGTTCACCTATTGCCCTTCTCCTGCTTATTTGTAAATATCTATTGGAATCAATCAAAGCAATAAGCTTGAGCTTTGGGGCATTTTTTTGTGCTCCAAAACAAAGTAAAGAATTGCATCAAGAAGGTCTCAAGTTTAAATAATAATGCAAAGCTGGTTTCATCCCAGTTAACTTTTGACATCTAATTTAGAAGCCTGGTAACTATAGGTGATGAAACCAACCTTGCAGAGCGCCAATGAACAATTAGATATTTTTTAGATGTAAGTGTTCAAGGATGTATAAGGAACATGTAACACTCACTTTTGTCTTTCACTTGCATACAAACATGGGAAAGCTTCAGAGATCAAAATCATTCCTCACATTAAAGATTAATAGAATTTATAAACGTCAGTCAAAAAGCTAAATGTCTTTTCCCTCCCTTGATAATGTGGTTCAGCCCATTTTAGTTGCAAATGTTTTTCCTTGATTCTGCTTAAGCAGAAGGCTATACAAAACTTGAGTCTGGGCCTCTTTCAGCGGAGACCTGTGCAACCAGGGACAACTGAGGCAAATAAATAGAAAAAATGGGAAAGCTAAATGCTAAATTTTAAGGTGGTGAATTATGATATGTTTTGGGGTGACAAAAAGACAATTTTTTTAATGTAAAGCTTGTGTACATAGATATTTATAGAAATTGCAATAGTCCCCTTTTTCACCTGCGCTCAGGACTGTTAAAGAAATGGAGAACAAACACTGAATTAGGATGATGAGTAACAGATGGGTGGCAAGGCATGGACATGATAGCTTGTTGTGTCCTTTCACTAGCATATAATGAAGCTGTGGTATGCCTCACTGAAAGATGGTACAGAGGCAGAAAAATGACATATTTTCAAAAACTCATTAGGCTAATTATAGAAAGTATTAATCAAAGGCTATCAATTAGAAGTCCACATCTGTGGATAAGAAATTGTCTCAAAGTGTTGGAGGCTGGGAGACTCTTAAGGAACTTTTGCTTAAAACTGTAAGAGACTACACACCAACCAAGTTGGATATGGTTCAATCTAGTCCAGTTATTTCTGTGTTTCTGTGGACTGATCTACAGGTGCAAACGGGATAATGTGAGGCTGCTAGGGGTGGAGCACTGGCAGAAAATGATTTAGAGCAAAAGAAATCTGAATACACACAGGGGTCGTGAACAAATCCTTTTACAACTTGGTAAGAAGGTGAGGATGGGACCACATGAGAACACTCTGCCATGCCCCAGTACCTGTCATGGAACAGATAACACCAAGGCCTTTGTGTGTCTTAAAACCTGCGGCATGGAGGTCCCCCCTCCATGAAAAGGCCAGTATTTGTACCATTACACTGGGTGCTATAAATACAGATTGCAAACTCAGAAACCTTACAGAAGAGCCTCCTCAGAAGGGAAACAAATACTGCCAGCCCATTCCACACAAATGACTGGGCTACAGTATACTAAACAACTGCAGAAAGCAACAAATCACTACTCTGTGTGACAGGCCATCCCAGCTAAATCAAGCCGTCATTTATTTTTGACTTGCTCTTGCCCCAGGATCAGTAGCTGTTTCTTTCAGGTTGAGAATGGAGCAATTTGAAAGTGCAAAAGCCTATTAGAAAAAATGGCATGAAGGGTTACTTATAGCACTGACGGTTGCACTTTGTCATCTGTAGTTAACCCTTTTGCCCCAGGGTTTCTGAGACTTTCTATGTGGTTCACAGGTCACTCAGAAGCTCTGTTGCAAGTAAGCATTTAAAGGTGGAACCTGGGAGCAAAGCTGCCATGAAGACATGGGTGTGTGTGTATGTGGCAGAGGGGAGCTGTTAATCAAGATAATATTTTAAATGCAAAGCAGCTCCCCAGGAGGTGAAAAATAAAAATAAAAATAAAAATAAAAATAAAAATAAAAATAAAAATAAATAAATAAATTACTTTTTTCACTTGGTAGTAACAAAATGCCATTCAGTTAGGGAAAGAAGAAAGTAGAAAGTTTCAAACAGTATATTGTAGCTAGCTTCTCTTCTTCACTGCTGCCCTACAAACCAGAGAACTGCTGAATCCTTGACTTGATTGCATTAAAAAAAAAAAAAAAAAAAAAAAAGTGAAAATAATTGAATTAATTGCTCTGTGAGAAGACCCAACTGTTCATCCAGGTTCATATCCAGAAAACCAGTATCTGACATCTGCATGTACAGTGAAGTGCTTAAGAGAAATTTTAGTGAAATTGTAGCTGAACTATTTTGATTTAAACTACTGTTGTGATTTAAGCCAGCTGGCAACTAAGCACCACACAGCCGTTTGCTCACCCTTCCCCCTTCCTCTCTGGGATGGGGGAGAGAAGCGGAAAAATGAAGCCTGTGGGTTGAGATAGAGATAGTTTATTAAGACAGGATAATAATAATAACAATAACAACAACAATAATAATGTTATTATTGTTTGTAATTAATTAAAATATTATTAATAACAATAATAATAATAACAACAACAAAGTGTACGCTCCCCCCACCCCAGCAGGCCACCCCTATATATTGTATAGCATGACGTCAGATGGTATGAAATACCCCTTTGGCCATTTTGGGCCTGGGTCTGTCCCCTCCCAGCTCCTGCTGCACCCCTCTGGACTGACAGCGAGAAGCTGAAAAGTCCTTGGTTTACTGTAAGCACAGCTCTGCAACAATTAAAACATCAGCATGTTATCAGCACTCTTCTCATCCTAATCCAAAACATAGCATCCTACCAGCTACTAGGAGGAAAATTAACCCTATGCTAACTGTTATATATGGAGTGGTAATTCATGTCGAGAAAATGGTTGATATTAATAAAGAAGGGGGAGATTTGGGAATGTGGCCATGGGGGTTGGAAAGCCCCGTGGTTGAGATAACATTAGACTCTTAACGATGAGGCCATCAGGAATATAAAAGAGTTTAGAGGGAACAAAGAAGGGTGATTCAGGAGACTCCATGCCGTCTCGGGTTGCTTGCTCTCCAGCCATTAAGTTTCTGGGTGTTTGCTGTTGTTATATTCAAGGTTGTTTGACCAATGGAAAGTTGTTTTGAAAAGAACTGCTGTGGAGACAAGGGTATAAGTAAGACGTGAGCCTGCCCCCTGCCCTCAAGATAAAAAAAAAAAAAAAAAAAAAAAAAAAAGCAACAAGCAACACGATGTGATGAAGTTATGTCATCAATAAAGAAGCAGAAAGAACGAATGAAAAGGAACAGGCTAGCAGAACAGAGACCAGGACGGGAACAGGCACATTGATCGCCTCATGAAGATAGGTTCGGCCAAACTCAGCAAACTGCTCAAACTCGTACAGGAAGTCGCTGGAAATGGGCACACCGGAGCTGGGAAGAAGTTCAGGCTGAGAGAAGCGGACCTGCGCACACAACTGCCCCTCGCTGGTAAGCAGTTGCGCATTATGGGGAATCATACATTCTTAGAAACAAAGACAGTCCTGGTAACCTTACAGCTTATTCTCCTTCTTAACAATCGGACAGTTTATGAGCCTGAAATATGGGACCAAATTGAGGTCAAGGTGTGGGACTCGGCTACAAAAATGACAAGGTTGCAGTGGGATTGCTCGGCACCTGGTGAGCAATCTGAGGCCTTAAAGAGCCCTGTGGGGCCACAGTCAGAAACGTGTGGTTTGCCAGACAGTGAGGGAGCTGCGAGCTCCGTTACTGATCCGACTGCTATGCCATGGGCCCCTCTGCTGCTACAGCCATGGAAGGCTTTTGCTGTTACGCCCCCTGCTGACCTGTATGTGCCTTTTGACGCAGGCCTATTGGCCTTGGGAAGGAGATGGATATGCTTTTCTTCGATCTGGGAAGAACGGGAGACATAAGGCCTGAAGACCGAGTTGCTTGACAATTTAAAGCGAGACATATTGTTCAAAAGGAATGGAAAATGGAGACTTGTATGTAATCAAGAAAAGGAAAAGGAATGGAAAATGGAGACTGTTAAGTCATGGAACTTAAAGGATTGTTTGTTACCTTTTCTGATTGCACGTATGTATAGGCATACTTGGGTTTAGTATGTAAAAGTGATGTTCTATATATTTAGAATTTTTGATGTTCGTGTGTGCGTGTTGGTGGAGTGTAGACTCCCCGCACACCCAGCGGTGTTTACTTGCCTTTTTTACTTTTTATAAATATTTGTTTTATAAATATTACTAAATTCAGATTGAGTTGAGACTTCATTTATAACACTAACTGAAACCTAGACAACTAGGTTTTCTATAGAAGATGGTGTCAATATCTTTTTGTTGTTGTTGTTCTGCTAACTGTTTTGCTCAGTACTTTGTAGCTTGATTATATTTGCCTCATACTAATGGCAATGTTCAGAGAAATATTTCCTTTTTTTTTTTCTTTTTTTTTTTTTTCTTTTTTTTTAATTTCTGCACTAACGGATGGCCACCCAGACATGCTTGTACAGTTGGATGGGTGGGAGTAAAAATCAGGATTAAGGAAGGAATGAGGTCTTCAATTGATCTGTTAGCCACTGAGCTGGCATAGATACTTGTAGCTGCAATGCCAGCCTCAAGAAAATAAAATAAAATAAAACAAAACAACAACAAAATAGGCAGCTTTTGTGCATTTGCTCAGGCCTGTCAAGATAATATGTGTATCTGAGATGCATATTAAGACTGAATGAAGCAGTTCCAGCTATTATACCGTTTGTTTATTCAAACATTTCTGCAAGAGCACATGTCAGAAGGGCTTACCTTAACAGTGTTAGTACGCTATTCCCTGTTAAGGGATACAGCCTTTCCAAAAGACTGCATAGCAGTAATCACTAAGAGTGTCAGAATAATTACAAATTTGCACATGATCAGTGTTGTGAGCTTTTGTATTTTTTATTTTTCCTCAGACTTCTTTGGTCTACATAAACAAGTGAAAATCTGCCTCTTACCCTGCTAACCTTGGATATTGCTAGTCTTGCATATCTTAACCTGAAGAGCTAAAGCATTTCTCTCTATTTCTCTATATCTATTTCTCTCTACTACTCCCACTAGATCATGAATAACTGTGCTATGACACTATGTGTCTATACTGTTCCCTTTATGATCTCCAAAAGTTTGCCATAGCTTTTTTCATGGTTTTTAAACTTTTTTTTTTTTTTCCTAAAAATCCTTAGGCATCCCGAGTTTACTTTCAAAATAGAGCAAGGCTGTTAGACTCTTCTCTGGTATTGTGAGGGAGCAGTAAGATACAGTAAAGAACCTATGACAATTCAAAATAAAGATTTTATTTTTTTTGCAGCAAGCTTGGCAGTGGTCTGAGCCCAACTTTAGTCTCTGCTGCATTGTTAAAATGTAAAAAGCATCTTACCTAAATGTGCAGTGAACGAGGAGAGCTGGATGCATCATGCAAGCAAAGTGAAAACTATCAATCACTATCTATTACTCTACTCTTGGTATTTGAGCAGTGTCTCAGACATTCTGGAGAGATTAGCTCAGAATAGTCAAATGCTAAAATGGGAACTGTCTACACATATCTGTCCAGTGCTTCACCCAGGATAATTACACTGTGCTTTATAAACAGACCAGGCCAGTCTCAGCTAAATCAGGCTTCTCTCAGATATGAATTTATCAAGTCAGATGAATCTGATGTCACTCAGTCAAAAGTTACATATCCTTCAAGCAAGTTGCCATACAAGGTGAAGGTATCTGATGTGGAGATTTGACTTTCTAAATAGGAAGTGAGAAGTTATAATGTTTTCTTGCAGTCACTCCCCAGATTGTATCTTGATTTCTCGTACTTCCTGGATCATGGAATAAGAAGGACTGAGCTAAGGGTTGGACCAGGCATTTAGGGACATGGTTTAGTGGATGAGATTTGTTGTAGGGTGGTGGTTGGACAAGATGATCTTGAAGGTCTCTTCCATTCTTAATGATTCTATGAGTCTAGTTTAACATGGTAGTTTTCATTTATGAGCAAAATATGAGGCATGAACTAATTTTCTGGATTTTACAAATGATAAGAGGGGATATCCTCAGGCCATAAGGTCAATTCCTATTCATTTTACAAAACCCTATTAGTAAACAATTTGTGATTATAACTGAATATTTTACTTGGTCAAATGGGATGTCCCTTCAAGATAACCATTGCAGGATTCCATGTCAACTTTAAATTAGTTTCCCACACCATCCAAAGAGCATGAGATGATGATTGCTCTGAGCATTTCTAAAGCAATATTCCTATGGATCTCTTGTTTAATGAGGAAAGCTTGGACACTGTAATTATCTAAAGGGAAAAAACAAGCAAAGAAAAAAAAACAGAAACAAAGAACATCAACAAAAAACACCACCATCACCACACACCCACCCCCAGGGGAGAAAAAAAAAAAAAAAAGCTATTCTCTTATCCTGACAGGTGACAGACTTTTTTGTTCATGTGACAAGCAATGGGACACAAGGAAACAGCTTCAAGCTGTGCCAAGGGATATTTAGATTAGATATTTCTAATAAATTAATAATGGAAGATTTAGATTAAGATATTTCTAAGTGTTTCTTCACAGAAAGGGTGATTAGGCATTGGAACAGGCTGGCCAGGCAGGTGGTGGAGTTGCCATCCTTGGAGGTATTTAAGGGGTATGAGGATGTAATGATTAGGGGCATGGTTTAATGGTGTATTTGGCAGTGTTAAGTATAAGTAATGGTTGGAGTTGATGATCTTAAGGGTGTTTTCCAACCTAAATGATTCTATAATTCTAGGAAGGTGCTATGGGCACATAATAAGCAGAGAAAGTCAAAAGCAAATGTTTCTTGGTTGGGCATGTTTTCTCATGCTGAAGAGATGCCACATACAAGCAATCACAGTGACAACTCTTAGCAGGGAAAATGTCAGTGACTAAACTGCATCCCCAGGAGTGCAGAAGAAACCCTCAGGGCTCAGGTGAGATTCACTACTCACTCTGAAACAGAAAAGAAAACAGCAGCAGTAGAAGAGAGACCATCAATGAAAGCAGATGTTGCAAAAAATAGCCCTGGAGGCAAAAAAGTGAGGGTGATGGCTGTGGAAGCTAACACCTGAGAGGGTACCAGGCATCAAAGGGTCAAAACATGATAGCAGAAGTGGTAGAAAGCAGGTGCAACCTGAGTAGTAGCAGAAGAGAAGCTAGATGTGTGAGAGAGGCTGAAGTGAGGCAGATTTAACTATAAGCATTCAAAAGAGAGGAGGAGGGGGAGGGAAAAGGAAAAAAAAATCACAGCAGCAAGATACAGCAGTGGAAAAGGAGAAAAAAATCATCCTGATAAAGAATAGAAGGAATTCTGATTGGTAGGAGACAGGTAAATTGAACCAGAAAAGGAATAAAAGAAAGCACCGGGCAGTGAAAGAGCCTGCACAATTCTACTTCAGGGAATTGTTCACGTTCTTATTTTTCTCCAAATAATCATAACAACCACATCTCACAATGTGAGGCATGAGTTCATAATTGTTGTCCAGGAACTCCTGTAAAGGCATATGTGACATCTAGGAGAAACCCCAAACAGTATTTTAGCAACACATGAACTTGAGTCTTCCAGTCTTTACTCTGACATAGTTAATACCAAACTTACTCTGTACAGGACCCTTAGATCATTCATTCTTTTAAAATACAGGGAACTGGAAGCATGAGAAGCAGGAGAGCAACTTGCTCAAAGTCAGATGTTTTAAGGTGAAGACTAGAAAAAAAAAGACATTATCGAAGTCCAAACTCTGCAGAAAACTTTTATGCATTTCACAAGAGAAGCAGAAAAGAACAGAATACAAGGATAAAATTAATGTGTTATTTAAACTATTGTTTACAGCCTATTCTTGGTTATGGGTTAATAGTTTGTCACTGTTTCCTCACAGTGGGTTTTGTTGTCTGAGCCGTTATAATATAGAGCTTTGAAAAGCTAAGGACAAGCAATGGCAACACAGGCATAGCTGTGAAATGCAAATGGAGATATGAGGCCAGTCTCTGTCTGGATATTCAGTACAGTGCAGAAATAATTTACTGACTTCATCTTCCATTTCAAGTTGGTCTTATTCACTGAATGTTGACACTTGACAGTCACTCTGCATGATTTCTGCACTGCACTGTTATGTGAAATATCACATTTCATTAACTTCCTCCCAGCCAGTCAGTCTCCATAAACGTAAGCACTTTTATCAGGTGAATGCCACTCTAGAGCAGTGTCCTTACCTGCAGGAGGAGTTTGGAGAGGTGGGGGAGTAGGTTCAAGGTTGGGTGAATTCCTGTCTCAGTTTGTGACTGAGCAATGTCTGTCTTCTCTGTTTTTTGTTTTCTTTGCTCCTCTGATGTCAAAGTCTCCAAACCAGTAGTCACATCACATCACATCACATACAGGTGCACCACATCCATGCTTTCTCATACCCGTGTGCAGACAAACACAGACACACACAGACACACACAGAGGAAAAAAGCATCTGAGTCAGCAAGGTGATGAACATGAAGCAACAAGAAGTAAGAAGCTATGCTTGCATTCATCTTGCACTGCTGAGCCAGCTGTCCTTTGTATGGTTTTATGTTTTTAAATGTGTACTGGTTTTACGTTTTTAAACGTTCTTGCCTACAATGTAGTCATGCTTTTTGTAGTCTACTAGACAAAATGAGTACAGAATCAGGCACATTAGCATTAAAACTGCTTAAAAAAAAAAATTGTGAAGGAAAAGTTGCAGTTTTAGTAATCTAGAGATTTATACTTCTTCAACTTCTTTTTCCCCCATTGTTTTTTTAATATCTTTCCCATTTCAGTTTTACAACGTATTTTTCTTTAGTGTTGTTTACACTTACTGGAAACTTTTTTTCTCACTGCTGTTATTTGTTTGTTGTTATTTGACTTTTCAATTAGATACATTAAACCCATTGAGTGGCAGAGACATCCTTGTATCATCAGCTTGCAGTGTCCAAAGGCTCTACATCTCTGAAGAGAAAACTAGACTACAGGGAGCAAAACTCCTGTTTGCATTGTTACAGCAGTTATAGTTGTACATAGAGAGTAAATAACTTATTCCTGCAATGTAATTGAGTATTTTCATCTGGAGAAGCTTCTAGAGGACAGGCTGGCATTGATAGAAACCTATTTAGAGGAAGCCTTGAAAGAGGCAGGCTCTGGAGATGAGCAGGGAATGTCAACACAGCCCAGACTAAGATCAGAAAGAGACTTTCCTGAGGTTCATGATATAACAATGTAGTTTGTTGAAACCCAACAAACCACAAACAATTGCAGAACTGAAGGTTTGCATCCTGCTTGAAAGACTCATCTTGCAGAGAAACAGTTTTGCTGACAAACTGTTGTGTTTTTTTTTTTTTTAACTGCCTCATGCTGAAATTTATTTTAAAAAAATATATGTGGCTCTACTACGTGTCCAGCTAAATCTTAAATGAGAATTGAAAGCCCTTGTGTGTTTCTTTGCTCACCTTAAGCAAATGGTAAGGATGGATGTGCCCCAGGACTCTGAATGAATCGGGGTCTCTGAGTGAATCATAAGCTCAACAACTACTTTGGTTAGCTCAGAAACAGAACTATGCCTCTTCTGCAATTTAGATGAGAGGAACACAGAGAGATAGGGACCTCTCATCCAACCATGTGCTTTGGGAATTTTCTCATTTTTTGATACTTTATTTTTTACCTACTATTTGGAAAAGGAAAAAAAAACAAACCACTATTATCTCACCTCTAATTTGTATGAGGCAGATCCTCTGGGAGGAAATAGAAATATTTGGGAGGAACCAAGTACACAATGGATCTCATGTTCAGTTGTACAGAGTGGAGGTGGTTGAAAAAGACTTCACTCATGTACTCAGTCACTTTACTTCACTTCAGAGATATGATTCTTTACAGATTTCTGTGAATAAGAGAAAATCAGAGTGTTTTCAGAGTCCCTACACACATATGAACATAGTGTCTTTTGGTCTCACAAGTGCATATCAGTGTATGTATATTGTACATTATATGCCTAACCGTGGACAAATGCAGATGCAGACATACATGCTTTCTTTGGTAAATACATAGACATCATACACAAATGCCATGTGGAATATGGTACGTGGCAGTGGCTTTCATTGAAACAAAGCCAGAAGTGTATATATTTTTTAACCTGTAACAACTTTGAATATATCAAAAAGGGATCTTATCCAAGATAAGGAAAACAGGATTATTTTTTTTAATTGAAGCTCAAAAAAAAAACCAAAACAAAACAAAACAAAAAAACACCTTTGAATCTGAATCTGTGTTTTTCAGTTTTAATTCTTTTTCACTTTTTCAGTTCATTTTTAAAATACATTCTAAAGCATTAACTTATATCCTGGAATGCAAACCACTTAAACCAGCTCCTTTGACTTGAATTTTCTGTTTTGTTTAGTTTTACCATTTTTCTCTTTGGTTTGAAAACCTACATACCTTGTTTTGGCAGTTATGCATATTCCTCCATTTCAGTTTTCGAAGTGGGAGGCTTCCCCGTTTGGAATTAACCCTTTTTAATGGACAAGTTTAGTCTTAACAAACCGATATCTCTTCGAAAAATTAACCTTGAATTAAAAAATAAAAGATAAAATTGACAATTCTCTGAGCCTTATTTCTAACTGACAATTTCAGGACTCTATGAATAAAGTTATACAGCTTTTATTGATATAGCTAAGAATATCAGATTTAATTATTTTTTTTCCCAATATGTAGTTACTACATGAAGACATAATATTTTGTGACCATATTTCCAACTTTAACCAATTCAAGTATTTAAACAAGATTTTTCGCACTGATGGAAGGTAGGCAAAGATCTTCAGTGTATCATAAGCCGTTTGAGATGGTATGCATTGCCTACAGTAAATTATTCATATGAAAAACATTGATTTGTCCAAAGCAATATGTACTCTAGACACTTATCAGTTCAATGGAACTTCAGGCTGGTCCAGGATAGGATCTGTAACACCAAGTGGAAGCTCATGGCATTGATTGTACAATGCATTGCCATTCTGGATTTGATAAATCTCATATTCCTGGTTTATCAGATGCCAATACAGATTGGGATATAGCTCCCTTTCTTATGAGGCAGGTCTGCTAACTATTACAGCATACAGTTTCTTTGACAGAATAAGTAAAAATATATTCTGAAGTCTCAGAAGATTGGAGATACAGCTGGGATATAGAGTATCTTGCTTTCAGACAATAAACTGGGTGCTCCACTGCCAACTTAATGCCTGCAAGACACTGGTGTCTAGTCTGTGCTAGGCTCCCCTAGTCTCTTTCTGACATCAGGGGAAAAGCACATGTAGCGCAAGTGGGCACCTTTCACAGTCAAACTATCTTACATAAGAGAGAGAGCCTACCTGAGAAGAGATGCCTTGTTTAGCTAATGATAGCTGAGATTAGGCCTATCCTCTGTTTTCTCTGTTCTGAAAGTCACCACAAATCCCTGGTTGGGGGTTCAGCAGCATAGAATATAAAGAAAGCTTCAGCACACCAAGATAACTCTGTGCGAGTCAGCAAGTGCAACTCAGTGCCTCTTGCTCCTCAGCACCCATCATGTTGCCCTATGAGATATAAATATGTGACCTTATTTTGAAAGGAAAATCCTTCCTAGCTGCTTTGCAGCTCCATCACTTATGCATTATAGACTTTCTACTCAATTGCAGCATAATCTCATAGGAATTTATTATGCATCCTGTATATAAAACAGTATGTACCCTCTACAGAGAACATCAAAAGGTAGTTAATAGAGATGTTAAATTATTATTGGTTGAAAGGAGCTGATGCCCTAGAGTAATCAGATTCTCTCTTTCTCCCACTCGCTTCATATACTATATATAATATATACAATTAATAGTGCACATATATCAGTCTCTGAATACATGTCTATAAAGTCTGCTTGAATGTTAGAGGAACTGATGTATAAAACATGTGGAACCAAGCAAAGATATCACATTAGGGCACATTATAAATATTAGAAAAAGAGTTGATGGATAAGGCAAAGGAGACTCTATGAATCCAAGGGAAAAAAAAAAAAAAAAAAAAAAAGGCTTTGTTATTTTCTGCTCTCACCATTTATTTGTAGGGAAAGTCAAAGTGCTACAAACTGGATTGAATAGCAGAACAGTTCTTTGTTAATGGCCAAGAAAGAATATCAGATGCTTATACTGAACTAATTGCTTATTGAAAAGGATCAGAAAAGGGTGTAATATGGAACTTACTACCCAATTATTAGATTAATTGAGATGAGATTGAATTAGAAATGTCATCCCTCAGATAAGGCTCTGAACTAGGAACCAAGAAATCTGTTTCCTGCTATGGGCGTATTATGAACTATTGCCTAAGTCCATTCATCCCAATTTAATATATCCTCCAAAGAGTTTAGACTGTTCTTTCTAGAGAATTGATCTTTCCTATGTGTTTATTTATAATAGAGTGTCATCCCAAACAAGGCTAGCACCCTAAAATATTATTTGCATTAGAAGTGAATGTCACTAATAATAATTAAACTCAGAGCAACAGGCAAAATCTAAATATCAACATGAATTTTTAAGTCTAAGAGGTCATTTAAAATATGAGAATTAGATTAGCTTAATCAAAAGTGCAAGATGTGGCAGAGTGAGAAAAGGAAGATGGTATTTTAAATACATTTATAGCTATATATATTTATATAGGTATATACATTTATATAGGTATATATTATAGAGAAAATGCTGAAACGCAGGAGAACATGGGCTCCCTTACTCATAGAATCATAGAATATCCCAAGTTGTAAAGGACCAAAGGATCATCGAGTCCATGCATTAGTCTATAGGAAGATGTAAATTTGGACTGGAGTTTCTTTCAAAATAGCATATTTTTTTTCCCTCAATTGTACTACTTAGTAGGTAAAAGTATAGGAAGAAATTATAGCCTCTGTACTACGTTCTTCAAGAAACATACGAAGAAACATCACTTCATATCTCACATTATCTTTTATTTTTCCCTGGGAGGTTAGGTATTATGGTGGGGTTTCAAATTTGTTTTATCTGTTAAAAACTTCTGTTAGGAAGAAAAAGAACACATAAAATTCAGAATAGTTCAGAAGTGGTTTTAACCTCAAATGAAAGGTTGTATGCATTACAAAGATCCTTGCTTGCCAAAGGAAAACAGCCTGTTGGATGTTGGAGGACAGGTTGGATGGGACTTTGGGCAACCTGGTCTAGTCTGTCCCTGCCCATTACAGGGGTGGTTGGAAGTAGTTGATCTTTAAAATCCCTTTGAACCCAAAACATTCTGTGATTCCATAAGTCTATGTAATCTTAAACCTTCTGTCTGAGAAACTCCTGTCATTCTCATAGACAGAATTTATACACTTTATATCACAGAATCACAGAATTGTCTAGGTTGGAAGAGACCTCAAGATCATCAGGTCCAACCTCTGACCTAACACTAACAAGTCCTCCACTAAACCATATCACTAAGTTCAACATTTAAACATCTTTTAAAGACATCCAGGGATGCTGACTCCACCACTTCCCTGGGCAGCCCATTCCAATGTCTCACAACCCTCTCAGTAAAGAAGTTCTTCCTAATATCCAACCTAAAACACCCCTGGCGCAACTTTAGCCTGTTCCCCCTCCTCCTGTCACCAGGCACATGTGAGAATAGACCAACCCCCACGTCTCTACAGCCTCCTTTAATGTACTTAAAGAAAGAGATAAGGTCGCCCCTGAACCTTCTCTTCTCCAGGCTGAACAAACCCAGCTCCCTCAGATGCTCCTCGTAGGACTTGTTCTCCAGATCCGTCACCAGCTTTGTCACCTTTCTCTGGACTTGCTGGAACACCTTGATGTCCTTCTTGTAGCGAGGGGCCCAAAACTGAACACAGTACTCAAGGTGCAGCCTCACCAGAGCCGAGTACGGGGGACAATCACTTCCCTAGCCCTGCTGGCCACACTGCTTCTTATGCAAGCCAGGATGCTGTTGGCCTTCTTGGCCACCTGAGCACACTGCTGATATTCAACCAACTGTCCACCAATACTCCCAGGTCCTTCTCCACCAGGCAGCTCTCCAACCACTCATCTCCCAGTCTGTAGCTCTGCTTGGCGTTATTGCGCCCCAGGTGCAGGACCCAGCACTTGGCCTTGTTGAACTTCATGCAGTTGACCTCAGCCCATTGGTCCAGCCTATCCAGATCCTCCTGCAGAGCCTTCCTACCCTCGAGCAGATCAACACACACGCCTAAGTAGGTGTCGTCTGCAAACTTACTGAGGCTGCACTTGATCCCCTCATCCACCTCATCGAGAAAGATATTAAAGAGGTTTGCCCCAGTATCGAGCCCTGGGGAACTTCACTAGTGACCGGCCTCCAGCTGGATTTGACTCCATTCACCACGACTGTTTGTACCCGGCTATCCAGACAGTTTTTAACACAACGAAGTGTACACCATTCCAAGCCAAGAGCTGCCAGTTTCTTGAGAAGAATGTTGTGGCAAAAGGTGTCAAAACCCTTACTGAAGTCAAGGTAGACCACATCCACAGGCTTTCCCTCATCCACCAACCGCGTCACTTTGTCATAGAAGGAGATCAGGTTCGTCAAGCAGAACCTGGTTGCCCTGTAAGTGCCGCGTGATGACACTCAAGATAATCTGCTCTATGAGTTTTCCTATCACTGAGGTCAAACTGACAGGCCTATAGTTTCCCGGTTCTGCCCTCCAGCCCCTCTTGTAGATGGGCGTCACGTTTGCTAGCCGCCTGTCGACTGGAACCTCCCCTGATAGCCAGGACTGTTTATACATGATGGAAAACGGCCAGGCCAGCTCCTCTGCCGGTTCTCTCAGTATCCTCGGGTGGATCCCATCTGGCCCCATCAACTTGCGCACATCCAAGTGCTGTAGCAGGTCGCCAACCATTTCCTCATGGATAGTGAGGGCCACATCCTGCTCCCCATCCCCTTCCACCAGTTCAGGGTAGTGGGTATCCAGGAAGCAATTGGTTGTGCCACTAAAGACTGAGGCAAAGAAGGCATTAAGCACCTCTGCCTTTTCATCATCTCTTCTAACTAAGTTTCCCCCGGCATCCAGTAAAGGCTGGAGATTCTCCTTAGTCCTCCATTTAGCATTGATATGCTTGTAAAAACATTTTTTGTTGTCTTTGACAGCAGTTGCCAGATTTACCTCCAGATGAGGGGCACCTCCCCTGGTAGGCTCACTAACCAGCTGCGTCAGGAAGCTATCTTCCACACTCTCCAGAAACCTCCTAGACTGCTTTCTCTGGGCTGTGTTGTGCTTCCAGGTTATATGTGGGAAGTTGAAGTCCCCCACGAGATCAAGCACTGACAATTTTGCAACTTTTGTCAGCTGCCTGTAGAACTCCTCCTCAGTCTCCTCATCCTGGTTCGGTGGTCTATAACAGACCCCCACCAGGATGCTTGCCTTGTTGGCCTTCCTGCTTATTCTAACCCATAGGGACTCAACCTTGTCATTCCCAGCCTCAAGTTCCATGACATCAAAACTCTCTGACTTAGAGAGCCACACCACCACCCCTGCCATGCTGCCTGTCCCTTCTGAAGAGCCTATAGCCAGACATTGCAGCACGCCAGTCATGAGAGTGGTCCCACCATGTTTCCGTGATGGCAACCAAGTCGTAGCCTGCCTGCTGCACGATGGCTTCCAGCTCCTCCTGTTTGTTACCCATGCTGTGTGCATTAGTGTAGATGCACTTCAGTTGGGCCATTGCCTGGCACAGCTCTAACAAGCCTTGTTTCAGCCCTGTCCCCCTTCTCACCTAGTTTAAAGCCCTCTCAATGAGCCCCACCAGCTCCTGGCCCAGGATTCGTTTTCCTCTTAGAGATAGGCACCTGTCTGTGGCCATCAAGCCGGATGCCAAGTAAAGAACCCCATGGTCAAAACACCCAAAATTTCTGTGTTGGCACTAGCCAACACAGAAGCCATGTGTTTATCAGGTGTGCTTTCCATGTCCCCTCTGTACCTCTCCCTGCCACCGCAGGGATGGATGAAAACACCACCTGTACTCCCGCTCCATCCACTAACCATCCCAGTCCCCTAAAGTCCCGTTTGATGGTCTTCAGGCTTCTCTCTTCAATGTCATCACTGCCAGCCGGGACTATCAAAAAAGAACGACAGTCAGAGGGGCGAACCAGGTTGGGAAGCTTTCTGGCAATGTCCCTGACCCTGGCCCCAGGGAGGCAGCAGATTTCCCTACGGTACGGTCAGGCTGACAAATAGGGTCCTCTGTTCCCCTGAGAAGGGAGTTGCCCTCAACAATCACCCTTCTTTCTGTCCTGGTGGAGACAGTCCTGAGGTGTGGAGTCAACTTCCTTGCCCTAGGCATCCTCCTGGGTAGACTTTCTACCCCTTCCTCAGCTACCAATCTCTCAAGCTCCAGGGCCTCAAACCTGTTGTGTAAGGGGAAATAGACCACAAATTATGCATCTGAGTTTCCCACATTTGGGGAAATCGCAGGAGTCAGTATATATGTATACTGTTATGTATCGCAGGGGTCAATAGACTGTTATGTATCTGTTATATCATATCACTGTACTGTTATATCTCATCACATCACATCACATCACATCAAATCACATCACATCATATCATATCATATCATATCATATCATATCATAGATAATGATGTGTTTCTAAAAAGACAATACTTTATTTTCACTTGAGAATTGCAGTGATCCCCAGGTAGAAAAAAATATCCAAGCCACACATCATATGTACAAGAAAGACTACCAATCTGAGACTTTGCTGTTTTAGTAAAATAAGATAAATTATTCCTTTTATTCTACTCATAAGAAATCACGGTGTTTTGCTGTTCCCTTTATCATCAGCTGGAGCTATTGCATACCTAAGACTCATTCTCATGTAAATCACTTTGTTGTAGTGAAGAAACATGCTAAGAAGAAAAACGGTCTTTCAAAGTACTCTTACTTGTTTCTCTCAGGAATTCTGCAAGGAAAACCCCAAATGTGTCAAAAATCAAACATCAAGCTGATGACACTAAAAACAATCCAGATGCAGATGTCTACCTTGTAGAATTCTGAATTAATCCTATCTTCTGTACCAAATGAGACCTTGTTCAAATGGCTTTGTCCACAAACAACTGAAGTATGTTTAATTGCTGTTACTTCCACTTTCCTTAGTTCTAGATTATATTAATTTAAAATAATAATTAAAAAAGTAAATAAAGAATAATAAATAAATATATAAGTAAATAAGAAAAACAGCTATTGAAGTTCCAAAAGCTGCTGGGACATCTGAACCTTATTAGAGGTTTTTTGTTTTTGTTTGTTTGTTTGTTTGTTTTGTTTTGTTTTGTTTTTGCCTTGTATGTGTAACATATGTTTGGTGTCTTTAAACACAATTACTTTCGCATAATAAAAGTGTTGATTTGATGATGCGACATTTTCTGCAAGTGTGTTTAAGACAGTTTATGTTTTCATAAGTTGCAATGAAACTCAATTATGTATGTGTAATAAGGCTCTTGATTGTTACACTTCTACTTTTCTGTATAATGAAGCCAGCAATTAGAATTTGGTTACTCTATGGCATAGGAAAACATACTTGTTTTGTAGACAAAAGATCTTAATGAGCATCTTCTTTAAAAAAAAAAAAAAAGCTCAAAAAAAAAAAGGAAGAAAAAGAAAAGGTCAATAACTCAAACATGTAATTAGATTTCTTAAGAAAAATGATTTGTTTCCTGACAATGAAATAACATAACTTCAAGGGACAAACAATCCAGATTACATAAATGCACTTTCTACTATGGACAAAGAAATGAATAAGAAAACATTTCACCATTAAGGTTATGGCCCTTAAATTGTTAAATTACATCTGTAAAATATGTCTTCTTGGCTGCAGGTAACTGCACACAGCTTCCATGAAAATAACCCCTACTCACACATAGTCAAACACAGCAGCCAACACAAATTTAGATGAATCTGGAGCAACAGGTTATCAAGTATGGGCATTTGGATCCATCAGAATAGAAATAACTAGGCATTTTACAGTTTGAATTCCTATTTCAAAAGTCTAGTTTTAAATGGTTTTCTTCATGCAAGAAAAAACAAAACAAAACAAAAAAACACCTGTTGCTGATATCATGTTTTTGATTATTTTAATATCTATATTTTCAAGAAAAAATTAATTTATGCTATGGCAAATGTACTTTCCTACAGCTTAATTTCTCTTTGAAATATAACTTTTTTAGAGCTTAATAAAAATATCAATAAAAATATCCACCAGATTAGGGTTGTTTTTTTTTTTTTGTGTGTCTGTGAAATGACTTCCAAGTCCTGAATTAGCTGGTTTAAAATAATTTTCCCTGTTTTTAAGTAGTTTTATAATTGTGCTTGCATTTAATTATGGTCCAAGAAGAACAAGTTTTGTTAATGATCTTGTTCTTCTTAAATTACTGTTGAACCTTGGCTTTTACTGTAAAGGCCAAGTGCTTTGATCTTTTTTTCATGTTTTGTTACAGTGCCTGACATAGCCATCCACTGTGGGAGTGTGACATCACACTGTGGATCCTTTGTGCTTGTTAAAAGACCCAAAATAGTACAAAGGAAACCCAAAGCCTGTAAATCCTGATGTGCTTTTTCTTCTATTTAAGCTTTTTTGAACAAATGAGATTACACTGAGTATCACATTACAAACATTGGTAGAGTGGTACATCAGGAGAGAGGTAGAGGTGAGGATGGAGGGGTGGAAGGTATGTTTTTTGTACCCCATATTTCTGAGATTTGTGGCAGTATGAGGTACCCTCCAGTATTGGCACAGTTCAAGACCTAGCCATATCATGGGCAGGTAGCACAAGGTAGCTGTAGGGTAGCTATCTCGGGTAAACCTAACCTATAGATGTTATGCACCAAAAACATGCTTTATGTCCTGGATAGGTGTCTGTATTATTATTGCTTGAGCTGACCAAATAAGCCTGATCATGTCTGCATGCGTGCAGCAACAGACCCACCATATGGCAGTGTCATCACAGCCTTAAACAGGTGCTTGGGACTGACTAAATTTAATTTGGGTCCAATCCAAAATATATTTTGGAAGCATAAGCATGTGTTAAACTGCTTAGTCCCTCAACACACATCCACACACATGGAGAATGCTGTTTTCTTTGCTGTGGCTTTTACATGATTAGCACAGAACATTATGCACTGGTTTTAAATACAGCGTCTGCCTTCTCATTTCTGAATAAATGCAAGAAACATGGAACATTTATTTTAGCTGTTGTTGTTCTGTTTCTTGTTTCATCTTTTTTTTTTTTTTTTTTTTTTTCCCTGCCATCTGGGTTTCCACAATTACAGATAGGATTCATCTCAACTAACCTTCACTGTCTGAAAGGTGAATGGCCTAAAATAATCACCTAGGGTCTCTCTGCAGTCAGCAGAGAAAAACAGACAACTCCAAATAGTGATTTGTCCCAACTTAAGCCAGATGTCTGACACAAGCAGGACAAATCAGTCTCTGAGGGTGCCCATTTCTCTCTTCTGAATATAAAGAGAGTCTAGCTATCTAGCTTGTACCAAGTATCAAATTCTTGGTCAACTAAAGGAAGGTGAGATAAATCCTGTCCTTAGCATCTTAAGATTCTACTGCATGCTATTCCTTATATTCCAGCGTATAGTATTTATATGAAAAATATTACTTACATAGGGACTGTTCTAAGAAGGAAATATAACATTCAATAATAGAGAAAATGGAATAGTAAATACAGAGATTTGGAATTAAATTGCAAGATTAATTATCAATGACTGTAAGACTGCCTGTTATCCTTGGCAATACAATTATACAGCTCCAGATTAATACAGTTAAATACTTTATACCTGGAAACATGCACGCTTTTTGTCAGCTTACAGAAAAATTCCATTTTCCATTTCTGTGCACTTGTCCAATTAGATATATAATGATAGTAACATACAGTATAAATTCTGTACGCAGTTTCTCATTAAAGAAACATCTTAACAATATATTTTTTAAAAATTGCATACATACTTTGTAAAAGTAATATTTTCTAAAGACAGTTTGAGGCTAGGTCACATGAAAAAATAAAGTAATTACACTTTTTCATACTGGAAGGGACATGGTCAAACAAGAATTAATATCAAAAATTATTGCTTTTTAAAATCGCTCTGTATTTCTGAGAAACAACTTCTGAGGTACTGTAATAATAAATTACAGTTCAGAGCAATGTCTTTTTTTTTTTTTTTAAAGGCCTTCTAAATGTACAATACATAAATGCTGAGGACATTATAAAAATTGCATACGCTAAAGGAATATTACTAAGTTACAGATCAAATGCTCAAAAGTTAGTACTCCAGAAAGTGTTGAAAGAACCAGGACTCAGCCCCATTGTGGGGACTCAGAAAGCTGATATTTAATTATCTGGTCTGATATAATTATATTTTACAAACTCTATCAACAGTTTTACATGCCTAAGAGACAGAAACTAATATTTGGGAAAGTGCCAAACCCCAAATCTTTCCTTTAGGGGAGGCTTGCCTATAGGGGAGGAGTGGGAGGGAGAGGGGGCTTAAGAGATACATAATTGATTTGTACTCCTCCCAAAGAGTATTTATTGAAAAAAATTAACTCTGACCCTTTCCATTCAAGGTTGAAGTCTTCCCTCACTTCCCACCCCTCTCCCCCTCCCCAAGCTGGTTTAAAGAAAGCAATTTTTTTAAAGAGCACAATTATCCTAAAGGATTTTAAATACCTACATGATCTTAATGTGATTGTTTCTGACTGCTGACTCTTAGGAAATCCTGACCACCTCATATTTAAACATCTACATTTTGTTAAACAAATTACACCC
Source organism: Anas platyrhynchos (assembly GCF_047663525.1). Taxonomy (NCBI): domain Eukaryota; kingdom Metazoa; phylum Chordata; class Aves; order Anseriformes; family Anatidae; genus Anas; species Anas platyrhynchos. The sequence goes on from NC_092621.1 coordinate 7,427,288, forward strand.
TCTTTACAGCCATTAATAATACTGAGATGTGACTATTTCATTCCTTAATTAGGGCAAATACTTGGTCACTGCAGTTAGCTGGGAGTTATAAAAATCTATGGATGCTTCCAGTCCCAAGAGCACACCTGAGAAGGACTTACAAATTCTGCCCAACACATAGACCTGTATGATCTTCCATTTGCAACTAAACCCCAGTTGCCTTGAACAGCTTTCAGTAGCATCTTTCTTTCCTTCAGGTATAAAAATGAAATGAACAACCGGGGTAAGTTTCTTTTTAATGAAACATTTCAAATTTTTGAAGTATTCCTCCCCAAATGTACATATTCCATGTGTGGCACTTAGGAAATTAAATAACTATAATCTCCAATAACAAAATCAATTAATAAACAAACTTCTGAATCTTATTATAACAAATGGTTGCATTATTAAACAATGGCCAAATACTCCTTAAGGAATTATTTTAGGTAAAACCATGTTGTATCATCTCTGCTTTACCTTTTCATTCATTATCCAGGGTTAGAAAGAAGCTGTTTTGTTTCCTGATGCCTTGATTTTCAAGGTATGGCAAAATGATGAAATGCGTGTGTCTATGTTTTCTGGGATTTTTAAGTCAGTTTATGGGGTCTTTGTGCTTGTACCTGAACCAACATAGGAACAAGAGAGCTTCTCAGGCTTTATTCCCACAGAGCACGCAGACATGTGCTTCAGAGCCATTGGCTCCAATAAGGACTGAGTGCAAGTGGACAGTTCTTATTGAAGTCAGTGGCTCTAAAGCACATGCCTCTATGTTTGGTGAATCAATGTTTCCTGTGCTTCAAGATTGGCCCTGCCCCAAATGTGTTGGTTATTTCACTTCCTTTAGTGAGAGTTAGCAGTTCCATTGGTGCTTCATTTTGTGTCTGCCTTGCTCAAGGGTCCAACCTTTCTAGAACAGCACATGTCAAGGGTAAATGTTCATGCCCAGATGCATACATGTATTTTGGTGAACATATAGCATGAAAATATTGATTTATGCTTCCCTGTGGCCACTGCTTCCAGTAAACATGAGATAGGTATGCTGTTGCTGTCCAATCCATCTCTGGGATCTCTTTTATCTTTGCAGCAATGTCTCCTGACTGCATGCTTATTCCGAAAAGGAAACAGAAACCCAGCAATGAACCAGATATGACATGCAGGTGAAAGGCGGTGGTTAGAGAATGCCCTTTCCAACACTGCCTAGTTGTAGAATGGTAATGTACCATGGGAAACATGCAGAAGCTGAAAGTATACTGTACTTCCCCAAGTATTTTTAAACTCCTGTAAGTTGTATCCCTATCAGCTCCTGAAACTATGGTTTCAGGAAAACATCTGTCAAGTCGTAGCAACTGAATTTATACTGTGCTTTAGAATATGACATGCAATGAAACCATCAGGAATACAAAGCCTTGGGAGAGCTTATGCATGCTCGTACTGCTCATACAGACATTTATTTTGTATGTTTGCATGTTAGTGTATGTGTATGTACACATTTTTATGTGTGTTTGTGTTTTAGTGTTCTGTAGCACCTGCCTCCTTGGGTTGTTTTTATTAATATCTGATCTTCAAGAGCGCTGAAGTGTTTTTTTTGTTTGTTTTTTTTTTTTAAGAAAGCTGGCAAAATAGTGCGGAGAACACTAACGGCAGAAATTACCTCGTCTCACTTAAGGACGTAATGGCTGCAGGGAGCATTATTTTATAATTATTTCAGGCTAATGTTAATGTTTTAAAGTTAGTATTTTAACAGAAATGTTTGATCCTGATGAAGCCCAGAAATTGGCTGTGGCTTTTATGTTTCCTGACTCAAACACCTCACATACAGACAGTAGATGGGCAGCATAATCCTCTCTGGGGCTTCAGGTACAAAAAAGATCATTATAGTTTTCCCATGAATGCCAAGGTTAAATAAACACCTGTAATGCTCAGTAACTTCATACTCCATACACTGTATTAGTGACAGTTTCCCTTAAGGATTTGACTAAGCATGTGTCTACCCAGCAAAATGGAGACATGATTTCTGAACAGATTGCCTATAGCCTACTTACTGCAGGTATAATAGCAATGACATGGTGACACGGGCTGCAAAAACTCATATGCACCCACGAAAGATCTTGGGTAAATATTCAGGCCACCAATGCTTACAAAAGGACATGGTGCAGATCTGTCACAACTAACAGTTAACAGTTGACACAGATTAGTGAAAGGTGATCTACTGACTCCTGCAATAAACATATGAAAGTTAATGATCAGGTAATGACAGTGTGATATGGGGGCTTTGACACTGACTTCCAGGTCCTTAGTTTGGTCATGTAATCCCTCAATATCTTTTCATCTTTTCATTTGCTTTCATTTGATTTGCCTGGTATCCTTCAAACTCTCCAGGACAGCAGAAATCTCTTGTGTTACAGAAGCAAGTGCACTTTGCAGCCATCTTTAACAGGTCAGACCTATCTTAGAAATTAGTGGCATGGGCTGGAATAATTATTGTCAATGTTACCTGTAAGCCCTATCTGCTCTATCAAGCCTGGTATCATCTATTTTTATGATTTTCCCTTCATTACAATACGTGAGGACCAGAATCATCATCCAGATGAACTATCCTACAACAGTCTGTCTTACTAGAGAAGCTAAAAAATATCAGCATAACCTGCCTTCCCTTTGTTTTCAAGTCTTTCTCCTTATGCCTCTTAGCCATTTTTAGCCATTTGTAGTAACATACTGCCTTGCAGACTCTTCTCTTTCAAGGCTGATGGAAACCATTTGAGCATGAAGGCTGATCTTTCGCATAGCACCAGTAGAAGATTTTTACTTTTTTTTTTTTTTTTTTAAATAATATTAACAGAAGATAATTTGGAAAAATGGCACAAAAGAGCACTTTTACACAAGTAAGAACTCGATTTCAATTTTTACTTATTTTTATAGTGCCTGTCACAGTAGGCTCCTGAGCAGGGTAAGTAGCAACGATAATCTGTGTACATGTTCTATTAAAAAAAGAGTCACAACACAATCGTTGTACCAGGTATTTGCTTTAGAAGAGCAGATACAGATCCAGTGACTTCATTAAAGCAATAATCATTTACATCACCTAAAGGTCTGGTCCCCCAGGAGCCTGACCTATTTACTATCCAATAGTGTCTTTCAGCCTCCCTCTCTCTGCTTTAGCCTGCAAGGATCAGAGCATACACTGTATCTCCTTTTTATTTACCTTGGTTCTGGTGGTGTTGCCTAATTTAATGATCAAGTCGTTAAATTTTCCTGATTGGGCTGGATCTTCCCCTGATTTAGTGATGCCCTTCTTGAGTGCAGTTGTTGCACACTTTACTGATTGAGATGCATAATTTAATTTAATAAATGGAGAGAGTTTACTATCATTTTTGCATATTTTATTATTAGGGAAGATTCATATTTTTCAGCTCCAGTTTATTCATTCCCCTTCTTTATTTATTTTTGGCAAAGCCAGCTGCACAGACAACACTTGTTCAGCTGCAAAACTCCGCTGACCAAGCTGTACAATTCAGGCATTGAACTTTTGAATCTTTTCGTTATTAAGGTGCATATTCCAGCAGGAGAAATTCCAGATGCTTTTTGCTTCAGCAGCCTGGGCTTACGTGCTAAGCTTTTGACAAATCTGTTGGGGATATCATTTGTTTTAAGACCACTAAAGTACATTTGCTATAGTTTCAGCTATGGTTTTAGATTCTTTGATAAAGCAAATAAAGATGCAATCAGTTTCTTTGTAAATCTCCCTATTTTGCATATAGTAAGTGGCACAAGCTTTCCATAACCATCAGCTTCAATCTTTGGAGAAGCATTTATCCCACTATTTGAAAGAAAACCTAAGCATTTTGCTATCTTAGATTCTGAAGACACAGCAGGTTGGAAATACTGTAATTCCTGTTCAGTTTATTTTGCATAATATATTGGAGGAAAAACAAGCTTGAAACTGGACTGGCAAATGCAGAATGTAATAGCTATATAAACAGTGATAATAGGCGGCTCAATCAGCAAAGAATGCAGCATGATTATGTATAAAATTTCATCCACTAAAGTTCACAGCGTGATCAGGAAAGGAGGCAGCCAATCAACAGAGCATAGAGCTCTACTGGGAATGAATATGTTTTGAAAACTCAGCTACCCAGAATATTCAACAGGATTGGCAAAGTTCTAAAAGGGGCATTTGAAGATAATAATGGATATGGCATTATTAGTGAGTAGAACAACAACCCTTTACCATATCCTGTTTCCAGAAGTGTGTTCAAAACAATTGAAGTTTCTGGGAATATGAGTTAATGTTGTGCACATCATTCATAGTGAGAGTGCTTGTCAGGACCGGTATAAAAACCTGTTATTGTTACATGCTGAAGAATTCACTTCATTATATCTTTACTGATTTTTTCTATCATTCATATGTGGAAAGGCTGCCATCATGACCAGCCCATGGAGAATCAAGTAAAGAAGGAAAAAGGTGTATATGAGACCTAATTTTATTTTTTCTTTTCTCACTAAAGGAATAACTAGATCATCATCCTTGTGGAAAGGGCACTTGGAAGAACTGGTAGCAGTATTCTGTATGTTACTCAAGGTACATCAGTCCTACTGAATGCTCAAAGCTTTGGCTGGCTCATAAAGCACATTCCTCACAAAATCTTAGCCTCTTGTATTATTTATTTTTTTCAATATACATGCCCAGATGATATGAACTGGTGAGACAACCAACCAGAATATCAGCTGGAATGCACACCCCAACAGTCCTAAGAAATAGAGAGTCCAGGCATGCACTCCGTAAGGACCACTCACTGATCACTGAAATCATTGATTTAAGATTATATGAGTTTTAAATTTTATTCTTTTCTGGAGTTCTGAGACTCCTAACTTTCCTTTCCTATATATATATATATATATATATTTTTTTTTAATGTAAAAAGCAAGTATTAGAAACAACTTGTTGAGTACCCCAGGATACTGCTAATCAGTGCCACCAGTTTTTAATCTGGAAGAACAACTTCACGCTGTCTGGATGTATGTATTTATGTATGAGATAAATGGAAGTACTTTGCTTCCTGTCTGTGGCATAGCAAAGGTATTGACAGAGAGCTGTCATTTGGAACTATATACGTCACATGAAGATAGAAAGGGACCACAACAACAAAAAAAATAAATCAGCTTTTGTTTGTTGATGAAATAATTATTCAGCTTGTAGATAAGCCATGCCCTGTGGGTGACTTCAAAGCAGATTCCTACAAGTTCAGGTCGAGACTAACAGGGCCTATTCGATTAGAGATAAATCTAAAGGAGCTCTTACTTGTGGACAGGAGCTGACTTTTACTGTTTGGAAAGCAGTGTACTTAGCCTCAAAGCCTAAGTGGGGTGGGGTGATACAGAGATATTTAAGGATGTATTTATATTAGTATGCAGGGTGATACAATTTGAGTGGATATGCGGAATCAACTGCTGCTGAGGAAACGGTATCCACACTATACACCTTTTAGGGGTTTTGTGTGGTTGGTTATTGTTGTTGTTTGGTTTGGCTTTAATTCAGAGTAGGTTGGTCCATGAGCAGTAGCTACAGAAGCTCAACTTTTACCATTAAACTTTATCACTGTGTCCAATTTTGTCCAAAAAGATTCCTGTTCAGACACTCCAAAATCAATCTGTGTTACAAACTATAGTGCAAAAATTGAGAAAAACCCGTAAAGTCACTTAAGAAGTGCAGTCCTGATCCAAACTGAATTGTCAGGGTAGACATACCCTAACCGTGCCAAGTCCTCAAGTCCACAAGCTTTTCAGTCAGCTACAGCATGAAGCATGTCATTTCTCCAGAACATATAAAGTGTAATGCAGGAGACAAGACAAATGAATAAATAAATAAATAAATAAAGATATAGAAATGTAAGACATAAAAATGCATATATATAGAGAGAGAGAAATATGTAAAGGAATGCGAAATTTCCTTCCCTTAAAAAGAAAAAAATGATGTAATTATGCAGCCATTTCCAGCACCACCCCCAAGTTACACTCAAACTGACACTGAAAACATCTGAGTCCCATGTAGGCAGAACCAAAGAAGTCCAACATTTGCTGTAGTAACAGACTGTTATACATCACAAGATATTGAGCTTGAGGCTAGAATTACTGGCTAAAATTCCATGACCAGTGCTACACAAGAGGTCAGAACATATAATCATAATGTTCCCTTCTGGCCTTAAAATCTATTAATCTAAGGATTTTTTTTCTACTGGGCATTGAGCACAAGTTGCTACAACAAATATTGAATTTGATTCACCTTGGTCAAGCAGAAAAACAGTTGTTTATAACATCACATTTATAATTCCACACTTGATACATTAACATACTTTTCAAAGGATCAGATGAACTATCTCCTAAATTATGCTTGGGTCAGCCTGCTTTCCTGAATCTCTGGACTGTTCTAGACTGGTTCCAGTGACTTCAAAGGCTTGAAGTTTTACAAAAAAGACTGATTTGTTAAAGCAAATAAATATAGATAGAGCCTCTTAGGTTGTTTTTTTTTGTTTGTTTGTTTGTTTTTCAGTATGGCTGAAAGGACCAATAAAACCTAAGACTCCTTTAATCCCATGCTTTCTGGAATACGTTTGGATGTATCTTGGAACTGAAAAACAGTCTAATTTAATAATTATCACCTTACAATATCAATAAAACATATGCTAAATGGATTAAGAACTGGCTGTCAGATCTCGAAATGTAGTACTTAATGTTGTATAACCACGGAATTTAGGAGAGAACTGTTTCAAATGTGGGTTGGTTATTGATGCGGCATTATTCAATATTTTAATCAATGATCTGGAAGTAAAATCTACTCCTAAAATCTGCAGATGGCATGGAGATTGACAGACTGGTAGGTAATGATGAGGGCAGGGAAATCATCTGCCTGTCTCAGTAAATGTTGGCTGTATAAAAAATAAGTTTTATTACAACAAATACCAAGGTCATACCTGTAAAATGAAGGTCCAAAAGCTCTTTGCATTCCTTATAAAGAAAACTCTGAATACTTTGGAAAAACAGAAGTCCAGCATGAATTCCTGTATTGTTGTTATTTGTTTGTTTGTTTATTCATTTTAATATACACGTAATATGCCTACATGAACTTTACTCCAGTGTCTAAACACTGGAATGAGAAGTAGGGATAAGTAAATTATGATTCTTTTTGTATACAGTACTGCTGAGATTAGAGTCATGACAGTTCTGAGAAAAGAAGGTGCTGACTTGAAGCAGTAGATAAAACAGCCTCAGAAATGATCATAAGGATTCAAAAGTGCCTTTAATGAAGGATTAAAAGAATTCAATTCACTTAATTTTCTGAAATGAAAACCAGTAGGTGACTTGATTACAACATAGATAGGACAGGGTAGGATACCTAGTTTATCCTAATACAATATAACAGAACCATCCCAAATGATTGGATGCATTCAAACTGTCAGACATTCAAATTCAGATGAAGGTGCAGCTTTTTTAATAGTTAGGGTCATAAACCATTGGAAAAAAAAAAATTATCCAAGTAAGTAATGGATTCCTTAGATTCTAATGTCTTCAAAGGTGGTGTGGGTGCCTTTTAGGAAGGTTCTTAGTCAAATACATTGAATCCATTGCTGAGTAACTCAGTGACATTTAATAAATTGTGATATGGAACTACCTAGAGTAAGAATAGATGTGAGTGTCCCTTCTGGCTTTATCACCTCTGCAAGTATTACTTCAGAGTACAATGGACTGGATTATTGGCTGGAATCCTACTCTTCTTTTAATGATAGAAGGACACGCTGCAGAGTAACTTAAAATACATAAATAAATAATAATAATAATAATAATAAAAGGAATCTAAGTTCTAGGATTCCTTTTATTTCCTCTCCCTCCACCCCCATCCTTCACAGCCATAATGGGACACATCTAGGTGTGTGTTACCACCAGATAACTCTCATCTTGGGTCACTTGAAGGCACTCCTCTTTGCCTTGTGTTTCACACTTCCCCCAAGGTATGTGTTATCTCAGCATAACACACGCCTTGTTGTGTCTTATTTCTCAGCTCCAAGAGAGACTATCAAGATATATAAACAAGTCAACAAACAGTATGGGAGAAAATAAAGGGTATTTTGCTCCCAGTGTTTCTTTTTGTTTGTGTGTACATGTGTGCATGGATGCATGCTTGTATGTGGTGAATGCCATTTGTACTCCTTCACAGGAGAGAAAGGAAGAGACAAAGGTTTGAGGTAAAGAGAGAGAGAAAATTAAGAATTGAAAGAAGCAGAGATAAAGAAAAGAAAAAAAAATAAATAAAAATGAAACAGCAGTACAGCTTCGTTACATAGCAACAATATAGGTTTGAGATAATGCATTCTGATGAAGAGTCCCAATAAAATTGTAAACACATTTGCACATGCACAAAAACTAACAAAAATATTCTAAGATAACAAAACATACATAAGGGAGAGTGAAGGGGAGAACAAGAAAGCAGTGTGAGAACAACTGACACCTGTGTAGAAAAGCAGTGCGTATAAGGAAATCTGGAAGCAGAAAAAAAAAATAGATTTGGGAAAAAGCATGATTTGGAAATTCAAGCATCAAACACCGATGTCACATGTTGAAGAATTGCCCTCTTTTTCCTTCTTTTTATATGCTGTGCTTCAGTTATTACAGTGAGACACACTGGATGATGGTGGTGAGCTGGAACAGGAGTAGGAGAGTTACTGCACTGTGTTGTGATTTAATGCTAGCAGACAGCTGAGCACCACAAAGCCGCTCACTCCCTCTCCCCTGTTGGGATGGGGGAGAGAATCAGGAAGGTAAAAGTATAAGAACTCATTGCCTGAGACAGTTTACTAGGTAAAGCAAAAGCTGTGCATGCAAGCAAAGCAAAGCAAGGAATTCACTCACTATTTCACATTGGCAGGCAGATGTTCAGCCAATTCCAGGAAAGCAGGGTTCACCATGCATAACAGTTTCTTGAGAGGACAAATGCTATCATTGTGAATGTCCCTCTCTTCCTCCTTCTTTACCCCAACTTGTATTGCTCAGCATGACACCACATGGTATGGAATATTCTTTTGGTCAGTTTGGGTCAGCTGTCCTGGTTTTGTCCCCTCCCAGCTCCTGGTGGACCCTCCAGCCCTCTTGTTGGCAGGGCAGCTTGAAAAGCTGAAACATCCTTGTCTCTGTGTGAGCATTGCTCTGCAACAACTAAAACATTGGTGTGTTATCATCCTCATTTTCATCAAAAAATCCAAAACACGGCATTATATGAGGCTCTACAAAGAAAATTAACTCAATACCAGGCTAAATCATCACACAATGACAGATTAATTTACACAGGTAATAAATGAAAGCCAGAAGAAGACCTACAGTTCATTTCTTCACAGTTGTTATTTCTTAAACTCGTTAGAGAGGCCTTCAAAGGTCCTGATAACCAAACAATGGTTGGCAGAAATAACTGCCATCCAGGAAGAAACTGTCTATCAAAATCATTAATTGCTATTGAAAATAGCACCATTTTTGTGAGGATTTTTTGTGTGTTTGTTTGCTCTTGGTTTCTTTGTTTTCATGTTTACCAGGCATCAACTCCAGGCCAATAACTCAAGCCCTCTATATCTCAGGGCTCATCAGCATTTGCCAATGGGGCTTGATGCAGAGAGCCTTAGGCTGTTGTTGACCACATCAGCTCTACAGCTGAGACTGTTCTGGCTATGTGAACACGTTTCATTCAAACTGTAAAGCTGATCAGTGGGATATATGGATGGCGATGCAATGCTGCACTGACACAACTACCCTGTTTCTGGACCCAATTTTGCATCTTCACAAGTTCCAAGGATGCATAATGTGAAGAACTTAGTTGTGGGGAGAATGCAGTTTTTGTCTGAATAAAGAATTGCCCCCACTGTCAAACCTTTGGGAACTACAAAATGCAGAACTTTTATGGAGGTGTGGAAGATGTCATTCGTGTCCTCTCAAGAAGTAAAATCAGATTTGAAAGGTCACCAGGCTGGACCCTGTGAAAGCACAGTCCCATTCTGCTCTTCAGAGTATCAAACACGGGAGCCAGGTAGATGTTTATGAAACATCTTAGCTGACCCTAGAAAATCAATTTGGGGAAGAGATCATTGTTTTTGTTCAATGTTCATAAAATGCCTAGGAGAAGGGGATCATGGCCTGTGAGTATTATTCCTCAACTATGAGTGATAACTTAGATATATCTCATTAAAAAGTGGTACACTCAGAAACTACATCTTCCTTTTATAAGCACAAACAGAAGAGCAAGATGAAAAAAAAACACAACTGTGCTCTCTTGCTTGAAAGACTTAATTCCTGTCTCAGTCCTTTCTCCCCTGTTACATCTGAAAGTAGAAACAAGCAGTGTCTTTCTGACGCTGCCCAGTCTAGAGATACCCTCACTGTGTCCACAAAACCAGGTCCCCATGTGAGCAGGGTGTCAGTCCCAGCCCCAGTGATGCCACGGTATTTTCTGTGTGTTTTCTGCTCTACCACAGCCCAACTGTCAGCTAAGCCCAACGCACAGGACCACGGCCTGGCCTGGCCTTGGTCTGACACCAAGGAGGTGCTCAATGCTCTGGGTTTTGGCTGCCATTGCTGCCCCTGCCTGCCCTGCTCAGGGGCTGGGGTGGTAGGCCAGGCCCTTTTCGTCAGGTCCTGCCCTGCAGCCCAGGAAGAGTGATCTAGGTAATCTCAAAAAGGTCAATGCATAGCAAAAGTTAACAACAACCGTTCATCTGCTATCTGCTGAACTTCCAGCCCTTTTTCTTACATCACTCAGACAGGGTGACTTACCACAGCATTAATCTCATGCATGATTTAAGTCAGCATAAGCTACTGCTTTCACAAAGACGACCCATCACAGGCTCATGCAGCCCCTCCTTCCACGGCCTACAGCCTCATGTCCTGTGCTGAATCTTATTTATTTATTTATTTATTTATTTATTTATTTATTTTGGGCAGGGCAGGGGAGCACAGATTCATGGGCATGCTGGGAATCAAGTCAAAGAGCTTTTTTTTGGTTCAAGATAAGTGAGCAAAATGCATATGTTTTACTTATCCGATCAATTTTTCCACTTATCTGTAAGAATGTTTTCTCCAGACATAAAGAGGGGAAAGCAAAGTAGCAGGAAAAAAAGACTTACAAGGGGAGTCTGCTCTTTCAACGTCAACATTGGCCTGACAACATCTCAAATTATACATTATTCTATAGCACAAATCAATGTTGGTGTCCGGAGACAGCTCACAGCAGCTTCATGTGTGACCAAACACACAACCATGTTTTTATAAACCAGTTGTATATTTGGCAAAGCTGTGATCAACAGGAATTTGCTGAAGCCACAGGGGAAAACATAATTGCATTTGTCAACTAAATTCACCAGGAAAAAAAAAAAAAAGAAAACAGATAGCAAATAGTTGTACTGGATGCAATATTTGGAAGTAGAAAGCGATAATGAGTAATGAGATCCAATGAGAATCTTACTAGAGATAATAAGGTGTCTTTCCGCACGTCTCTGTTGGCTTTTGACTGTGAACAAGCATATCCCCTGTGTATTACCTGTTCTTTTGTAACTAACATGTATCTGTACAGATAGCTCACAGATCAGTTCATTTTCTGGGTTTCGGCAGCAGGTACAGTACTTCTGGGTATGAATCACCTGGCTCCTATAGACAAAGAGTTCAGATGTTATGGCTGTAGAGGAAAAGGTCATCAGTTTCAGGCTCTCACAAGCTGCCATAAATGCAAGAACTGGAGGCTTGGGGAAAAAAAAAAAAAAAAAAAAAAAAAAAAAAAGCTTGTAATCTGGGAGAATTCCTAGCGTTGGTGCAAAAACTCTCGCTTCAGGCCATTGTAGACCAATAAACAGTTCATTTTTTTCATTGTTCTAATTAATTTAATTAAGTTAACTTCCAAGGTGTGTTAAGAAGCAATGCCTTGGGTGATTAACTGTTCCCATATCAAGGTGTTTTCACAAACACATTTACCTTGATTAGTGTACACATTATTATGTAATTAAATACCTCACACAGAGGAATTTATTAGTGCCTCCTTGTCTCCTAACAAATAAAGCAGCCCTTGAAATTCTCTCTGAAAAGAGCTCTCCCAAGCTAGGTGAGAAGGACAAGCAGAAATGTGCAGAGAGAAAGATAATCATGGATTCATCATGCAAGAAGGTCCCTCATTGTCTCAGCAAGACTCTGCATCTCTGTTATTGCAAGGACTAGGAATGTCTGCCTGGGTTTCCTGGCAACTTGCTGACTAATTAAACCACCTTTTACAGGCCTAATGTATATTTCTTGGGCCAGTAAAACTGCCTGATCACTTGCCTATTACCACCACCTCAGTCCCATAGGGCACATTTTTTTCTCAAAATCTCAGCTAAACTGAAAACATTAATTTAAAACATATACTTAAGAACATTTCAAACCAAAAAAGAAAAAGTACTTAGGAACTTTCTTAACAAGGGGTCTTAAGGAGTACTATCGGGCCTGGCAAAAGGAGTCAAATGAAACACACCATCCAGTTTCACTGTCATTTTGCACCTAGTTTCTTTCATTTCTAACTTGCAGTCACTCTCACCACAGATTTAGACTTAAGCATGAGCTTAAATGTTTTGTTGAATTGAGGCCAAGAATACTCTTGTTGGCTTCAGCAAAGATTAGTGCATGAAACTAAGGTTAGTCTTTACTCCTATCTGCAGAGTGTACCTATTACTTTATTAGGCATGACCACAATATTTCAGCATTCTCTGCTGGGTTTGTCAGTAGATCATAAATTGCACTCACCATCTGATGAAGCAATGAGATTTGCTTTATGCCTCATTGGTCACTTTCCCAAGCATTAAAGCTTGGAATGAACAAAACGTGGATGGTCCGGTGGTTTGGTTTAGACACTTACTCCAACTTTATATAAACGTACTTACTCCAAATTTATATAAATGTATTTTGAAACTCTTGTGCCAGTAAAGGTAAACCAGAACTTTTCATTAAATTCTGGTACTACTAATTATTTATTCCAGATCAGCAAAGCAGTTGGAACAAAAATTCTTCTAGGCAAGTGAAATATGATTATCAATTTCCCCATGGACCAGAAATTTAGTGCAAGAGTGACAAGGTGCAAATTCATCATCATTACCCCAGTTTATATGTGAGAGGAAAATTTCAGGCCTATATGAACAGCCCACACAATTTCCCCATAGTATGAAAGTCCCACTTAAGCTAAATTTTGAAGGCTATGTTGATGCCATTACATTCCCTAGATGAACTTCCTCTAGTGTGAATATGATCTCTTTAATCCCCCAGCCTTCCCCCTATAAAATAGGAGAGATTCTAGCTCCATTTCAGTATCTGTTCCCTAAGAAATGACAGCAAAAGTATCTGGGTTCTCTCCAGTGCTTAAATAATCAATTTGATTAGTATTAATTTGATTTATTCCCCATCATCCATTTAAACATTAAGAAGAGAGAGATAAATGTGAAAAATAACAACCATGCTGAGACTTTTGGCTAACAATCCAGTAAAGTAAAGGGAAAAACAGTTTGAACAAGTTTTTGAAGTTGTCAAGACCTCACATCCCTCCAACACCACCTTACAAATCCTACTTGCAAACACATGAATTTGAGAGTCTTGGTCACACAGTAACTCACATGTGAGCACTGACTTTGCTTGATATGAATCAGGCTGTGTCCAAAAGAGATCATCCATCCATTCCTTCTATCCATATTCCTGACCTCATGTCAGATTTAGCAGGTTGGTGAATTCAAGGTGAGTCTCATCAGTTTGTTTCTCTGACTGAAAACCAACTATTTAGGGAAGGTTTATTATTATTATTATTATTATTATTATTATTATTATTATTATTATTATTATTATTATTATTATTATTATTATTATTATTATTATTATTATTTTATTTATATATATATATATATATTTTCTGAATTCATTTTCAGCCAGAGCAGTGAAGTGCATCATCTGTCTCCACAGGTGCATGATTTCTGGAACTCGTAAGGTAGCAGCAGGAGATCACAGTCAGGAGCAAGGGATGGTTGAGATAACCCTTTTAGCCTGTAGCATAATGTTAGATCAGTTCAGACCAAGTGGAAAACCACATTTGACGAGAGGTATGCAACCTCCTGAGGCACTGCCTGTACTGGGAATTGAAACAGGTTTTTTTTGGTGGAGGAAATATGAGTGCCTACTCCCTGCTGGATGGCAGGAACATTGGAAAAGTTCCTCCATTTTCCAGACAAGTGCTCTCTCTAGAAAGTTATGAATACTAGCACTGCTTCTGAAGATAAAAAAGTGTTACAGATGCCTAATTATAAGCATTTCTGAGATCCAAATGCCAGCTTTGAAGAGGTCCCAAATTGTGATTAGAACCTATGCAGAAGAGAGCATTGTGAATGCACTTCTCTCTTTCACAAATAATTAGCTAGTTACATATTCTGGTGCTCAGGATCTGGCTATTCTGACTTCTTGTCTAGGACTAAGAATAATTTAAGGACTAAAAACCAACCAAACAACCAACCAAAAACAAACAAACAAACAAAAAAAAGACTTTTTTTTTTTTTTTTCCCCTTGTCTGACAAGGGCAACAACAATGCTCCAGAGTCAGTCCTGCTCCATATTCCTGGAGCTCAGTGGAAATAAATTTTATAAATATTATCTTAATATTTTTTCAGAATGCTTTGTCCCAGAAAATAAGCAAAAAAACATTATTAAGTCTAAAAGCTAAAGTGTAAGTTTTAAGAGGATAGGACCCAGCCTTCATTCCATGTTTAACACAGGTCATGGCTGTAATGGTGTTGTAGTCCAGGATGATGCTGTTGAGATACTGTTGGAATACAAATAATAATCTTATTGGTTAATCAACCCGCTGACAGACACAAAAAGTCTGACTGAGTTAAAAGCACTCAAATGCTTTTAACAGCCCTCCTTGTGTGCCTACCATTCCCCTTTTTCAAATCACATGCAGAAAAGGCAGTAGAGAAACCAGAAGAACATCATTTTCTGTTCAGCTCTTGGAGTGTAAAATACTACTGGGAAAACAAGTATTAGGATACTCTAATATGCAAGCATCACCCCCCCCACCTCCATCCCACCCCCCTTTGGGGAGGATGAATTAGGTGACATTTTCTGGGAATCTGGAAAATACTCCTGAATGCCAAGTGAATCAATGTTGAAATAAGAACAAATACACTCTCCACAAATGGGACAAGAGCTATCAGGTTTGTGGCAGTGAGAGAGAATTATGTTTGCCTGGGGCCAGCTCCTCAGGGAGTGAAGATTGATTCTTTATGATTGATGACTCGGCACTTGAATGCCAAGTCATCAATTCCCTGTGTTCATGGCATTGACTGCATCAAGATAACTTTTCCCTCGTGCTTAAGCATGGGTATGGTCCTTGCCTGGAGTGTAGCCTCAGAGGACTCAGGTATGAAACCTGAGTCGGTTGTTTTAAATAAGCGTTAGGCACAAACTCCAAATGTCTGGCTTCAAGGAAAAGACAGCACTGAAAATCTAAATGGGAACAGGACATGGAGGCTTTGGATTCTCCTTTGGTGTCCCAAGTTCAGGGGGCATATCCTAAAGTGAATGGGCTCACATTATGCAGTTTTGTTTTCTGAAATACAAAGTAATTTTTGGTTTTGTTGGTGGCATTTTTGGTCTTGTTGACTGTATTTTATCAAGCTTTTGCCTGGGAGAACAGGGTGACAGCTCAACACTCTTGTTACTGTGACACTGTAATGTTTGCAGCTCAGAGCATAAAGGAAAGTGGTATTGAAAAATATCTACCTTTATCAGTATGTCAGTATGTCTGGTGGGGTGTCATTAAAATTCACTTGTCCTATGGGTCTTGACAACTGCTGACAGGCTTTGAAAAATATGCATATATAATCAATAACTGATAAAAGAGGGGTTCTAATTTTGTTGTAAAAACTAATCTAAAAAAGAAACAATATAAAACCCACATACACTTCACCTGAAGAAAGTCTGTTCCTTGTACCATTTGCACTGTTCCTAAAGTCCAAGCAAATAAGTTACGTTTTCTTAAAAAAAAATTAGGACAGTCTTGACTAACCCTTCTTTCCAACTGCTATAGTGCTTTAAAGGATATCTCCAGCTGCTGTAAATTGGCCACCAAGGATTTCCCCATCAGGGAAGTATCCCCAAACACCATAAAGCCCCCCAGGCTTGGGGATGTTAGTGGTGTAGAAAGGGGAAGAAGTAGAGCAGGACTGTGATGCCTCTCAAGTGAATCGTGGCTGACAGAAATGTTCAATCAGTGTATGTTAGAAGAACTGTGCCACTGTTCTCTCACAGGCTGCAAAACGTTTTATCCTGGATAAGCCACCAGTAGTGCTGGAGAAAGAATACTGCCATAAAGAAGTCACCCTTAGTTTATTTTCAGGAGCAACCATCATGCTTTTTTACTTAAAATCCTGAAGAAACCTGATACATTTTCACTAGATGCATAGAAACTTTTTTTTTTCTTTTTTTTTTTTCTTTATAACACACAGAGTTTGCTGAACTCAGACTTTTAAAACATATTTCTAGCACAGCTCGAGTTTGATAAATGTTAACATGAAAAAGATACAGGAAAACATTCCTATTCAGAACATTCCTCTATCATCTGTGCTTCTTTATTTCTAACAGGACTAATGATTGATGCCTTTATAGAAGGTCTTAAAAATTTTCCAGGTAATTACTAACTTGCAGGCCTCACAAATGTTGCTAGTAATGTGAGGGGTTGTTGCTCTACAATGAAGGAGAACTGAATCAGGAAAGCAAATTCTCTCTTCCTATTTGCACATCCAAAATTAGAAGAAAAGTCTCCCAGAATGTCCCATGATGCAAGCAAGTTGGAGGAGCAGAGATGTAGTAAGAATAAGAAAGAAATATGATGCAGATTCCAGCTCTAGTCACGTGTGAGAATGCATTGTTCCTTTCCTTGTTTACTAACGCTCCATGATCACTATTGCTTAATGTTTATCTAGTGATTCCTCTTCCCTGATTAACATTTAATAATGCTGATGTCAAAACCAGTTACCAGGGAGCATTTGTAATACCAGCTTATTAATGTTCCAGGACATACAATATTACAATCATCCTTTTAATCACATCATGTTGCATTTGTTCTATTCAAAAGCAAGGAGCTATTTCATACCTTGCGCTAGAGTCTGCCTTGACATGGAGGTTATACATGTACATGTATGCTATATGCAAAGGGGTCTATCTATAGAAATTGATGTGGGCTATTTCCAGCCCTCCCTTAAGCCTAGGTTGTTTGATATCTTCTCCCAGTTTATAAATATATGATGTGTTGCGCATTTAAGTTGCTTTCAAACTTATTTTTAAGTGGCAAATACTTGAGGATGAAAGGCTGAGTTACACAGTATGTTTTTCTCTACAGTGGAATAAAAGAGGTGATATTATTTGAAGGTTGTGAAACTGCTGCTAATGATTTTCCATGAAATTTTGATGTAACAAGAGAAGGAAAAAATGACGTTGTTCAGAAAAACTGGTCAGGCAACCAAATCCGCTCCATAGACATTCCTAACCTGGCTAACCAAACCCAATCCAATTCCTTGTGAAATTCCATAGTTCCCAAAGGATGGAACCTTAATGCAAAAAAAATACCTTTTTTTGTTATGCATACAGAACACTGATGTTACATGTTAGGTCTTGTGTTTGTTACACAGATGTGCATAAGGATTTGTATAGACAGCGATACTGAGGTTCCTAGTCAGATCATAGAATCATAGAATCATAGAATATCCTGAGTTGGAAGGGACCCTTAAGGATCATCAAGTCCAACTCTTGACACCGCACAGGTCTACCCAAAAGTTCAGACCATGTGACTAAGCGCACAGTCCAATCTCTTCTTAAATTCAGTCAGGCTCGGTGCAGTGACCACTTCCCTGGGGAGCCTGTTCCAGTGTGCAACCACTCTCTCTGTGAAGAACTTCCTCCTGATGTCAAGCCTAAACTTCCCCTGCTTCAGCTTAACCCCGTTCCCGTGGGTCCTGTCGCTAGTGTTAATGGAGAAAAGGTCTCCTGCCTCTCGACACCCCCTTACGAGGAAGTTGTAGACTGAATGACAGATGTATGAACATACACATATGTATTTCAATCCAGAGAAGGTTAAGGTTCTTTGTAGGTCTAAAAGTATCCAGAAGATTTTAGCAGCTTAGAAACCTGAAAAAGGTCTTGCTCAGCAAGTTCCAATACTGCCAGGGGAAGCATACAGGCAAAACATCACTGTAATGTTCGGGGAGCTGAGAGATTACTGAGGTACAGAGATTACATCACTGTAATCGAGGGCACTGAGAGAACTGGCGGAGGAGCTGGCCAAGCCACTTTCCATCATTTACCAGCAGTCCGGGCTATTGGGGGAGGTCTCAGTTGACTGGCGGCTAGCAATGTGACGCCCATCTACAAGAAGGGCCAGAGGGCAGACCCAGGTACCATAGGACTGTCAGTTTGACCTCAGTGCCAGGGAAGCTCATGGAGCAGATTATCTTGAGAGTCATCACATGGCACTTGCAGGGGAAGCAGGCGATCAGGCCCAGTCAGCATGGGTTTATGAAAGGAAGGTACTGCTTGACGAACCTGATCTGCTTCTATGACAAAGTGACGCGCTGGGTGGATGAGGGAAAGGCTGTGGATGTGGTCTACCTTGACTTCAGCAAGGCTTTTGACACCTTTTCCCACAGCATTCTCCTCAAGAAACTGGCTGCTCTTGGCTTGGACTGGCGCACGCTTCGTTGGGTGAGAAACTGGCTGGATAGCCGGGCCCAAAGAGTCGTGGTGAATGGAGTCAAAGCCAGTTGGAGGCCGGTCACTAGAGGCATTCTCCAGGGCTCAGTACTGGGGCCAGTCCTCTTTAATATCTTCATCGATGATCAGGATGAGGTCAATGAGTGCACCCTCAGTAAGTTCGCAGATGACACCAAGTTAGGTGCGGGTATCAATCTGCTCGAGGGTAGGAAGGCTCTGCAGGAGGATCTGGATAGGCTGGACTGATGGGCTGAAGTCAGCTGCATGAAGTTCAACAAGGCCAAGTGCCAGGTCCTGCACCTGGGATGCAATAACCCCAAGCAGAGCTACAGACTGGGAGAGGAATGATTAGAAAGCTGCCAGGCAGAGAAGGACCTGGGAGTATTGGTTGATAGTCAGCTGAATAAGAGCTAGCAGTGTGCTCAGGTGGCCAAGAAGGCCAACAGCATCCTGGCTTGTATAAGAAGCAGTGTAGACAGCAGGGCTATGGAAGTGATCGTCCCCCTGTACTCGGCTCTGGTGAGGCCGCACCTCGAGTACTGTGTTCAGTTTTGGACCCCTCGCTACAAGAAGGACATCGAGGTGCTTGTGCGAGTCCAGAGAAGGGTGATGAAACTGTTGAGGGGTCTGGAGAACAAGTCCTATGAGGAGCGTCTGAGGGAGCTGTGTTTGTTCAGCCTGGAGAAAAGGAGGCTCAGGGGCGACCTTATTGCTCTCTACAGGTACCTGAAAGGAGGCTGTAGTGAGGTGGGGGTTGGTCTGTTCTCCCATGTGCCTGGTGACAGGACGAGGGGGAATGGGCTAAAGTTGCGCCAGGGGTGTTTTAGGTAGGATGTTAGGAAGAACTTCTTTACCGAAAGGGTTGTTAGGCATTGGAACGGGCTGCCCAGGGAAGTGGTGGAGTCACCATTCCTGGAGGTCTTTAAAAGACGTTTAGATGTAGAGCTTAGGGATATGGTTTAGTGGAGGACTGTTAGTGTTAGGTCAGAGGTTGGACTCGATGATCTTAAGGTCTCTTCCAACCTAGAAATTCTGTGATACTGTGATTCTGTAATTGCGTCACATACACTTTCTCAAAACAGATGCAATTGGCCTAAGGTAGCCTAAGCCCAATGCTTTAGGCTAGCAGGACCTTTAGCTTGACCCTGTATGCAGGAAATTTCCTAACGAAAAAGACTTCCTGAAAGGAAGCAATGCTTCAGCTAGTGGCCTTCATGTGTGCACAGATGCTCCTTGCTCCAGCTACCTAGCAGTTTGAGTACAAGTCACTAGGAATCTTTGTCAATTTGTTGACAATTTTAATTACAACAAGACCTGATTATAACGACTTTGCAGACTCTATTCACTGCTTCTCTTCATTAACATCTTATCAGCAGTATAATTGCAGGCTGGAATGAACTCTTTTACCTTCTTCAAAGCTTCATTCAAAATATGGAGACAACTTCTGATTCAGCCTTGTGAGGCTCAAACTGACAGGTTCCTTCAAATGTTCCTTCCATCAGCTGTCAAAGCAACAAAATTAGAGCAAGCACCCTCTGAAATCCCAAGATCATGTAAAACTGTATCAGTGAAAGCACTGGACTAGTTACTAGTTTCAAGAATGAGAATTTTTCCAACATTTTTAGTATTTACAATGAGAAACAAGTCAGTTCTCTATTTCTTAGGAGGTGACTCCATTTAAAACTTTAGTATTCCAATTGGAATTTAAATTTATCTCTATTACAAATATTACAAATAGAGAGAAAAAAAAAGTCATCTGTGGTCACCTCCTCCCCTCCCCCCCCCCCCCCCCCGGTTAAAGCATACAGCTTTGCTCTTAATGGCATCTTAATGGCAACATGTGGTGACCTTGTGACCTTGGAGCAAACATCTCTTGTTCTTCAAAACTACATTAGAAGATTCCAAAGCCTAGCTTGGTTTGAGTGCATAGGATGGGGCCATGCATCATAAGCACAGTCTTTGAATGCCATGATGCTTAGTGACATCATATTCTGTATCCCTGGTGTCTAACCATTCTGGTGAAAATACATTCTCTCTCAGTTTCCAGAGGTGTGTGCCATCCTGAGGAGTGTGGAAGATAGTCCCTTCAGTTTCCACCAGACTAAGGGGATGTTCCCAGCAGAGGACAAAAGAAGTGGACTTCGCCTGTCCCAGCTTTCCTAACATGAGATGTAACCCCACCATAATGATAACACAGATACTGTCACAATGCAGTTCACCCTGCATGGCTAGCAGGAAGATGCTGTGATGATGATGATTTAACAACAAATAGTGAATTATAACCTTGGATTTTTCTACTCAAATGCAAAGAGCTGTAAATAGAGTAGAAAGAGACTAGCCACACTCCCCCATCTCCATTGTTTCAATAACTTTTTCTATACAGATCTGCTATTCTTCTACGAAGAAGTCAGATTCTGATTCAGGATATTTATTTATCATATAGTAATTAAGTATATGCTTTAGCTAACTGCACTTTAGGTCACTTCTTAGCAATTTAATTACAAAAGAAAGTTAATCAGATTTAGGCAGGCTCTCCAAAGCCTCTTTTTTTTTTTTTTTTTTTTTTTTTTGTTACCTAAATGATTTTTCCTCTGTGTTCAAAATTAATTAGTGATAGCCAAAAATAAATAAATAAATAAATAAATAAATAAAAGCACACTAGATTGACACTCTGTAGTCTATTATTTCTTCCTCTACTCATCAAATAGGCATAGTATTAGGAGGACAAACATTTTTCACCCAGAAATTCTCTGTTACTAGTGTTTTTTGTTTTTGTTTTTGTTTAAATTCCTGTTCCCAAATGCAGGAATTCAAATACCAAAACTCACTACTTTATGTGTAGGTAGGTGTTTAAAGAAAAAAATGTATAATGAGAAACAAACTGAAGTCATGTGAGTTAGTAATCAATTTGCAGAGTACAGGCACGGGAATTTCACCCAGTAATTCAAGTACAACACCCAATAACCTGTGGTAAACATGTCTTCTAAGACAAATGCCTTATTCTGGCTGAACAACAGGTTTGCCCAGAGATAAATCCACTGGAATCCATAGTCCTGATTCACACTAGTGCAGGCCAGGGGGGGGTCAGACCTTTCAGACCGTGGCCATTTTTCACAGCATCTAGGTTTGTCACTGAGGGTAACAGTCAGGGAAGGTTTGGGGTTTTGTTTCTGCTTCAGATGCCTGTCCCTCTGGAAGGACAGGGCCTTACATGACATTTTCTTGCAGGTGCCCCTTTTAAAGATGAAATTTCCCAGCAAGATCCTTCTGTTTTCTCTTCCTTAAAGGAATTACTCAGTTGTTTATTTACTTGTTTGCTTGTTTGTTTACAGCTGTCCTAAATTCATGCTGGCTATCAAATGTTAATTCAAAGAAATTCTTTTTCTATATAAGGAGGATATAAAATTATAGGTGAAAATCCATTTAGAAAGTCTTCTCCCTACTTCCCCTCCTCCCCTAAAAGCTGCTCAAAGTCTTTTCCTCCACCATATAGCAGTGTGTGAGAAGGTGAGAAAACACCACTTTTAAGTCTACCCTCCAGGGTCCTTTTGTCCTTTATATTTAAAAATGAATAAATAAATAATATTAAAGAATAATAATAATAATAATAATAAAGCATAGATGAGTTAGGAAGAGAAAAGGAAGGGAAGGGAAGGGAAGGGAAGGGAAGGGAAGGGAAGGGAAGGGAAGGGAAGGGAAGGGAAGGGAAGGGAAGGGAAGGGAAGGGAAGGGAAGGGAAGGGAAGGGAAGGGAAGGGAAGGGAAGGGAAGGGAAGGGAAGGGAAGGGAAGGGAAGGGAAGGGAAGGGAAGGGAAGGGAAGGGAAGGGAAGGGAAGGGAAGGGAAGGGAAGGGAAGGGAAGGGAAGGGAAGGGAAGGGAAGGGAAGGGAAGGGAAGGGAAGGGAAGGGAAGGGAAGGGAAGGGAAGGGAAGGGAAGGGAAGGGAAGGGAAGGGAAGGGAAGGGAAGGGAAGGGAAGGGAAGGGAAGGGAAGGGAAGGGAAGGGAAGGGAAGGGAAGGGAAGGGAAGGGAAGGGAAGGGAAGGGAAGGGAAGGGAAGGGAAGGGAAGGGAAGGGAAGGGAAGGGAAGGGAAGGGAAGGGAAGGGAAGGGAAGGGAAGGGAAGGGAAGGGAAGAGAAGAGAAGAGAAGAGAAGAGAAGAGAAGAGAAGAGAAGAGAAGAGAAGAGAAGAGAAGAGAAGAGAAGAGAAGAGAAGAGAAGAGAAGAGAAGAGAAGAGAAGAGAAGAGAAGAGAAGAGAAGAGAAGAGAAGAGAAGAGAAGAGAAGAGTGCATTTATAAAACACTCCCTAAAAAGCCTTTAATTTTTATTTGAAAGAGAAGCCTCTTATTCAGATAAGCTTCTTTGACACAGACACACTGATGCCTTTTAAACACTCTGCTTTTGTGAAGTAGATAAATTATTGTAGTCAATATTGTTACACTTGTCATTGATTTGGGCAACAAAATAACTAACTGACATTCAGGGTTATATTTTTCATGTACGCTAACATGAACAGTTCTTAGTTCCCTGCTAGTTAGGTAATAATACTAGAATATCCTTAATAAATGTTCTACACAACTATGGCAATTCTGTATACAATAGCTAAGAAAAAAAAAATAATCAATGAAAGTAAGAGAAAAATAAATAGTTATATAGTTCCCAGTTTTCACTGTTTGCTGTGCATTTGAAACTTCTTCACAAAGCGACAGACACAGATTAAAACAAACAAACAAACAACAACAAAAAACAACACCCACAACCTATAAGAAATATCAAAGGACACCTTTGTAGGTAGAAGATTTTTCATTATATCTTGACATTACAGAAGGCAGGATGGTGATCAGTAAAAATGAGTCCAAGTATGAAACAAATAGAAAAGTCAATGAACACATAGAATGCATCAGGTATATTCAATAGATCATCAACAAAGGAAACCAAAATGCATTCCAGAGTATTTTCAAGTCTCTGTCTGTCCATTTATGTATACCTCTATTTATCCAGGCATTATTCAGCCAGAACAGGAAGGGCAAAAAGCCCAATAGATTTAAAAGGAAACCTGATGGATGCAGGGGGGTGCATTAGTCATGTGTATGGAAGCAGTAGCAGGCAGACAGAATCAGTGACTCAGTAGACCCCCTTCATCTTTTTTTCAGTGTTGCCTATGGTATATATAAGACCCTACAAAATGCTTGGTAAACTAAACTCATTTTGCTCAAGAGATCCAAACGCATTAGTCCATATCAGGATGTAACATCCAATCACTACTAGCAATAATGAGTTTCTTAGACTGTAGGCTCTTAGATGATCAAACACACCATTGACTATAGAATTAACCAAAGGGATAAAATCCCGATGAATTCCCAATTCTCTCAAAACACAGTGTTTAAAGTAGCAGGAAAAAAAATAAATTTGCAAATTGAAGGAAAAGTAATGGGAAAACAGGTCTGTATTCTAAAGAAAAATCCTAAGACCTCCACAATGAATTGAATGCTGATTTTTGACGGATTTGAGATTGGGAAATGGCTAATTTTTATTTGGGATTGGGAAATTTTTCCATAGAAATGTTCTGGTTTACTCTTTTCTTTGTATTTGTGCATCAGCCAGAATAAAAAATTGAGTTGGGTCTTAAGTGACAAACAAGAGGTGAATCAAATTTATTGAGGCAACCATTCTCTTTTGAAAACCATTCATAATGTTGAATGTCCACAAAATAAGGGGAAAATCACTCATTTAATTTCCACCCCTGCTCTCTACAACATTCTTGTTGATGGTAGCTATAAAGAGACAGCAGGGGACAATTCAGAGAACTTTAAAGTCCCTTTAAAGGTTCATCAAATGTATGCTTTGGGTTAGTCTTTGAGTATTGCTACACAGCTGGTAAAAAGGGAAAATTGGCCACTCACTGCTTTTCTGGACATATTTTACCATATACTTTTTACTTTCCACTAAGAAAATGCAGCTGTCCTTGTGCTGAAATAAATAAATAAATACATAAAAAATATGTAAGCATAATCTGCACAGTCATAACTATTTAAATTCAGGTCAGTGATGAGGTTGAGCCTATCCCTCCCTGAAGAAGCATTTACCTGTTTCTCTGCTGCCCTTGTTACCCACTCCTTAGTGTATACTTGAATCTTGTTACAAGCTTCTTGGGTCCCTTAAATCCATGTATGAGAGGTAAGAGTTCAAACCATTCCCTGTGCCCACTTTGTCCCCTGTGTTTGATATCCCCTGTCTGGTAAGACTTCTCTTTGATACCTGGTTGGAATCAGAGCTGGAGCAGAGCAATATGACCTCAGGGGTTTTCAGTCAGCCCTATTTAAGGCTGTAGCTTTACCTTAGTGGGCCTTAAAGGATCTTTCTTCCATGTTTTTCTGTAAGTTTACCACTCTTGGTACAGCTCAGTCTTTTCTGCTGCTAGACATTTCCTTTTCCTTGTCCTCCTGCCACACTGGGGAGCTTTTCCTATCAGCACATCTCTAAAAAATATTTGCAAATTGTAAGACTATGCTCTTCAAACCCCTCAGCACTCCAGGCACAGATACTTGTGAGCAGTAGGTGTGCTAGTTGTCCTTGTTTCCAACACCAAGGAATGAACCAGGTAACATCCAACCTGAGAGTCTGATTTGGATTTTTCTTCACAGCAGGACCAAAAAAAAATCACACAAAAAACAGGCATTTGTCATGGTGAAGGCTACATACTACCTGCTGTACGATGGGAGATCCTAGTAAATGTTACAGCACAATGATGGGGCACAAAGAAACAATGAGGTTAAACAAACCAACTTGTCTGATTTGATAAAGAAAAAAAAAAAAAGTTTCCTTTACAAACCAGTCCAAATAAATTTACCAAAGAGGTTATGAATAATATAATGAACTTTTCTTTCTTTCTCCTGATTCAGATAGAAACTTCAGGTTTTACAGTCTGGGTGGTTCTGGGCAGCTTAAAAATACCAATCAGTTTGATTTTACCTTCAAAAATAGTATCACATTATATTCATCTTTAAAGAAAAACCCTATATGTATTAGAGAGTCACCAACTCTCTAATTATTAGAGAGTTTCCAAACTATCAGTGTCCAAAGGAGGGCTGTGAAGATGATGAGAGAGGAAGGTGTATGAGGAGTGGCTGAAGTCACCTAGTTTGTTCAGCCCAGAGCAGAGCAGGCTGAGGCCTCATGGTGACCTGCAGCTCCCTCACAAGTGGAACGGAGGGGCAGGCGCTGGGACAGGGGAGAATCAGGCTGGGTGTTCGGGAAAGGTTCTTCACCCAGAGGATGGTCAGGCACTGGTACAAGCTCCCAGGGCAGTGGTCACTGCACTGAGCCTACTCAGAATTCAAGAAATATTTGTACAACACTCTCAGACACATGGTCTGATTTTTTGGTGGTCCTGTGTGGAGCCAGGAGTTGGACTCAGTGGTCCCTGTGGGTCCCTTCCAACTCAGTATATTCTATGATTCAATGGTTCTATGATCTATATCAAGTTCTCCTCTTTCACATTCTTGTGAATAAGCGCTGGCAAGTGAATAATATCTTTGAATTTCTACATTACTCCAGCTTCAGTCTAGTGGTTTGTACCATTTTGTCCTGAGATAACAAGAATTCTTTAGCAGACTCAATAGTGATGTCTGTAACCAGAAGCTTTATTGATTATTTCTCGACTGTGAGAATTCACAAAACATTAACTAAACTCTAGACCTTCTCAAACACATGCTGGAGTCAATGAAATGTCCTAACGTGCTTTGGAAAGCGGTCTTCTGAGAGGTTATATCCTTCCCATTTTTGGCTAGAGATTTAGGAAAGTTATTTCTGTGATATTATTTTGAGAATATTTGGTGCTAATAACTAACACTACAGTTGTCCTGTGTATTTTATTACTAAGTGTATTCAGTTCTATTTAGTGAGAATGAGTCTTCAGGCAAGAGGGAAAAGCAACAGCTCAACAGAATTGCAAGGATCACAGCTATGCTTAAACCATACCTGATAGATTAAGGGAAGATTATATCATTTATTTTTATCTTTATTATTATTATTATTATTTATTTATTTATTAGGGTAAGAAATACACATGGATGTCAAAATGAGGTCAATTTCTTAATTTCTCTTTGGCTTGAAGCCTTAAGAATTTCTACTTCATTTTGTTCAAAAGGTGGGATATATCCTGGTGGTTAGACAGGATTGTGAAATATACATATATATACATATATATATGTATATATACACACATATATATATACATATACATATATATATATATGTATATATATATATACATATATATATACACATATATACATTTATACACATATGCACATACATATGTATATAAAAGCCTGTATTTGTTTGTTGCAACATTGCTTATGTAATTAAAGGGCAAAACAGTGATCAGAATGGATGTGAGAAGATGGACATTCACTGTTGTTTTGGAGATCAGGATTATACCCTGCATGTACTGCAAATGAAGTTCTGAACTTCTCAGGTGTGGTAACTAATGGCTTATTCTTCATTTTCTGGTGCCTGAAAATGTTATTCAGTTCACTTAAATTTAAGCACAGAGTACATCTCCATACCCTCTCTCTTGAGCTGATGGAGAATCGTTCTCTGGGGAGACCTCCATCCTTCCATTGATTATTGATAGCATGAGATTAGATGGGCTCAATAACTCTGCTAGTTAACACAAGTGCTGGAAGCTGGGTAATCTGAAACTTTTTGTCTACAGTGTGAATGTGTTACAGGAAGCATTCAGATGGCGTCACAAGGAACACCAGCCTACCCATAGGGCTGATAGTAAGTCCTTGTTTGAAACAAGGTTTAAAAACTATGTTAGATCATGGCTTGGGTCACATGCATTGGGATTTGTCAACAGTGTAAGGGCTTTATCTGAACTAGTCAAAGTCTCTTTAGAGGAAAGAGAGAGAAGTGCTTCCCCTTAGGGGGTGATTCATTTCATTCTAAAGCACACATTTAAAATGGGTCAGCTCTAAAGATGCTTTTTTCTTCCCCATGTTTATAAGGGTAGCCTGGAGCAGCTAGTTTAGATATAAACATCTACATGTGGGATCTCTGTAAGGAGGTGAGGTGAATCCCATGGTTGGTAATCAATGGTGGGAAAGCATATACAGGATCATTATGTAGAAAATGAGTCCTATTCAACCTGAGTATTGAATGAGGCAGGACACCCATGGAGTGAACAATATGTCTTCATGTAATTAAAAGTTCATAATCAACATCCACAGCAGAAGAAAAGGCAAATAGCACAGGCAACCCTATTTCTGATGTTTGTTAATGCCTGATTGCTTGACTTTAGAAACTCAGTAAGTGTCTAAGTGTACATGTATGTGTATGCAAGTAGTTGCAAATACTTGAAATTTTTGTTCATCTTTTCTTGTGTAAGTATCATGACTCAGACTGTTAGCTGATGTAAACAAGAATAGTTCTATTTTCTTCCATATATTTACATCAGTTTCTCCTAACTGAAGATCTGGCCTAGTTATTCTGTATATCTTTTTTTTTTTTTTTTTTTTTTTTTTTTTTTAAGTATCATAGACATATAAAGTGAATCAATATTTCTGGAGTTATGCTGATGCACCTCTACTTATAATTGCTGACAAGATCCAAAACTAAGTGGCAATCTCCTGGTGAATAAGATCATTTTTCTTTCTGTTTTGCCAAAGCATTCTCTTGCCTGTGTGACTCAAAAATAAATTCAGATTAACTACAGTAAAACTGACTCTCACTTGTATTAGGGATATGAAAATAAGCAGTACAATTTCCTGATAGGAGATATTGTAATTAATATTATTTTGAGATGAAAGAAGAAATTTTCTTGCCAAAGAACCAAGGGATGGATACCATTATGAAACACATTTTTGCCATGTTGTAGATGTTAAAGAAAAAAAGGGAAAAAAAAAAAAAAAGAGGTGGAGGGGAAGTATAAAAATAAACAAACAAACAAACAAATAAATAAATAAATAAAAATGTAATAATAATAAAATATATTTAAAGCCACCAAAACAGAAGGACTGTTATTTAATGCTTCCATGCAGTCCTAGGCAGAAAATAGATTTGGCCATTTAGATGTTTCTCTGGAGGAAATTATATGATATATTTTACCTACCATTTCTCAAAGTCATGAATCTCATGGATCCAGAGACAGAGTGTTTAGATCCTGATTTCTACATATTGACAATCACAGAATCTACCAATTTACACTACTTTTTAGTGGTTTTGTTTAGTATAGGTAAAGGCTTGGATGTGCCATGGAACAGACCTGAGTTTAAAAGAGGGGCAAGAGGTAACAAAGTCTTTGTTACAGGTTAGTGCCCCTAAGACTTTGACTTTATGGTTCTATTCTTACTTTGTCTCAAATATCTAACAAAAAAAAAAAAAAAAAAAAAGAGAGGAGGTGGGTACTCATTTCTGTTGACAGCCTAAACGTTGTCTTTGCTCAAGGGTGTTGTGCAACCGAATTAGTACTAGAGATTTCTTTGAAAGTTTCCAAATATATAAACATAAAAAGTCCAGCAGAACCAGGTCATGCCATTGGTAATAGAAGTACTTTGACTTTGGGTGGGCGGGTGAGAGAGATGGGAAATATCTTTTCTATCTCTCATAGCCTCCACATGGTCCCCAGCAAAAAGATAATGGTGGGCAGTGACTAGATTAAAATGTAAGATTGATTCCCAGTCTTCCATTCATAAACACAAGGTAGCAGTAACCATGAAGGATATGGTAGGGGATACATAACGGGTTAGATGGTAGATATGGTAGGGGATATATTTACTCCACTTGGAGGAGGAGGAGGGAACAGTAGCAGCAGTGGTTGTAGGGGGAGTACTTTGCTTTCTGCAATTCACATAGAGAAAGGGAGCCCAATCTTTAATGATGCACTGCCATTACGCAAAGACCGAAAAAGCTTGTAGAAAACAGTGACAAAGTCTTATGGGAAAGGCTGCATAATCTCACTACAGCTTTTCCAGATGTGAGACAGATGACAAAAGTATAATAAATGACCAAAAAAACTTTCTACCCAACTTGGCCAACTGTTTAATCAGTAAGATATTCCAATGAGTTAAGTCTAGAGTTTTCCTTTTGAAGAATCAACATGATTTTGTCCACTAGCATCAGATCTACTGGGGAAGAACAAAAAAAAAAAAAAAAGTGCTCCTCCAAATATATCCTTTCTGGACAACTCACAGTATTCCTCCTGCTTGGAGTGTGCTAGTTTTATATAAGACAAAAACATCTAGCTTCTTGGTCCAGTGCCAATTTTGTTCAAAGTGTTAGTTTATTTCTTACACTCATACTGTCCATGCAGCAGGTGTTTGCATTGTGCCCCAAATAATTTCCCCAAATGCTCTATTATGATTCATTTTCCCTTTAAAAATACCCTAAAA
The DNA here is from genome assembly GCF_047663525.1 of Anas platyrhynchos. Lineage (NCBI taxonomy): Eukaryota > Metazoa > Chordata > Aves > Anseriformes > Anatidae > Anas > Anas platyrhynchos. Next base: position 7,457,492 of record NC_092621.1, read on the forward strand.
CCAGAAGAAAATACCAAAAAAAAAACCAAACTCAACTGTTTTCTTTCCCAGGGGTTCCATAGAAATTATCTTTCCTTTCCTTTCTGACAAAAACATTTTATTTATTTATTTATTTATTTATTTTAATTTGATCTGAAGCTTTAGGCCTCTTTAGTTTCTTCTGGGAAGCTTTCTGCTGTGCTGGAAAAGTGCTGAAAATTAATGAGGAATTCTAGGTTCATTTTTTAAATATGGTCACACCTAGGCCTGTCTTATTCTGTACAAGAAAGAATTGGAAAACATAAAGTTTAGGTGCATTCTGAAAGGGTGCCTTAATAGATCTGTATTTCTTTATCTGGACTCTTCATTCTCTGATGAATGGTGGATTATTTAGAGAAACAAAGATGAAAATCTTCAGTAGTAAGGCAGAGGAACAAAAGTTCCCTAACAGCCTTCAGAGTTTAGGTTTATAAAAGACAGTCTGGGTATTTTCTCTAGTTTTCACTTTCATTCTGGCAGGAATTGTTGCCATTGTATACCCATGGTATCTCAGTAATGCAAATGAAAAATGAGAGGTTTAGATACCACTAAGGTGCAGGGGAGAGCCATTTATCTGCTTCAATTAGTTCATGAATTCAAGTTACATCTTTTGAGTATGACAAACAAAATAATCTATTACTCTGAACATAGCCTTCTTAACAAAGCACAGACTGGGGGGTGAATGAGGACAGAAGAAAGTAAGCTTTACATTGTCTGTTTTAAAAAATGATTTAAAAAAAAAAAATCCTCAAAGACGCTAAGCAGCAAAACTTCATTGGGGTCTCCACAGCAGAAAGGTATCCTACAGAATGCTTAACTTCTCCGTTTCCAGCGTTTGGACCTTTGCTTGTATTTTATAGCAATCTTTTCTGGTAATGACAGCTTTAATTCTACCAAACAAAAGGATGACACAGTGATTAAGGATGAACTGTTTGAGGCTGGGAAGCCTGAATACAGTATGTTTTTCTGTGCCTCCATGTATTCAAAATAAAGATGATAATACACATGAGATATTGCGAATAGAGCTGTACAAATGCTATGAGAATGGGATTGGTGTATGCTCAGATCCCATTCATTTTGTCTAGCTTGTTTCTCACATGATTCTTTGCGGGTTTTTAGTTACATTCAATCTAATATACAAATGTATACTTGTGCACATATTTAGGTTATGTGGATTTATGTTTGTCTTTCCACAAGGAGATTTAATATCAGCTACTCTATTGGGCATCTCTTGGTGTTATGGTCTCCATTGAAATTCTCTCAGTGTAAAGTCTTGTTCCCTTATCTGGGATAAGATTTGCCCAAAAAGAACTTCTCTGAAGCACATTTCAGTGATTCACCTCACAGTCTATATCAGCAGTTTATCCAGTTTCCAGAAATTTTGGGCAGAGAAGTGGAACTATGAAAATTCACTAGTGGACAATTTGTTTCTGTTGCTGTTATTTTTGCCTAAGATCCTATTAGAGTTAAATTTGTTATGACAGCTGGAGGTTTAATCTTTCGGTTAGAAACTGCCAGATTTGAATATAACTACTATAAAGAGGGAGGAAAAACTACAAATCTGAGGGTTAAATCTCTAATGGTGTATCTGATCTCAGTGGCTGAATGCATCCATAGTAGTCTTGTGAAAATTATATAATTTTCCTTGTTAATCAAAATACAAACAAACAAAAAACTGTGATGATGGGGAATTGAATGCTGAAATGGTTGCCTTATGAATAAGACTAAAACAAGTAAAGAAAAAAGCTCCCAAGCTCCTATTAAAATCACAGGTTTAAAACAATACTAGGATTTCATCAGTACAACCATATCTGAAATTACAGTTTGTGACTGGTAAGCCTGTATGACAAGCTCCCTACTGAATGGACCTTCCTGTTCTTAAGTGCTTCATTAGACAGGTCCATCATGGCACATAAAGCATCTTGTTCATTTGCTGAATATTTTCACTCATTAAAGTCAAGTGGGATTACTCAGTTCTTTTCAAGGAAACTTAAGGCAGAAAATATAGTGTCAGCATCTCATGCTTTTCAAGGAATTTGCATGGCTGTTCTTAAATAATCAGACTGGTTCAACACCAGCATTAATTGTGATTAGAAGAAGAGAAAATATATGTAATTTTTCCCTCTGCCCCTTCCCCTGTGGGCCTGCATGGACCACAGCAGCAATTTTGCCCCTCTACTATAAAGCAAGGATTGAGGACTTTAAAAGCCCTCCAACTCCAGGAAGAAAAGAAGAAAGTCAAACATTAACAAAAATAGAAGGCACCTAAGGTAAAATATCCAGGGAGTGAAAAGTACATTTCTTTGATATTATGCTTACCAAAGATAAAAATAGAACAGTAAATGACGAACTGAAATTGCCACTACTTTACACCAAGATCTATCAAACTATTTAGGATATGTGAGATCATTAAACAAAACTAGTTAGAATGGAGTCAACAAAACTATTCAGATAGTCCTGCTAGGTCAGACAGTTTTAAATATGTGCTACAGTGGTTTGCTAAAATGAGTGGGGCATGTTATGATAAATGGAAGAAAATGTCTGGTCTGAGGAAGATATCAAATAGGACATAAATCGCAGATGTAGACAAAATATATATCTATATTTGAATTTTATTTCAACCAAAATGTTCCTCTGTGGTTTTAGGCAGTCATTTTATTTACCCCGCCTCTCATGTGAAAGGCATAATAATTTTCCCATAATCTTAAAATATTATCAAGATAAAATCCATTAATGTCCAGATACTGTGCCAATAAGAGACCACATCTCTATTGTATTTCTGATTTTCTTTTAGCCTGACAATGTTTTCTTTCACTTTGTTTTTCCATTAAATTGAAACATTCCCAAAACAGTGAGCATTACCTCATCTTTTTCTTTTTGACATTTTTAAAGTTATTTAAACTCTATCCTTTCTGTGAATAATAATAACAATGTTGATTTATTTCATTTTTTTTTTGTTTTTGTTTTTTTGGATAAAGTACTTCCCTTTACATCAGGTTCCAAATATAATGAACGGTGCATTTAGAGTTTCAAAGATTCTGCTTTTAAATATAATACTTCAGGTACTAATCAGAGTCTATTTTGGTCTATTTTGAATATGTAGTGGCTACAGTACATATGAATATGCTAATCAGCTAAACTTAATAGTTCTCATTTGTATTAATGCAAATTAGGTGACTGTACTTTCCACCAAATATTTTCCTCAGTATTTATTAGAGAAATCAAAATCTCTTTCCACCCATAATAAGTTCCAATATTTCATCTTAACACTTTAAAGGGCGTGTTTTATTTTAGCTTAATCTAATTTCATTGAACAAAATTGCATCTAAAGGCAATATAAAGTTACAATTTGTTCCATGTCAAATAATAAAAATGGCCTTTAAATTTTACATGAATTTGACCTTTTGGTTTGTGCATTTCAATTAAACTTCCCTCGTAATCCAAATTGTATAACGTACCATGTGTGCATTTGGCCTTGTATGGAGTTATCCAGCTGCATTCCTGCTGACTCTTTCCATCTAGCTGTTGGCCTTTCTTGACCCTCAGTCTCATCCTACTCTCATTAAAGAAGGTTGGGATTTTTTTTTCTGTTTACTACAAACAAGTCTACTAAGCATTTGTACCACATGGAGTCAGAAGTGAAACCATGTGGGATTGTATGATGCTGAATACATTCAGCTTTGCAAAAGAGCTTAGTGTTCTGAACTAGGGGGAAAAAAAGAAAAAAAAAAAAGTAATGGAAAACACACCAAAAACTCTGGGCTGTGCCTTCTTTGCAAAGTAGTCTATGGACCTTAAATCAGTAGTTGTTAATCCTCTGAATTACCTTATTGAACACCAGGAGAGCCCTAGAGTAGAGGTAAAATCAAGAAGGAAATTCATAAGAACTGTGGAAGAGCAACCATCTCAGTTGCTCTGAGCACAGCAGCATGCCAGACCATGCCACAAACAATTGTGGTTTTAGTATCTTATACTTCTTCATGGAAGAGCTATTGCAAGTCATGTTACTATATCATCCTTTAGAAGCATATTCCTTGTATTTCAGGATCAGATCTTAGCACTTCTTTTCTGAAGCAGAGCGTGTGGAAAGTAAAAGGAACCTCACAGTCCCAAATGCAGTGTTTCCAACATACAAATACCCTGAATGAACAAAGGAAGTAGGACAGCTGAAGGTAGCTATCCCTATCCTCAACACAGATCAAATACAACTTTGATGGGGACACCACCCCCATCACATCTGACACTATGTGTTTGAGTCTTTCCCCAGATTTGCATGTGACTTTGATAATACCAAGAAGCTTTGCAGGCCCTGGGCCAGCTACTAGTCAGCGTTTATTCAGTGCCTAATTGCATAGTGGAGCCCCATACCTGATTGGCACATAGGCACTGGTGTAATTAACATGACTAATAATATGTGTTCTGTAGAGAAATAGCTGAGAGTAGTTTCCAGTGCTTGAAGCCTTGAACTTCTTTTGCAGCTTTAAATGTACTTTTAGACTCAGTGGCTTAAAACAACTCATTCTGTGATCAACAGAACTTATGAAGCCTGGTTTTCTCTGGCTTTGTGTCTGGTGGCTAGACTGTGCTGTCAGGGAAGGTGCAAACCCTGATCCTCTAACTGAGATGTTCAAAACCATTTTCTCCTCTGTGAGTTCTTTTGTCTTTGGTAAGAGTCTGCAGTTTGCCTTTAACGGCGGTGCTCATGGAGTGTTTCTCTGCTTCTCGGATGCCTCTTCTCTGAATCTTATAGTAATTTAATATCCTTGACACCTCCAATCTCCAGCTAAATTTGATTGAAAAGAGCTAATCAGTCTGCAAAGTGAGACAGACAGACAGATAGGCAGAGGCACATGTGCTCTTTGACCATGATAAGCTTCATTTCCTCAAGAAACCAGGGTAGAAAGGAGTAAAAGCTGTGATGCTATTGGTTTGTTTGTTTATTTATTCATTTATTTATTTATTTATTTTCTCTCCCATGGCAAAGTAACCCCATCATCAAAACCAGAGCAAGCCTCAAGACAGACCTGGGGAGAAAGAAAGAAGCAGGGTGTTCCAGGAGAAAAAATAAATAATAATAATAATAATAAAAAAATTGTTCTAGTCTCGTTTTTACTGCAGTAGAAATCAAGCTCCTGAGCTGTAAGGGAAAGAAAAAAAAAAAAAAAGTGTACTTTTTAAGGGAAAAAGAGAAGATGAAGATGGGAGAGAGGAGGGGGAGCAGGAAAAAAAAAAAAAAAGAAAAAGAAAAAAAAGCTAAGCGACTGTCAGATCAGCTCAGGATCTCCATTAGAATGCAGAGTGCTCCAGAGTAATTACAAAACAGCTGTAATGGAAAATTGGTAGTCAAACCCATTTTCCACCAACTAGAACGGTGAATGGGCTCCATTATGTTCCTAATTCTCATTAACGTAATTTGCATAGGAAACAATGAAGGAATACCTAATGAGTTAGACTCAGCTAGCAGCAGATCGATACCCCTGTGAACAGGGGTTCGACCCATAATTACAGGACATGTGGCAAAGCCAGAATGTTTCTCCTCTTACATAGAGGAGATGGAAAGGTTGGTCCTCCTGTTGTTATTTATTTAAAGGCTGGAAATACGGTGCCTTCAGAGGTGGGAATTGCGGCTGTGTGGAGGTTGGGATGGAGGGTTTGGGGTTGCTGTTTTTTTTTTTTTTTTTTTTTTTTTTTTCCTCCTCCTTTCTAATTTTGTCTGTTCTGTGGCTTTTAGAAAGAAATGTATTATTTGACTTTCTTTTACTTTAGGGAAGCAAATTCTTAAAAGCTGTTCTTGTGCCCCAGGTTTAAGACTTGTGCTGACGCTGAGGCAAAGGCCCTCAATATTCTGGCTAAAACCTGTATAAATAAACCTTATGTGTCAGCATGGCTAGTCCTTTGAGCCCAGCCAAGAGGCACATCCTATTCACCTGGACTTGGCTCTGTGCAAATACAATCCCAGGGTATTAGAGGACCAACAGATGTAAATGCCACTGATACAGAGCACCTGTGTGTCTCTTTGCAATGTAATTGGGGGAAGATCTGGATTCAATTCCCACTCTTGGCTGCATGGCTGTATTTGCAATCTTGGGCAGGTGCTTTCAGTTCTCATCCTGTCTGTGGAGTGAGGCTAGCAAATCTCTTAGGTCAGTTTACACCCTTACTTTTCTTGGGAAGTGACCTAATGGTCCAAAAGTTAAGGTAATCAGGACAAGGAATATATTCTTTAACTTGGAAAGACTGCTAGCACAGTGGGATACTACTACTCCTGTAAGTTGGGACATTTTTTCTGTTCTCCTGATTTGCCACTCCTGTACCACTGTAGCTAGATCATGCATATAGATATCAATATAGTTACCTGAAATGGTTGAATCTCTCCCAGTGGTCTTACAGTTTAATTTAGTCTCTATTGTTCTTTCTGAGTGAAATTTCCCCTGTGCAGAATACTTCCCCCAAAGAAAGAGAAAATCCAAAAACAGCACAATGTGAGTCCTCAAAAGAGTTTTAAATTAATGTTACCATATTTTCATATGTACTGCAGCTGTGCAGTCCTCACAATGCCGGAGGGAACATGCTGTGGCAGATTCTGTAAGAAATGCATAAAAAGAGATAGTGCCTGCTGTAACGAGCTCACTATCCATCCAGAGAAGGCAGATAAAGGAAATGTTCTTATCCCCCTTTTACAGACCAAGACCTCAGTCACTGAATGACTTCAGTGTCAAGCCCAAAGTCATGCATGCAACCTTTGGGAAAGAGAGGACATACAGAGCAGGTTGTTCAATCTCAGGTCGATGTATATTACTGTAATACTGCTTATATATTATACAAGCAGATGTAAAGGATGCATAGATTTTGGTGTCCAAATGTGCTAAACTTTGTCCATACCATTTAAAAAGAGATGGTGCAAGAAGTTATGCCATAGCTGCAGGAAGCTCTAGCAGAAAATGTGTTCTTAGGAGCTAAAGGCTCATGTCAAGTCAGTAAGTAGGAGCTGGGTGCTGGAACAGGCTTTTAGGTTATAAAGCAATTGTAACGCAGTGTGGAAACATGGGTGTACAATTGTGAGCTCTTAGGGGAAGACTGTAAGTGGAACAACTGGAGAAAGCAGCTGCCTTAGAGAATGTATTACATTATGGGTAAGGTTAACGGGTTTGTTCTCAGTGTGGTGAGGAACATTTGCAAACCCAGAGGAACAGCATGCTCCAAAGGAGGAGACCAGTGGTTTTTGCTTTGTTTTCCCATGGCAGGGGTCAGCAGATGGCACTCACACACAGCCTCAGGAGTTCCCAACACCACTGGAGTAGTGGCAAGTTTCTCTTTTTAGAAATGCTGCATCATCCTTCGGTCTTTGCTGCAGCTCCTTTGTGGGGATGTGGGGAGCTGTAGCAAGCAGATCACGGAGTTTTCTTTCTCTCTTAGCTTTTTCTTTTTTTTTTTTTTTTTTTTTTTTTTTTTAAATCTGAACACAGAACTGCACTGAACCTGAAGTTCCTGAAAATGGGATTGTCCAAATGCTGAGCTGATCAGTTCTGTTAAACAACTAACACATAGACCTTTGATGCGGCGTACTAGTTGAACCCAGATATGCAGCCATTGATTTGTCTTTCAGTAAAAAAATGGCTGCAACACCAAGATACCTTCCTGCAAGGAGAAAAGAAGTATCACTGTTCAGTGTTGATCAAATCCTTCAAAAAGTTCTATCTTTCCTTTGCAAATATATATTATTGATCAATTTCTCAGTTGTTTTAAAATAGGCAGTCTTCTTGGAAGTCACTAGTATGTTTTTCTCAGTTGAGGAGCTGGTCCTATATGAATACTAGATGCCTTTAGCTTGGTCAAGAGGACTAGGCTGGGCCTCTAAAGAACCGAGATCCGTCTCTTTCCATATAATGGACTTTGACTGCCCTCAGATAAGTTATTTTGTCATTCTTTGCTCCCTTTCTGCTTTTTTTTTTTTTTTTCTTTCTCATTCTCTCTGTTCAGATGTCAGTTTTTCATGTTTTCATTCACAACTATGTCATTTGATTTCTGAGACAAAAATTCTTCTAGGTTTTAACGCAGGGTGAAAACAGTAGACTGTTGGCTTTGACTTGAAGAAATTCAAAGCAATTACCATTGCTAAAACATTTACGGAAACTGAAAGGCAAAACTTTCTGCAAAACTAGGCCCTGAATTCACCCTTCTCCAGTTAAACTAGTCAGGTTGCTCAAAATCAATGGCCAGTGCTTGAAAATTTTGTTCCAAATAAACATTGCTCTGTATGACTAGTTGTATTTGTTTAATTAAAGTAACACATCTGTATAGTAAATAGCCTGTGATCAGGCAGTAACATAATACTGTACAAGCACAGCAGTAATTGGATAATGTAATGAAATGCATGGTGGATTTTTTAAAGAAAATATAATGAGATTTCATCATTTTATACACACAGGTAATTAGTTCTTAGCAATACTGGGAGAGTAAATTATCTACAGATTTGAACTATCAGCAAGTATTTCAAATGGCCCAGCTGAAGAGGTAAAAAATATTCTAGTTTAAGTGTCTTGAAACTCAGCTCTGGTGAGGCTGCACCTCAAGTACTGTGTTCAGTTTTGGGTCCCTCGCTACAAGAAGGACATCAAGGTACTTGAGTGAGTCCAGAGAAAGGTGACAAAGCTGGTGACGGGTCTGGAGAACAGGTCCTACGAGGAGCAGCTGAAGGAGCTGGGTTTGTTCAGCCTGGAGAAGAGAAGGTTCAGGGGCGACCTTATCACTCTTTTTAAGTACATTAAAGGAGACTGTAGAGACGTGGGGGTTGGTCTATTCTCATATGTGCCTGGTGACAGGATGAGGGGGAATGGGCTAAAGTTGTGCCAGGGGTGTTTTAGGTTGGATATTAGGAAGAACTTCTTTACTGAGAGGGTTGTGAGGAATTGGAATGGGCTGCCCAGGGAAGTGGTGGAGTCAGCATCCCTGGAGGTCTTTAAAAGATGTTTAGATGTTGAACTTAGTGATATGGTTTAGTGGAGGACATGTTAGTGTTAGGTCAGAGGCTGGACTTGATGATCTTGAGGTCTCTTCCAACCTAGACAATTCTGTGATTCTGTGAAATTCAAACAAACAAGAAGGCCTGCAGGAAATCCAGGTAAGAGCTGAAAGGATTTTTGGAAAATTAAGACCACCGGACCATCTGTCACAATGACTGCCAAGCTTGCAGGTGAAATCTGTGTATGTGAAATCATGTTTCCCCCTGCTTGAGTACCACTGCACATGACTGTAACCCATCACCCATCCCGAATCACTATGTAAGAACTTCTTTTGCTTTAGTCTTTACAAGTTATCTCTTTCTTAACCCTACTGGCCAAATGTGCTGCTATTTGTAGTAACCTCTTATAAGGAGATTTTCAAAACTGGTTGTATCTGGCAGTATGAATATGATGGATGAGGATAACTGCCTAAGCACTTGTGTTAGCTGATCACAGCTCTGTCTTCTGTGCAGTGTGACACCTACCTCATCGTGCATTCAGGCACATAATAGACAAGCTAAAGTGCAATTAGAATAGCTAAATGGGGAGTTTCTCATTCCAGGATGTCATGGAAGTCAGAAGTTTACATGTGTTCATGGAAAACCTGGACAAGTTAATGGAAAAGAAATCAACCCAGATTTACTAAATATATAGAGAACACCTTACATCTCAATCACTTAAGTAACTGGAGGCTACGAGATTGTATGGAAGCTATAAATATATATATATGTATATATATATATATATATAATATTATTGATTTGTTCTTACACTTACCCCTAGGCACCCATTCCTGTCAGTGGTCAGAATTTGGGGCTGATGGACCTTCACTCTGACCTAGTATGTTACTATTATTATAACTAGTTAGGTAGAGAAAAAACTTAAGACTGATCAGTTTGCTTTTTGGTTTTGTCATGGATTTCCTTCACTACACTGCAAAGGCAGGATTGCCAGCAACTGTCCATTTGCTTCATTTGCACTTACTAGGACTTATCTTTTTTGTGTGTCTCTAATTTCTGCTTTGCCCCAAACACTTGAAAACTCAGAGCAGGGCTTGAAGAAAGATACTACGTTTTGGTCTGGATCTGCAGTCAACTGAAGTCTCCTTATGGACTAATATTGATTTTCCCCACTTCCAGAAAAGCAATGCTGTTCCCTTTAAGTACTGCAAGCTTGTCCTCATAGGGAAGGGTGGAGAGGGAGGGAAGGTGCTTTAACATGGATTACTATTCAGAGGTTAAGTAGCTTGGAAGAGAAGTCAGGGATATGTGACTACCAGCATTGTGCCCTGAAAGCAATTCATCTTCCTGTTCCGATGCTCCTGATGTTTAATTGATACCCTTCTGCCTTCCCTTCATGGTTAATATTTAAGCAGGTGAGCACAGCGGGCAGTGGGCTGCTTGCAGTAGCCAGGTGGCCCTGCCAGCAGCCTGCTGCACTAAACACCTCCCCTGAAATTTGCATTGCTTTTGTTCTTCTCCTCTGAATGCACACAAACAGCCCCAATTTGGAAATGCAAACAAATGAACAAACATATATCTAAACTTTCTCTGAAGGAAGTCTAACCCCCTTGAAGAAAGTTCCCCAGGGCCATCGCTAGCTTCTTTTATTCCTTTTTTTTTTTTTTTTTTTTTTTTTTTTCCCGTCTTTTTGTTTGGCTTTCACTCTTATTCTCAGTATTGCTTTCTTTCCTTTGTGCTTTGATGTTTCTTTGGGGACTTGAAGAAGTAAAGCAACAAAAATAAAACAGAACAATAACAACCAAAATGAACAAACTCTAAGGCATTTACAGTTTGTTTTTTTGCATGGACTAAACCTGTCAACAGGTGTGGGGGAGTGTGGAAAATGAAGGGAAGATATATAACCAAGAAATCTCGAGATAGGAAGACCAGGGTGCATCTCCTAGGATAATAGCTCAACTATGTGGCTTTGAGCACTCTGAATGGGCTTGATCTTAATGACTATAAACCGTTTCATTTTGTACAAATTATTTTAAATATTCAAGGGACTAAGAAGTACCAAAAAGGGCAATGGAACTACTACTACTGTTTATCCAGGAAATTTCTTAAATCTCTCTTCTTTCCAACCTAGGAAAAAAAAAAAAATAAAAAAAAAATGTCAGGCCTGAAGCTTTCTCAGAGTATTGGATTTTCTTGGCTCATTCTGAGAAGTTCTGGGCACAAATATAACATTTCCATGCATGAAATGGTGCATTGTCTTGGAGCTAGTGCAGTCATCCACAACTTAGGAGATCTGAATTTAAATCACTATAAACACAGAGGAAAGCTAAACTATGATCCAACTACTGAGGTGACAGTAAACTTACAGTTACCAAGTAGGCTAGACTTTAAAGATCATTTGCAGCTATGAATCTTGGACAGACAGTGGCAATTATCTTGCCAACCCAGAACTAGACACCTGTCTTCCTGAGAAGGGCAACTTTAAGTCTACCTATTAGTTTACATTCCTATTGCTCTGAGAATATGAGCTCAAATATTCATCTTTCTCCAAATATTAAATTTAACTTATTAAATCCTACATCCTCAATTGTTTGCTGCAGCTTCCAGAAGAAGCTATGGCCTGCTGTTCTCATTGCTCCAGTGACTGTAGTTTTTGAATGTCTACAGCCCTGCAGAAAGCTGGAATTAGATTTCAAGGGTTCCAGAGCCTGAGATCTCCTCGAGTAAGGTAAAGGATCATCCAAAAACTAGAGAGAAGCCTGAGTTACAAGCATTCCCTTTTCTGCTGTGATATATCTGTCATCTTTGTGAGTCCTGGTAATGAATTATCTGAAAGTCATTATCCTTATGAATCTACTTTTTTTGTTTGTTTGTTTGTTTTGTTTTGTTTTGTGATGGCATATACCATATTATGCAGAAAAACGGGTCCCAGTTTTCCTGTACCTACTTTATGTGAGCCACATCTTATATTATGTTTTCCTACCCAGTTCTGAGGACTTAAAAGGAGATAAAGATAGTCACAATCACCCATCTCTTCTTGTGGCATAACAGGTCATGACAAAGATGTTCGCATTTTTGGATGAAAATGTATAAATCCACATTCTCCAAAATGTGTGAGGTTTGGTTTTGAAACAACGTTAGTTGGAAAATCCCTTTTTTTTTTTAATCTTTCTCTACAATAAAAAAGAGCTCATACTATTAAGGAGTTGAGCAATGCTAACAGAAGATGGAGCCACATGTGATTGAGAAACAGATAGAAAAAGGGTCAGGAATTAGCAGCCTGCAGGTGTGAGTGAGGACTAGAGTGGGATGAAGAAGTAGAATAAAGGAGTGCCAACCTGTCATGATGAGCTTGAGAAAGCATCTTTTAGGAAAAGGTGGTTGATCTCCCGTTGCTTCCAACACACACAAGATTTTTATTAAAGAAGATTGGAAACATCTTGGGGAAGAAATGGGAGAAAAAAATCTATGAAAATCAGACACCATCCACCTAGGAATGTCCACTCAATAGGACATGCACAAGCACACTTACATATCAATCATTAATTATAACTGCTTCTCAAAGTAAGTTCTTCAATAATTCAGTCATTATCATTTAATGTTTTTACTGTGATTGTACAAAAGAGCTCCAGACCTGGACAGGGTCCTTCCTTATGTACCTTGGGCTATAAACCAATAACCTCAAAACATTACTTTTGCTTAAGATTCAATTTATATATAAGGTAACAGTCAATCAAAGGTACTTTTGCAGTCACTTTATTATACTTTTTGCATTCTATAATTGCTTATATGATTTTTTTTTTTTTTTCTGCACTGAATGCTTTATTACAATGCAGTGGATTCTTCATTCTTACATTGGATTACAGCATTTTGATGGCCCCATTTCATCCATGAACAAAGAAAAGAAATAATAAACAGCAAGTGATTTATTTGTGTGGACAAAATGGTTTGATGTTGCTCCTTGTTGACAGACTGATCTGGCCAGAATTACCTTCTATTGATAAAACTCTGAAGGAATGTCATTCATCGACCACATGAAGTTAAGGGGTAGGAGAAAATGAATTTGTCCATAGAATTTTCTTTCCTGAGCTGTCAGTTGTTTCTAGAGACTTGAACAACCTCATGCTTACAGTTGTGTTTTCATTTATTTTATTTGCCCTTTATTTGTTTCCCATTTTGTTCCTGCTGCCACACATTTATATAAATCTAACAAAATTATTTTTATTAATACTGTTATTATTATTATTATTATTATTATTATTAGCAAATAGCATCCCAAGACCTAATAATTAATATTTTTTTTTTTATCTCTGTGGGCCTCGAGAATATTTAACACTTTCCCTATCACTAAATAAGTAAATCCTTGGGAAATATACTAGCGATCTTGTGGAAACTATGCAAGCTTTCCTTTTCCAGAATACATCATAAAGAGATTTCTTCTGATCTGTTCCTTCTACAATAGATTTCCTTCTACGTATATCACCATTTTCCATATCATATATGATTCTAAAATTATTTTGCTCTTCTTTGAAGCAGCAGGTAAAAAACATTCTCACACAGAACAAGGGGGACAGATGCATTTTAAGAGGGTGAGAAATCTTAATATCCAAAATCATCCATTACATCTTTCTTCTCCTTGTCTCTACTTCTCGATTAGGCTTTGTTCATAATCTTTCAATAATACATATTGTCTCCCAAACACACACACTCAGAAGCCTGTCATCTTTGAATAAGGGGTCCACAGGGAAAGGAAAGTATTTTTAATTTAGATCTGTCTTAACTGGAATTAAACCAAGCTTTAGATCCCATGTGATAGTATAAGTTTGACATTTGCTTCTCACTTTTTTTTCCAAGCTAGCAAGTGCAAATGTGCTTCCTCTGTAAAGTAACAGAAAAACTAAGATTGAATATAATTAAAATAAAATACAACAATATTAAAATAATATTAAAGGAAGGAAATGTAGTGCATAAACTAGTCATTAACCCCAGCATCCTCAATAGATTTAAATTTGAGTAACTGCTGGTTGATTTGCCTACTTATAATTCCCACTCTAGTTTTAGCTGGATATTATATTCTTTTTCATTCATTAAATCTTTGCAGCTGCTTCCCACTCCAGTGAGGGGTGCAGTGTCATGCCAAAGGGAATGATTCCTAGACAGAAAGAAGTTTTTAATCCTTTGGGAATTTCTGCATTGATTCCAAAGGGGCACAGATTTTACCCATAGGCTCATATCTATGCTATAGATTAATCTGGTATATTGCATGTAAATACTTCTAAATCCTAATGAACTCAGTTAAGTGAACTGTGAGTGTAAATAAGTCCACAGAGTATCGGTATGTCCTGAAGCTGGATCTTTTATATCTGTGACCCAAATTTGGATCCAAACACTGTATGACTGGCCTTTCTTCTCCTTCTCACTGTGGGTATATATATACATGTATATACATATACACATATGTAAATATATATATGTATATATATATATATATATATATTGTTGATGTTGTTGTTTCTTAAGGGGAAGATTAATTGATCTGAGGTACCTACACTAACGTATGAGTCAGCTGTAGTACCATCAATGCAGACCCATGGGTGAATCCAATGACTTAAAGCGATATTGCAAAGCAGCTCAGGAAAGGAAGTTAAGCATGCTATCAAAACTAGCAGATCCTGTAAGAGAAATCTAGCTGGAAGGATATAATTACACCAGTCAGTATGTGGTCCAGACAAGTGAATGAGAGAGCTGTAAGAGAACTAGAGGCTTCTTAAATTAACCATAAGTCCACGTTTAGGTGTGCTTATGAGAATAGTTTGGATTTAATATTGATTCAGAGAACACAAGATACTTGATAGAGGCCTGCAAAATAAATCTAGGGAATCAGATAATTTTGGTGAATGTTTCAGTTACCTGAAGGAGTTCTGAAAGCTATTCCTGGAGCTGTACTCTTAGATGTGCACCTGCATCTGTGGGACTTGCCAGTTACAGCACCTCCAGTCAAAGTATTTGTAGCCCAGCAGCCTCCAGAGGCTCAAGTACAGGGCCCCAGATGAGTTGCATGAAGTGTCTTGATTGCTATCCCTTCTCAGAAAAAAATCACAGTTTGCACTGGGTTTATGTAGCAAGGGTTTGGTAGCAGGGGAGCTGCTGTAGAGGTAGCAGGGGAGCTGCTGTAGAGGTGGCCTCTGTGAGCAGGATCTAGCAGCTGCCCTGTGTTGGAGCAGAGCCAGTTCCAGCCAGCTCCAAAAGGGACCCACCTCTGGCCAGAGCACTGCCAGTGGGCGATATTGGTTGTGCCTCTTGGAAAGGAGGGGGAAAAAAACCTGCTGCACTGCAGCAGCTGAGAGAGAGTAGAGTGCCAATCAGCCCTGCAGGTCCCCAAGGTGAGTGCAGCAGGAGGGCAGGAGGTGCTCCAGGCACGCAGCAGCAGTTCCTCTACGGCCTGTGGAGAGGCCCCTGGTAGAGCAGGCTGTCCCCCTGCAGCCCATGGGTCCCACACAGAGCAGATCTCCACTCTGCAGCCTGTGGAGGAGCCCTGGTGGAGCAGGTGGATGTGGTCCGGTGGAGGCTATGGCTCGTGGAGAGCTGCAGTTCCCAGGCTGGAGCTGCAGTCCCTGGAGAGGAGCCTATGCAGGAGCAGGGGATCTGTGGGGAGCTGCCTCCCGTGGGGGACCTGTGATGGAGCAGTTTGCTCCTGACGATTGGACCCCATGGTACAGTGCCATGTGGGAGCAGTTCTTGAAGAGCTGCTGCCTGTGGGCAGCCCCTGCAGGAGCTGTTTGGGAAGGACGGCATCCCATGGGAGGGACCCGGCATGGAGCAGGGGCAGGGAGTGATCGTGAAGAAATGGTGGAGATGAAGCATTACAGACTGACTGCAGCCTCTATTCCCTGTTCCCCTGCACTGATCAGGGGAGGATGTAGGAGAGCGGAGATGCGGTGAGTTTTTTTTTGTTGTTGTTTGTTTGTTTTTTTAGTTTGTGATTAGTTTCTCACTGTTCTAGTCTGTTAGCAATAGGCAATAAGTTATATTAATCTCCCTATGTTGAGTCTGTTTCGTCTGTGACAGTAATTGCTGAGTGATCTCCCTGCCCTTAGCTGAATCCTTGATTTCTTTTCCATTGTATTTTTTCCCCTTTTTCCTTTAAGAAGGGGGAGTAAGAGTGTGGTTGTGGTGAAACTTCGCTGTCCGTCTGTGTGAAACCACCACACAGCTTAATAGACAAGATGGTCACAGAATTTGTAGCCCCAACTTGTAGAATGAAGACCATGTGAAGGGACCATGCAAAATTACCAGTGTTCTGGAAATGTGCTTCTGGGTTTATCACACAATGGCAGATAAGAGAGAAAACCCAAATCTCATCAGCCCTCTGTGGTTTTCATAAAAAACATCTTCTTCACTGGTTTGAGATGTGCTTTGGATGGATGTAAGCTGCAAATTTCCTCTTTCAAGCTTGTAGTCTGAATAGACAGGAGAAACCACCATGGGAGAGGGGAGGACAGAGGCATTGGGAAGAACAGTTTGTGCAGAGGCACTAAATTCATCAAAGAGATCAAAGCCCCACCTGATGACCCAGCTTTCTCAGCTACTTGTCCTATAAGGTTGGCATATGGCTTTTATTTCCTCAGTTAATGAGAAGGCACCCATATTCTTCTTCCCTCCCATCACATCCCTTGCTGCCAGCCCTTCTTGTTTCACTTCATACCCAATCAATATTATTTGACAACATATGGGTCACCAATGATGGCAGTTATATCAGCAGCATAGAAATTACAAAAGAAACTACTGTTTGTCTTGAAATTAAGGGCTACTGAAATCAATAGTACATTTGAAAATTGATATCGATCACACTGTGTGTACGTGTGCATGTTTGTGTGTGTGTGTCTTTGTATGTGTGTGTGCATTTGGCTGTTTTTGTGCAAGAAGTAATTGGGGGGTTAAGTCCTCTTTAAGCTACATAATTTCTGTTTCTTTTTGACAAAGCCAATGAAATCAACCTAAAAATTATACACATATGAATCTTTTTGAAGCAATTGAAAGGAGAACAGTATTGACATCTCATAATTGGATTTCCCCACTTACAACAGTAACAGCCACTGGTTTTGTGATTATTTTCCAGCGCTTGGATGCTGGTTTATTGTTTTTGAGGTTTGCTCTGGGTTTTGCTTTATTTATTTAAAGGTTTCTATTCAAGTCATATCAAGGAGAGGGGAGGAATAATGTCTGCAAATGCCATTTGGATCAAACAAGCCAAGAATAGTAATAGTTATTGTTTGGCATGTTTGAGAGCTATTGTGTGACAAATAGATTTGGAGTCATCATTTGTTTAAAAAGGCAGTAAATGAAACTTTATGAGATGGGGACAGAGTAACGACACAAAATTACCCATCCAGAACTCCTGATGGTGATCAGTAAAATGAAATAGATTAACTGTTTGTTTTTCCCCCTAGAAGATACCAGGAAAATAAGATGCAATCAAAAATATTTGTTATCCTTGACCCACAATGAACCAAAAAATCGCATGATAGTGGTTCATGACAGCAGAGTTTGATGGCTAATGACTGGATAACCAGAAGCAGATGAGAATGTAACAAAAGGCCAACAACGTATTGTTATAGTCAGAACAATAAGGGTTTTTTGAAGACAAAAATGACACTGGCAGAAGATATGGAAGCTGTCTCCTGATGTACATTAATCTTAAGATTCTTGGCTTCTTCTCACTACCTGAATAGGCAAGGAAGGATTTTTTTCCATTGCCTTTTTCTCTATCCCTGCCTTGCTGAATGTTTTATTTTATTAATCTTCTCTGAACATCAGCTACAATGAGTGGAGGAGCACATATGAAGACTGTGGATGGTGCTGAAGTATCTCTTGTTTGCTCTACCATTCTCGTGGGCTGGGTGTCAACCTCAGCACCAGATTTGGAGCCAGAAACTTTCCCCTAGGAAGGTTGCCAGGGCCAGAGAAATTCTGTTATTTTTTCTCTTCTGTTTCTGGTCTCTGTTTCATTTGCTTAGTTAGAGGAAGGGGATGGCACCAAGGGTGATATTTAGAAATCTTTGGAGAGGAGCTGGCTTCTCTCTATTTCTTCTGTCACTGAAAACTGAGGGACAATATCAGTTAAAGCTCACAGTGACTTGGCAGTTAGGTCATCTGAGACAATCAAAGATTTCTAGAGACAGTGGGCAGAGCTAATATACATTCATTGGCTGGTCAAATGTTGGACCACACTGTTGAAAGGATTTGGAGACAGATTCTTCCAAAGGGAGATAATGGCAAATCAAAGGCTTTTTCATCCTCTTTTTCTAGACTGTGGTTCGTGTTAATTTATCTTTTTTGCTTGCATTAATTTTTACTTGATGGAATTTCTGAAATTAAGTTACTTCTGGAAATTTCACAAATGCCACTTTCTTACTGTTACCAAAAATAAAATAAAATAAATAAAAATAAAAGTTCACTCATCATTGTTGGTACAGCTGATCTTCTAAACCTGACTTATGAAAAATGTGTCTTAATTACCACAGTACTTCTTTTCACAGATATTGTAAATATTGTTATTTATTGATTACATAGCATGTGTCACCAGCCTAGAAGCACTTTCCCCTGAATTGTAAACTACCTAGAGAAATTTTGATCTCTCTTACACCTTGACGTTAGAGATCCCCAGATGGAAGATGCTATAAAAAGAGTGCTAAGTTTGAAGAATATTCATTTGAACATTGACAGACAGCAAGAGAACTCTATTCCAGGCTGTGGGCCAAACTGTGCTATGAGATTCACTGCTCCAAGTCCCCTGAGTCATCAACACTCTCAATGTTTTCCGTCTTGCAATTTTCCGCACAGGTCTATCTTCTACTTCAGACTAATTCTGGCTTTTCTTTGCCTTTCTCAGTAATCCCAAATCCTCTTCCCATTCCTTCAGGTTAAAAAACAAAACAAAACAAACAAACACAAAACCATAAAATAATCTGAACAAGTATCCATCAAAAATAAATAAATAAATAAATAAATCCTCATTCAATTACATGGTTATAATAATTTCATTTAACTGAAATCAATGTAACTATAACAATTTTAACCAGTAAGAAATCTGACCCATGAATAAATGTAGGAACACTGAAAATCTATTTTACTGAAACACCAAAGGAATTCTCTTTTAGGAATCTGCTACCAATATGTTTATGTATCATATAGTCCTGCTTAATTCAGTATTTCAGAATTTGCATCTTTTTCTACTCCTATACTATTCTTCTGCAAAACAACTTGGTTCACCTTGTAGTTCAAGATACATAGCTGTTCTACAATTTGTACTGAAAGCCATGTGACCATCCTTAAAGTCTCTCCTTTTTAGTTAAGCTGGAATTCAAATATGAGTGTGTACCAATCATTTGAAATCAGGAATATGAAGTAGGAGTAAATTCTAAGAAAAACTTTTGTAGCTGCAGAAATTAAAAGGTTCGTTTGTGGTGTTTTGTTTTTATTCTGTTTTTTTTTAATTTTTTTTCTTCTACTGTTCATTACCACTTGTTCTACACACATCCTGTTATGCTGTTTGAAGTGAAACATATCTTTCAGTATGAGGCCACTGTGTAGGATAGATGTTATTAAAGCTTTAACCCGTCAAATAACCCAGCACTCCTGATGTGATTTAGGAAGAGATTTGTCTACTTAAACGTCTATGGTCCAAAAGGTGCACCTCCACCATGAGATGGTTGTCTAATTCCTCTTGGTTGTCAGTGATGAATAATAAGCTCTTCCAGTTTAGTGTCCTCCCTTTGGACAATTAAATGGAATATTGACCATAGGGTCAATAGCCTCCCAAGGTGTGACACAGTGTCTGAGTAACCTGCTTAGAACTGATACTCATGTATCACCCAGCTGAGCCAATTTGGTTAAGTATATCCCATACTGCATAGCTAGGGCTTTCAGTGATGCATATAGTAAGAGAATTCTGTCTTTTGGTTTTGCAATCTTAACTTCTGACCAACATGTATCCTTGATATCCTGAAGGCATATATCTGGTCTAATAGGAGATAGAAGCTACTTACATAAATTTCATACATATTGCCTTATTGATTTTTTTGTAAGTAAAATGTAATGTTACATTTATGTTCAACATGCGTTGGTTCATTATGTAACATTCTGTTTAATATTGTGTCCCAAATATGGGGTTAAGGAAATCTAATCACATGAAAAATCATAACTCAATGACATCTGGAAAAATCAAAAAGAAAAATCAAGCCAGGTAGTAGAGACAGTCTAGGATATTATTTTATTTTATTTTATTTTATTTTATTTTATATTTTATTTTATTTTTTTATTTTATTTTATTTTATTTTTCGTTTAGCCTGACAAATTCAAGCTATAGGGGGAAAAAAAAAGAAAAAAAGAAAAAAAAAAGAAAAAAAATTGAACATGATCTGACTCCAAATAATAATAATAATGATGATAAAAATAAAAATTACGTGGGAGAAGTGGAGAACAAAAATGTTCAGCAAAAATGAGTGAGCAGCAGATTGGAAGTATGAACAAACCTGTCCAATGTCAGAGTATGCCAATTTCTTGAAGATGACAGATGGTAGAATATTCTTTTACTGCACTCTGCAGAAATGCACAATAAAGCAAAACACGCCTCCTTCCCCTCCATCCTTTAGCAGGTCATTACTAGATTTCTTTAGACATTACACCCATCCTCCCTTAGTTTTCCTTGACTTCTTTATTTTGCATTATTTCTCCTATCAGTGATTCTGTATTTCTTTTTTCTCCTCCTTCTGTTAATGCCAAAATGTTGATGCTTTGATTCTGTTCCCTATTACTGGAGTTCTTTAATATATTCAAAAAAGATGAGTTTTGTTAATGAAAATTTTCATCAAAATAGTGAATGTCAACAGCTAAGGAAAGCGTTTTAATTTTTAATGCTGTCCATAGTAATGTTTTCATGTCCCTGAGGCTACAGATTCTCTTTGGAGATAACTACCTTAGTCCCACACTACCAATCTTTTATTATCTTTCTTGGTCTTAGTCATAAGCATTTAATAATACTCACCTGTGTGCTGATGCTCTTTCACTGGCCATCATATAATTCCCCTCAGGGAACAGATAGGGGATGGCTAAGTTAATGAATAAAACACTGTCCAGGAGCATTTATAAGCCCTAGAACATGATTACTGATACTACTAAATAGTGAAAACAGTCTCTGACATGGTTTTGTCTTATGACAATCATCAGTCTTCAAAGTTACTCCATGGCACTCCATGGTTTGGGCATTTAGCATGAGCCATGGACCATTCTTAATAGGCACTTAAAACCTTGTATAGAAAGCTTCAATGGTAGCTACAGCATTTGGTGTTACAGTGTGGATGAGGACCATTTCACAGAAACAAAGAATCACAAAATATCCTATGCTGGATTGGACTCACAAGGATCAAGTCCAACTTCTGGCTCCACACAGGAGCACCCAAAACCTAAACTCTGTGTCTGAGAGCATTGTCCGAACACTTCTTGAACTCCAGCAGGCTAGGTGCCATGACCACTGCCATGGGGACCCTGCTGTAGTGCCCAGCCACTTTCATGACATTCAGACTCAGCATCAAGTACTGAACCTATAAATGTTTAATTTACTTGTACTGATTTAGCCCAGGGTCTTCTAAATGTGTTTGACTATAAGAGATCTGGAACTCTCCACACAGAAAGCTATGGGATGCACCCACAAAAACACGGGAGCAAGAGCAGAGAGAACTGAGGAAATGCTTAGTTTTTCCTGCATGTGTGTTAGGAACAGCTTGTATCCTCAAATGACCAACACATTGCATTGACTGGAAAACACACTTTCTTTTTGCTCTTCATGCTTTTTCTCCATTTTGTCTATCTTCTGCCTTTGAAAAGTAAGTTGTTGAGGTCAGGGACTGTATTTCAGTATGTTTATGACTAAGTCTTAGTAAAAAGCAACATACCTCTACAGAAATTAACGGAGCTATGACAATTCATTTAACTTGAAGACCTTGATCTTGACCTCTCATTGCCAAAATAATAGAGCTATTGATGTAAATAAAGTGATCCTTCTCAAGATACTTATGGAGAAGTTTGCAGTAGAGTTCATCTTACTGTTATTCACCTTGTTTAGAAAGAAAACACCACCCTTCTCAAAAAAATATTTGTTAGATTTTGCTCAATGACTAATTTGAAGAGCTCTATAACTCCTTTTAATAGCAAAGTAGCTCTTCAAGATGGATTGCTATTTCTTTCAGCAGAATAGCAAGACCCTAACAATAACAACAACAACAAAAATCAGAGAAAAAAAGGGAGAGAGAACACTCTTGCTGGAGGATTTCAAAGAGTATTGTGCTCATAAACTAGTTTGGGGAGAACAAATGAAGCATAGTTGTACAACTAACACATTAAAAAGTTGCCACATAAACAAAGATATTTTTTATTTGTTTGTTTCCCTCCTTCTTTTCTTATCCATGGCCTGTCTGGAGGCAAAGAGACTGACACTTGTAATATCCTCCCTCTCAAGCCGTCTGTCGGCTGGGAAATAATGAAGGGAACTGAGCTTGTTTCAGCAGAGATCAAGATTTCTAATGGGAAACTGGTGATGGAGATTGTCTGAGTGCTTGTGCCCTGAGCATGGATGAGTTAGTCAATGTCAAAACATAAACCATTGCTCAGGGAATGTGGATAAACTTGTTTGGCTCCAGAGCTGCATGCTGTGTTGAGAAAACTCCATCATGTGCTATTCTTTTATTTTTTTTTTCCTAAATATTTTTATTTATTTTTAAATAAATCATTGGCTTTTATAAACATGTAGTGATAATGAAGATAATGAAGTCTTTGTCACTGTTTTGATATGTGAGACATCTGGATTATACAGGAGTTCCATATGGACTGTTTGTACGTTCTGCATATTCTTTGTGCAATCTGTAGTGTATTTTGCTAACTCCAGTTGTGGTCAGATGGAGATTTACTATCAGCCTTAAGAAAAGATGGTTTAGGCTAATGATAAAAAGTTTGTAATTTCATAGAAAGTAAACATCATGACATATTATTTCTCTTTCCCCTGCCTGTTTTTTCTACTGAAATTGAAAGCTGTTTGGAACTGGAATTGCATCTTATTAGGAGTTCTCACAGTGTCAGCAAGTGAGACTTTAATCTGACCTGTATTCTCCAAATTCTGTTGTAGTATATATAAGTACATGCTTTGCAATACACCACTGGTCATTACTGAGAACAAGAGATAGACAATCTTCTCTTACAAATGGCTTAAGTAGTTGATCCTGCCTTGGGGAAAGAACTACATGGATTACACACCCTCTTAAGACCCTTTGCAATCCTATTTTTTCAGTGATTCTATCTAATACATAATCTGCTAGCATTAAGCCATTTGGAATCTAAAGTAGGACTCCTTCAGTGTACAGGGGTGTGGGAGTAGGTCCACAAGAAAAAGAAGAAAAAAATAAATAAATAAAGGAACACACCTTTATTTCTGGATTGTTAAAAAAGAAAAAAGACTCCTGAGTCAGATGTTGTTCAGAAGCAGCCTTTTGGATTGGATCCATTTCCAGTTGTACATCTGTTGTTCTTTATTCCATAGAATATGTTTCAGATATAAAAATCACTTGCTGTGAGTTTGGGTAGGAAGGCATGTGTCAGAAAGAAAAGCACAGGGGAAGCACACTTGTCTTTTGAAGACAGTAATAATAACTAAAAGATTCTGTAAGTCACTAATGTCACTGTCATAGTTACAGAGACAATTTTGTCTGTGTTCCCTTTCTGGTCTCATCACATGCTTTGCTTTGGGTAAAACATGTGTTTTGCATGCGTTCTGTAGTTTCTAGCTGGCATTTTGTTTCTCCAGCTTTAGACCAAGCTAAAGATACAATATTTGATCTGTATCATCTATCTACTGCTTTCCAATTTTGTGTGAAATCAGTACATTTTCTTTTAAATTGTCAAATCAGTGCTATATAGTGATGAAGAGGTATCTGCAAACAAGTGGAAAAAAGAATTAGAAAAATAAATATAAAAAAATACCAGGTATGTCTAGATCTGTCTAAGTTCTTATTTCATCTCTTAGGTGGGTTAGAGACCTCCAATTTTAAGTTACAGAAAAAAAAAAGAAAAAAAAAGAAAAAAAAAGTGCTTCTCTATTACTTGAAAAAATACAGATGTGGTAGGCAAGCCTTACAGAGAGCATGCTCCTTCATATCATAGATAATTAAAGATAATTTTTCTCAAAGCCCTGTCCTGTATTTTTGTGCTTTCATTATCCTATGCAACAACAAAAGGCTTTGTTTGAAATCTAAGATGTGAAGCTTTCCTTTTGACTAGGACTGTTTTTTTTGTGTGCTGGTCAGACTAGGCTTTGACCTTGCATGTTCATGGGTCATTACTGTAAGCTGTTTGGTATTTGAATTCAGTCTCTCCTACTGACTCGTGAGCTCTGATTCTGCATCTGCAAATATAGCATCTCTCTCTTATCTTAGCTGTAGCTCAGAAAACTTGCACAACAGAGCACACTATGAGCTATGGTTATTCATTCAGTACACCTGCATCTTTGTGACCAGGCACTTCTCTGTCCTCCAGAAGAGACAGAGGACATTTACTATGGAAAATTATAGCATACCTCATGAAATTATCATATATTAATCATCCTTTACAGATACTGATCTGTATTCTGGATTACCATAGCATGTGCTTTCGTGTTGTTTTTTTTTTCTCAGTCCCTCTGGTGTGACCTTTTGAGTAAGAAGTCCAGCAATGTATGAGTTGTTTGTTTATTTATTATTATTATTTCACATCCATTTAGCAGTTTCTTTTGCTAAATACGGTTCCTCTCTGTCAGGGGCTTCTCAGAGGTCTGAAAGTTCAACCACAACCCCTATAGGATAAGTCTTACAAAGTCTTACATCCTCTTCTGTGCTTTGTGAATTGCTGGAAACTCTAATCCTTCATCTAATAATAAATAATTGCAATAATTAGTATTATTAATAATGCAAGATCTCAGAGGGCCCAAGCACTGGTAAAACAGAGTATCCAAAAGATTTCTGTGAGCATAAAGATGCCCCCCCAAGGAAATAAAATAATCAGAGGGAAATATCATGAAACCAATGTAAGTTTGGGAGAAATGTGGTGTTTCTAATATGTTTTTGGTGCTTTGTGAAACAAGCAACAAAAAATCCCACTAATTATCACATTTGTTGATTATTTGTTAGGCACTAAAACTGCAGTCAGGGTAATGAATGATTTTTAATTATCAGAGCTTTAGGTTACCTACTAGTAAAAAGTTTCATGGATTTCATTCAGTTTCCGACTGGAAAAGTCACAGAGCACAAACCCATCACAGTGAACACTTCTTTCTACAGTGCTATCTATAAACTGTAGACCAAGTAAGTCCAAGCAATTAATTTTCTTTATTTTGCTGCCTGCCAGAAATTCTTCAGCATGGAACTGATTCTGTCCAGAATATCAGTGTCCAGACTATTTTGAGTGTCTGAGTATAATTGGTCAGCTTTGGGCATCTATGCCTTGAATTTCATCCAATAGAAGTGCGTACAAAATTTTACCTTCAAGGTCAAACCAATCTCTTCTATAAAACATTCTAGAAGAAAAACTGTTTCATAAGCCTGGAAATTTCCATGAAGTTCATATTGATGCAGCCTCCCCAGTCTTTTCAGTGGTCACAGCCTTTCACTACCTTTTGTATTCCTGCACACACGATAAACTATGCCCCAAAGAGGAAAGCACATATCAGGCCTAAGTAGATTCAACAGAGTCTACAGGCCCCCAGATGATTACTGGAAGTTGTTTTCAGTCTCATGAACACATGGAGAGACTGAAGTACTGAATAGGTCTTGGAACATAAGGCAGCACTGGGAGGAAAGAGGAGGAAGGCAGCAACCTTCCTGGGTTTTGCTTAAGAGCACAAGTGTGGTGCTCCTCCTGTTCTGGCTCACAAATCAAGGTGGGAATCAAGGAACTTCCAAAGCTGATAAAATAAAAAAAAATAAAATAAAGTAAAATAATAAATAAAATTAAATTAAAATAAAATAAAATAAAATAAAATAAAATAAAATAAAATAAAATAAAATAAAATAAAATAATAATGATGAATTGCATTCTTAGTACCCAGCCTAACTGTGCTTTGATCTCATGCTTCATCCATGAATCCTAACCCCATCCTCCCCTCCTCTGCGCTCCTGGGAGACCTCTTTTACAGTATAAAGTCCTACTTCACCTGGAAAAGTGGTAACTCTGGGCCTGATTGTCAGCTTTTCTGGGCTGGTGAGGTTTTTATGAAATTAGACATATTTGTCTTGATGTTTAGTAGAGAGCATGAAATTCAAATCTGTGTGTTTGGCATTCCACAGGCCAGCGCTTTAATATTCAATGACATAACTTCATTGCAGTTTTGACAACACTATATAGGAGTTGTGCTTACCATTGAAAATTAAAGCCACTGAAAGAGTTGACAACAGCAGAATTGTGAATGCTTCCAGGCTCCTGAAGTGATTGTTATTCCAGTTTGTCTAGAAGTGCTTATTGTGTTTGTAATACCGTCAGTTCCACTTAAGGGCTACTTGAAGTCAATGCAATACAGGTAAGTATTGCAGAAATCTTTCTTTCTTTCTCAACATTTATGTATCTGTGGTTCATTTGCATTTTCATTTGCCCATATGTATATTGATTAGATTATTGCTTCAATTCTTATCCAGGGCTAGTCTACCCTATCTGCCAAGATTCTTACCTGATCCTTGTCTCCCTTGTATTTTAGCACCTCAGAATCATGGGCTTTTATCTTTGGCTCTGAGGGCCTGTGTTCCAGAAATTGGAGATTTGTATGAAAGCCCACAAATTATGAAAACTCTCTATCCTAATTTCCTGTACATGATAGTTACATATACTGATCTTGCTATGGTTTCTGCAGTGCAAAAGGAGTGTGTACTGAGCTTCCAAACTCTGGTCTAAAACTAATATCAGCTTAAGACATAAAAATTAACCTTCAAATCATAATAAATTCCAAAGTAATGTAATTATAGAGCTACAAAATTGATATGCATAAAATTCAGGGAATTAAGAGTTTTGCTTTTCACAGTAACTTTAACATGCATATCACAAAGCAAAATCATTTGCTCAGTTATACTTTGCTGATCTCATTTCTTCATATTCTATAAATCACACACATAAGATCTCTATACTGATATAAAGGAGCAAGCTTAAATTTATCCTTAACCGATCTCAGGCATGTGAAACACCCCATCTTATCTCCACCATAACTTGTAGTTCAATGCAAAGATTTCCTGACAGAGGTTATTTCTCAAGACTGGCATTAAGACATAACCCATGATCCTTTGAGCCATACAAGCCCAAACCTTTTTAGAAATGAGTCTGCAAACTGACTTTCTCATTTTCAGTAAATCTATCCCCTGTAGGCCTTGAGGCCCTCAAGGGTCAGGTGGTATAGAGTAGGACAGTTTCCCAGATCCTTCTATTAGGAAAAGCAGAGCTTTCAATAGGTTTGGCAGCTCTAATGGCATGTGCACAATGATGCTCCTGATTTTGAATGCCAAAGTTCTCGCTAACTTAACTTATCTTTAAAATCTCAATGAAAACATATACTGCAGTTAATGTAGTATAGTTCTCTGCCTAACTTTTTTATAATCATTTAAAGAACATAAAAGCAAGATGTAGTGAGCTTAGGAAGAAAAAAAAAAAAAAAAGGATTAATACACATAGGTTGTGTGAAACACAATGTTATCACACATTGAAGTAAAGGTATGTGAATCAAACTCTTCTCTCTTTTCTACCTAGGTATGCTTGCAGTATTAGATACCTCAGATACCTTAGCTAGCTCAGATAATAGGTTTTATATATTAAATTAGAGTAAAAGTTTTTCTCTTTCTGATTCTCGAAAGAAAGAAAGAAAGAAAGAAAGAAAGAAAGAAAGAAAGAAAGAAAGGAAGAAAGAAAGAAAGAAAGAAAGAAAGAAAGAAAGAAAAAGTTGATACACATTACCGAATAACCTGTCCCAAGAAAATATTCTTTCTTAAGGCCTCAAAGATGGCAATTGGCAAGTACTTATAATTCTAGGTATTCATCTTCTCCAAGTCTGTGCTTCATCCTTTGAATCATGACATCCTCTGGCATGGACAGGCTATCCAGCCCTTTAGCCTTAAGAAATATTTCATTTTTTGTTATTTCTAGTCCTATTATTCCTTTCCATAAGAAGCTGGTTGCTTGTTCCTCACTGCAGATGATCCTCAGAAATCCTGTGATTTCAATCAATGTATTTCTAAAAACATTTTAATTGGACTTTATTTCTCCTTGTTGATGTAAGAGTTGCTCACATGGCTTTCACTTTCTCTTTCTCTGTCAATCTTCTCCCAGTGGTTCTATGAAATTATTTGAAATCACCTTGATAAAAAACTAGGAGTCTATGAGTCTATCAAGTCTTGTTGTTTTCCCTGCAGAAAAGGGAAACAGGCTCAGATCTCACTGTAAAGCTGTGTCCGGTTCTGGACTCCCCCATACAAAGAGATACAGACATACTAAGCTACAAAGAGGGTGAAGAGACCGCAGCATTTGGCTTATGAAGAGAGGCTGTGAGAGCTGACAATATGGAAGGCTCAGGGAGATCTTAACAACCTGTGTATGTAGATGCCCTGGGGAGGATGGTAAAGAAAGCCTAGTGACATGACAAGAGGACATGGGCACAAATGGAAGTTTGGAACAGGGAATTGCAGTTAAACATATGAAGAATTATTTTAGTTGTTGGGGTTGTCAACAAGTTGCCCAGAGAGGGCTCAAGTCTCCATCTTTGAGGATGCTTGAATCCCAACTGGACATAGCCCTGAGGAACCTGAGCGAGTTCACCCTGCTCTGAGCAGTGGGTGGGACCAGAGGGTCTACAGAGATGCCTTGCTATCTCACCTATTCTGTGACTTTATAATTCTTCCTTTCTTTGTATCGCTAACACACATGCAGAGAGAAAACAGGTTTCAGCCCACTTGGTTAGGCTGGACATCAGGAAGAGGTTCTTCACTGAGAGGGTAGTCACACACTGGAACAAGCTCCCCAGCGAAATAGTCACTGCATCAAGCCTGTCTGAATTTAAGAAGCAATTGGATTGTGCACTTAGTCACATGATCTAAAATTTTGGGTAGACCTGTGCAGTGCCAGGAGATGGACTTGATGATCCTTATGGGTCCCTTCCAACTTGAGATATTCTGTAATTCTATGAGTCTATGGTTTTCCTTGCATAGTGCTAGTATTCTTCCAGAATTGTTGTGTCCATCTATGGGCTCTGGCATCCTTGTGTCCATGCAGTTTGGAAATTTGGTGGTCCACAACTTTCAAATCCCAAATAGTCAGCTTTTTCCTCTGACTTTGTGACAGTTCTTCTTTCTCAGAATCACTGTGTCAACACATCTTTCCTGATTTTCTTTTTTTTGTTTTGTTTTAAATTCTTCTTTCAATCAGCTTTAGATCCCACTAATGCTACCAGGATTTGAGTCTTAGTACTTGGGTAGGGCTTGATCCTATCTCTTGCCTTTAATCCTGTGAGTCATTCTCTCAGCATTAATGATTCCTCTTGTTAGTTCACATAAGGCATGCAGGATTGTGCTCAATACAAAACTCACATATAAATCCTGAAATGTTCAGGACAGAGTCCTATGAATTAGCAGAATGTATTTCATGAGTAAAGGCTGAGTAAACGTTTGGCAAATATATGAGAAGTCTTCTAGGAATATCTGAGCAGTCTTACTGGTTTCA
Source organism: Anas platyrhynchos (assembly GCF_047663525.1). Taxonomy (NCBI): domain Eukaryota; kingdom Metazoa; phylum Chordata; class Aves; order Anseriformes; family Anatidae; genus Anas; species Anas platyrhynchos. The sequence continues at coordinate 7,487,241 of NC_092621.1, forward strand.
GACTGTTCTCAGAGGAGCTACTTGTCATGAATTCTAGTCAGCAAGATTGCATTTGTATTTCATGTTGGTACATGCATGGTGCTTATGGAAGAAAAAGATCCCTCTTCTGACACCAATCTCCACGGCTTTGGTTTCCTGTCCAAACACTGACATGTTGACAGATATAAAGCTCTCCATTTCTCAGGCAATATTGTTCTGATCATGATGGTTTTGACGAAATTCCAGCTTTATCCCCAATCCATTTTATTTTTATCATGGCAATCGCTTCCTAGTTTCCCTCAGATTACTTAGTAGCTCAGCATCAATAGAGAGTAGTACTAAAGGGAATACACTTTAGTGCTTGTACAAAGACCATCCATCATGGAAAGATGAATTTGGGTATTTTTATAGGATTCTCCTCCATGGTTGGCTGAGTGCTGTTCTGCTGCTATCTAACATGGGGGGATTATAGGTGTCTCACTGTTGTACCTGCTGCTTTCATATTGCAAAGCAGGGAGGTTATTAATAGCGATTGTTTTCAGCTGGAGCTTTTAAAGCTTGTAATACCAAGACATAGGCTTGAAAGTTATTAAATGAACTGCCAGTTCTGCAACGGAGATGACAGTGTCTAGCCCTAGATATTTTTTTTTTCCTCAGTTTCTCTCTTTCCCTGACTATGCACACTTTATGCTGAATGTGTTTTCACCATACTGCCATAGTGCTCTACTTTAGCAGGCTGCTTTCTAGACATGATTACAAACAATGTTAATGTTTTCTTAATTATTTTTTTAACCTTTACCCATCCTTTCTTTGACAATTTATACCCATGGTATCAGCCTCTTTATCATCCTTCAGCTCACTCAGCCTTTCATGTTGATGATAGATTTCTATGAGGGTCTTCACCCTGAACCTCTTGCCATAAGATAATTATCTGGACATATTACTCTGTCCTAGAACTTCTTGTCCCTTATTCCTTTTGCCTCACATACAGTATTCGCTCTGACGAAAGTGGGAACAGAAAGCTTCACTTTATTTATGCCATGATAGACTTGGAACTATTTAGAGATGAGGTCTTGGGATGTTAAAAGATAATATTAAGAAAATATCAGCTGAAATGTAGTCGAATTTAGGAAGGTGAGAGAAAGAGAAAAGCACTGTAAATTTGCAGTACCCCCACACAAAATGCTGTGTGCAGTTATATTTCCCTCAACTCTTAAAGCTAGACAGAAAACTGGAAAAGATATAGAAGAAGAAACAAACAAACAAATAAACAAAAAGCACAAGAAAGATCATAGGTATGAAATAGCATCCATACATGAAAATCCTAAGCCTAAAAAAGAGATAACAGAGAGAAGATATGATAAGTGAACAATAACTATTGTTCACTGGATCTTTCAAAACATGAACTAAGGCATACAATTAAACTGGTAGATAGGAATTTATAAATGAACAAAGAGACACACTTCTTGGAACTCTCTGCCACTGGATTTTTTTGTATACTAAATTTCCTATGGGTTTACAAAGAGATAGAATGAAATATTATGAGTTATTATGCCCAGAGATACTGCCACTACATGCTTACCCCCTCCTCATGTAACATTTCTTGCCCTCTAGGTCTTCAGCAGAACTGTCCAGAAAAATAAATAAATAAATAAATAAATAATTTCCATCAGAAACATTATTTCAATTGAAATACTCCGTGTGTGTGTGCACGCATACATTCATGTGCATATGCATGTGTTTGAAATACTGTTGAAAGTATCAGTTTGAAATACATTAGGAAAAAATTCAAGCATTGTATGTTTTATTTAAACATCTTAATGGAATATTTAAATTTGACATTTTAAAATATCTTTACACTAAGAACAGAACTGTTTTATATGACACATGTAAAAGCACACATACTGACCAAATGATATATGTATACTTTAATAAACAAAATGTACTGATAGACTTGAAGTGAGTGTTCTTGCGAGTATTTGTTGGGGGAATTTCTAAATGTTTTTTCAAGCCTCGTATTGACATCACATGGCAGTGTTTCTTCTCCATGACATTTTGTACAGTAAAGACATTTCACTAGTTTCTGCACAAAAACAAAACAAAACAAAAAACCCAAACATACATATATATTACCATATAATCTTAGCAGGCAGAGATCATAAGGATCTCACAATATTAAAATATTCCATTTCTCTCCCAGGGACGCATTATTATCCACACTTACATTGCCTAGTGATTTTCTTCTCTCTCTCTAGTTTTAAAAATCCAAGCAAATGGGTTTACTGAAAAAATAATAAAACAAAGTAAGCTGTACAACTGCTTGAACTATTTTTATATAACTTTTTTCCATTTTAAATTGCCATTTAAGCAAAACCAAAATGTTTCTGGAATGTGCTAATTTTGATAAAATTCTCCACGGAAATTTTTCTAAACAGTTCCAGGTGGTAGTGATAGCTGTGTTTACTGTGCTTCTGACATTTCCCACTGCAAATACTCTCTTCTGCATGAAATTCCAGACTACATTTTGTTCTAAATTAGAACTAAAAAAAAAAAAAAAAAAGCAATTAGGGTTTAGGATCTTTCTGAAAATTTTATATTCTGGACAGTTATATCACATCAACAATAAAGATTATTAACACTTTATTTTTCTTTGATTATGAACCATGGTGACAAGATGATGAAATTAATTGGTCAACATGCATTGACCAAGACTGGTCAACTGATAAAAATATGGGTGGGACCTCCAGCTGACAGCAATGTGAAAATATGCCCAGACAGTTTCATTCATTTCCTTATCATTATAAACAATATGGAGAAGCCAAATCTCTTCCTATTTGTATTTTTGTTCTCATTCTTACTGAGCAAAACCATTCCACCCTTGCCAGTCACCCTTGCTGTGGTTGTGGAGCTGTGGTGAGCCACACTAGAGCCTCACGTGAGAAGACATTGCTCCCTGAGGTTCTTAAGCCACACTCCAGCATGTCTTGGATATCTGAGCCTTACACAGAAGTGTTACTGTGCTGAAGGGAGATCAGGTAAAAAACAAAACAGACAAACAAAACAACAACAGCAAGCACTAAAGTAGCACAGATTTTATAGATACAGACTGTGCTAGAAGAGGAAATACAGTCAGAGTCTGAGACCCCAGAGAGCCTGGCTCAATACTGACTGTGCTGTCAGAGACGGATACCTGCAGATGAACAGAGTCTAAGCAAGCCTGTGATTTGAGCTGGCTTCGTCTATGCTCCTCTGTGAAGCTCTCTCTCAGGGAAATTAAAGCTTAAACAAAGATGAAGCTGCAGCTACATAATCACAGGACACAAACCTATCTGCACCCAAGAGAGGATGAGCAATACAGTCCTGACACTGTCTAATCTCTTCTTAAAAAGCTCTAGAGCAATGAAGTTTTACAACATTATGTCTCCATCACAATAAGTAATGACCTGACATTCACAGAATGAATGTATCCCCATTCCTTTCCCTTCTGATTCTTCATGTGAGATGGGGAAATGTTGTTAGCCTTGCTTTCGAGGGGCACTGAGAAAATAAATGTCTTGCTCAACATCACACAGCAAGGCAGAGCAAAAAGCTGAACCCATTTTGCTTAAGTCCCACCCTCTAATTCTCCCATCCCTTCATAGCTGTCTTTGCCTTGGAAACAAGACCATTATTGTTACATTTTCTTATGCCCTGTTGTTATCAGTTTCTGCCATGAAAGGGAGCATTTCACTGTTTTCCACTTGGGCATCCTCACCATGTTCCAACATGAGTGGCCAATGCCATAGCCCAAAGGGACCCAAGCAGAGTAGGATCTCGGTCGCATCAGCAGCTCAGAGATGCCAGCCACATTGGGTCTCAGGCAACAGATTCAGAATTAACTCTAATTCCTCTGAAACCTTCATCTGAGACATTTAGAATGAAATGAAGTAGCAGGGTATGAAGAGGGGAAAGGTGAGGCAATTTGTCATTAACAATATAGCCTCACTTATCACTTACAACTGGAAGTGCAGATAGCAGTTATTAAAAAATGTACCATTAGTACAAAAGCTCATTAAAGCGCTGTAATCCTTGTAAGCATTTGTGACTGATACCAATGGAGTTGGCAGTGTGTAGAGGCTTTTTCTTTTCCTTTTTTTTCCCCCTTTTTATTTTTTGTTAAATGTATCTAGAATTGAAAAAGAAACCTGACAGTTGAGGATTTTAATATATTAAGAGAAAATCCTTGTTTCAGACTAATTAAAAAGGGTATCTGTAAGTCTGTGGACTTAGTGCTTAGGAGTCATATGCCAATGTTTTTCCCCATCCTTCAAAAAACGGGACTGAATTCCCTTGTCTAATAAGAGGTAGCATCAACTAGAATGGTGCTTCTCATTTTGTTTGTTTGCTTGTTTGTTTTTTGATATATGCCACAGCTTCTCCAACCATTTTTGTCTTTTTCTTAGGTCAAGAATATTTTCTCTTTCTATGTATTAATGTGACACTTTAGTTCAACCATTGCCCCACATTCCTTCTTCTCATCTGAAACGGAGATTTCTGACTTAAAGAATTCTCAATGTACAATGATGCAGTCTTCCAGGCATGCGATAACCTTGCTCTGTAAGCTGTTGTTCTACCATGTATGCAACTGAACCATTCTTCATCTAACCTATGTCTCATTTTCAGCCATGCCACAAACTTCCATTTTATTTATTGGATTTTTTTTTCTTTTAAATTTTCTGTGTAGTCCAGTGCCTTAAGAAAGCCAGGGTACGAATATTCCCCTGTTTTATAAACTTCACAGAATCACAGAAAATCACAGAATGGTTTTAGGTTGGCAGGAATATCTGAAGGTCACCTGGTCCAACTCCCCTGCTCAAGTGGTGTCACGCAAAGCACACTAGGTCATGTCCAGGTGGGTTCTGAATATGTCCAGGGAAGGAGATTCCACAACCTCTCTGGGCAACCTGTTTCAGTGTTCTGTCACCCTCACTGTAAAGAAGTTTTTCTTCATATTCAGATGGAAAATTATTCAAGAAATACACAAGAAAAAGACCTATATTAAAAATAAAATAAAATAAAATAAAATAAAATAAAATAAAATAAAATAAAATAAAATAAAATAAAATAAAATAAAAATTGCTACTGGTACTAAAAATAACAATCATAATAGAGCTAAGATAAGACTGTGTTCCAAACACTGATGCTTCAAAAATAGCATAATACAAATGGAAAGGGAAATAAATGAAGAAAGGAAAATGGGAAATCCACATGGAATTGCAGATTTCCTTCTCATACACCAGAAAAATAGATCTCCCTGACACTGTCTACCCAAAGTACTATTTTGTTCAGTTCAAGAGAGTATAGATGGCATTTAGACTTTGTAGATTTATGTATTACAAGGTGGGATCTATATCTGACCTAGATGAGTGTGTGTCTGTTTCAGTCTATACAGTTAATGGAGCCTAGAGAATGATACAGCTCACACTAAAAACACCTTCATTTGGTCAGCCAAAGTCCTGTATTAACGAGAATTCCACTACACACAAGAGTGCAGAACCCTGGGGTCAGTTCAGTTTGCCAAATACACATGTAGACACCTGCTACCATTTGAGTTGGCTGCCCTAGGGTATTGTGCTAAAATAGGTGGGGACCTGGATCCAGTAACCAATTCCAAAATTGTGTGGATTTCCAGTAGGTATTGTGTTGCAATGTCTAGCCCCAAACACAAGTCACAGACACCTTAAAGAGTCCTGAGTGCCTCTAACTGTCCACACTCAAGCTGCTGAACTGAAACTTTGGCCACATGTAGCCAGCCACATTAGTAAAATCTGTATCTAGGTGTTTCATCTGGGAGCCAAGTTCCAGTGCCCTGTCAGGCTGCAATCCAGCTATCTCACTGTGGTGGTTTTACTCGGGTGGGCAGCTGAGCTCCACCACAACTGCTCTCTCACTCCCCCTCTCCTCAAAGAGGAAGGGGGAGAAAATACAACACAGAGAGCTCAAGGTTTGAGATGAGAATGGTTTAATTAAAGGGAAAGGAAATGGGGAGAAAAAGAAACACAAGAAACAGTAAGTCTACACGGAAGCAGAGAGAGAAGGAAAAAAAAATATTCTCTGCTTCCCAACAACGAGTGATGTTTGGCCATGTCCTGGGAAGCAGGGCCTCAAAACGCGTAGTGGTTGTCCAGGAGAAACAGCCCCCTCCCCCAGGAGAGCCCCCCTATTTATTGCTGAGCGTGACATCAGGTGTTATGGAATATCCCTTTGATTGGTTTAGGTCAACTGCCCTGGTGATGTCCTCTCCCCCATCACTTGCCCACCCCCAGTCTTCTGGCTCTTGGGGGCTTGGAAGGAGTCCTGATGCTGTGCCAGCACTACACAGCAATAGACTGAACACTTGAGTGATATCAGTGCTGTTCCAGCTATGAGTGCAAAGCACAGCAATGTGTGGGCTGCTATAGGGAAAAGGTGACTCCATCCTAGGACCCAACACACTCACAGTTTTATCAGGGCAGTTACATGCAATCATAAGCTATGGCCACAGTATTTATAAATGCACGATCCCAATTCTCAGCTGCCTAAGTGCATGCAGCCATGCCAGTCCCATGAAGAGAAGGTGCTGAGTTGCCTAGAACAAAAACATCTTGCATGCATATGTTATCTTATGCACGAGTCACTTAGAAAATGGAGATCTCTTGATTTCAAGGATTTCTCTGCTGCAGTTTAAGATCAATGGTTCAACTGAGTAAAATCACCTTGATTCAGGATGAAAGAAATGTGCCGATCTTTTTCTATTCTGAGGCTACAGACTGAACCAAGATCAGAGAGACAGTATGTCTGATACCCAACTGTTTGCTGCAGTTTGTTTCTCCTGCCTTCAGGAAAACAACAACAACAACAACAACAACAACAACAACAACAACAAATAATATATATATATTTATATTTATATTTAATTTATATTTAATATATATTTATATATTTATATATAATATATATAAATATAAAAATATATAATATATTTATATATTTATGTTTATATTTATATTTATATTTATATTTATATTTATATTTATATATATATATATATATGTATATATATATTTTTTTTTTTTTTAAAAAAAAAAGCTTTTTCGTGGTTATACAGGAGTTAATTCCAAGGGAATTTTTAATTCATGTCACCTTAATGGATAGCAACACACTTTATGAGCTTGAACTTCAAACAAATAGTCAAGAGCACAAGTCTGCCAACACCTGACTGAAAGGCTGAAAGGCCACCATGGGTGAATTTTGGATGCAGATATAAATCTCATTACAAGTATTGATGTATTAAAGTTAATGTTTTGGCCAAAAAATATCCTTCAGGATCAGCAGAAAGAGGAAACAAGCTGTTCTTTACAATAAAGCAGCTGGATTGTGTTAAAGCCCCACAACTAGAGTACTCAACAGGTTAGGAATATATAAGATGGAATCTTCCCTGTAGGTAAAAAGAATACCAACAGGTATAGTGTCCCTAAAATCAAAAGAAATACACCAAGAAGCTCCAAAAGTGAGCCCAAGAAAAGACAGAGAGACAGTCCTTCTTGTACAGAGAGCTTCCCTACATGTCAGGTGCACCATTTTTGTTAAGGTGACTGACATTTTTTGCCCTATAGAGCTTTAGGAAAGCCTGTGGGTATTGCGTGTAAATACTCTGCTCCAAGAGCTTACCTGGCTTGGATCCTTGAGATCTCAGCTCAATCCTGCATGACTCTGCAAGACCCCAAATGTCATCTAATCCCAGTGGCAAGTTATTAGAGGTGAGATGCATGGTCTAGTTTGATGTGGCGCTGACTGCCAGGAATGAGAGATTCACTGTGGAAATGGACCCACCGTGGGGAAAAGACTCCAGTGTTTCAATGACGTCAGCAGTGATCATTGCTAAAGGAAAATAAATGGCTTCAAAAAAGACATCACTGGGCAGGAATTCAAATACCCCTTGACCCCTTGTATTCTCCGCATCCCTCAGACTGTTAGGTGTGCCCACAGATCCCCGAGAGCTGTCACATAGCATCCTACTTTCCCGACACAATGGCTCAGCAGCTCTTTCTGCCTTATCATCACATCCTGCTGCTCACACTCCTAATAATTCTTCTGAGTCCTTCTCTTTCCCTCTTCTCAGTCTCTCTCCTCTCTTGTCCCCCCCCCCCTTCCCTATTCCTTTGAATGATTCATGTTGAAGTTAGACGGATTAAACAATATGTTATCTCAAATGCTGGTAATAGCTTCAGGTTAAAACCATGCAGTCTGCAAGAGGCACCTTGTTGCTTAAGTTATGCAGAGACCAGGGGCTGCAGAGCAATAGAATCTTTTTGCAGACTTTTATCATGCCCACTCCTGTAATGTATTATAAATCATTATCTTCCCACTCAGCATCCTGGAGCCACCAATATTCAACAGCATGCTTTTCTTTTCCTAAAAATAAATTAATATATATTAAAAAAAAAAAAAAAATTACTGCTCGAAAAAGTGACCATCTGAGGAACGTTATGAATGGATGTTCTCTGAATTCATGTACCAAGCAGCAGCAGCAACCGCATAGACACGATGCCTGCTACAGTCCAACTTCCTTACTATTTCTTGCTATTGGAGTGTATGTCATTCACCCCAGCACTGCTTTATTATTCTGCTGGTTTTCATCCTTTCCCTGCAGCCCTGTTAGAGCTCTTGAACTGTAAGACTAACTCAAAGCCTGCTGAAGTTAAGGGTAGTTTTCCAATTGACTTCAGTGGGCTTTTGCTGGGGTCTCCAGTGCTGATGCCCCCAACAAATTTGCCAGCACCCCTAAAGCCTGTTTGGTTATCTATAAACTTGCTTTATTACTTGGAGCTACAACAGCTCTTACAGAGGTAGTGAAGTTTTTCCCACATTTCTGTTTCCATTTCTGACTTTTGTTAGTTCATGGTGAATCCCAAACTCCTGGAATATGGGTTTAATAGTAAAGCTATTAATATTTAATACTGAAGAGATCTGGCTAAGAGGTTATTCTGACTAAAAGAAACACAGAATCATAGAAACATAGAGTAATTTGGATTGGAAGGGACCTTAAAGACCACCTAATTCCACCCCCCTGCTATGGGCAGGTACATCTCCCACCAAAGCAGGTAGCTCAAAGCTCCATCCAGCCTGGATTTGAGCACTGCCAGGGATGGGGCATCCACAGCTTCTCTGGGCAGCGTGTTCCAGATTCCTTTTAACTAAAAGCTAGCAGTCTGTGATTGTTTCCAACTCCCCACTTCTCAGCTAAGATAAAACAGGGTGTACAATGGGCTCCACCAAGAGCCATCTCTTCTTATTGTCACATATTCACTGCCTGATTCTTTTTCAGAACTGTGGCAGTTAACAAGCTACTTGAAGAGCCCCTCCCAGGGATGGGTGCTTGGTTATGTTAAATACATAAAAACCTGCCTGAAGTCCATCATTCCTAAAGGTGGATATCTGGCTTTGCTAACATTAGAATGGTTGTTTTTCCTCTCCTCTCTTTTTTCTGAAACAGCATATATATGTAGGTCAGGTCTCTGCAATCACTGGACAGGGAAAAAAAGATGCTGTCAAAGTGTTATCACAATGATCATAGTTAATAAAGCTCCTGTCTGACCTGACCTGTCATAAATTCTACTTATTTTATTATATGCTTGGAATCCCTGCTTGGGGACAGTAGCTTATGTTTTTAGTATTAACTTGACTGCTCGAAGACTGTGCAAAAAGAGTAAAAAAAAAAAAAAAAAAAGTAATTTCTCTTTTTGAAATAAGAAATTAAAGTTTATTGTATTTAAGTCTGTCTCAAAATAATTTGAAGACTACTGCCTGGCATTCCAATATCGATGCCTACTTGTGCTTTTTTGTCTTGTGAACCCAATTATTTCTGAGAGTTCTGGATGTTTCCAATATGTTAGGTCAGCTTTTTTCAAATATTTTTCACACCTTTTCTGTCAAAGCTGAAACAATAAATAATGGTAACAAACAAGTAAATTCATTCTTAGAGCTTACATTCCTACATAAATTTCAAAACTCTTGGAAATCTCATGAGACAGTGCTATGATTAAATTCCCAAAGTGAAGTCCAGGTAAAGATGTTCAAGCAAGTTTTGATATACAGTTCTTAATAAGCCCAAGCTGTTCACTTTCTATTTGTAAGACATTTTAAGCACACACATGTCCATATTTTGAAATACTGACTCTCACCTAGTCTGTGACCAGCTTTTTTAGCTGTTGTGGTCAGAGATGTAAGACATCAATAGTCATCACATTGAAAGTGTTGGGTCATTTAATGAAGGAGCAAAGAATTGGAGTTTTTCTGTCTCTGATTCACTGGGGTTTGGTCATCACAAGTCTTTTGGCTGCAGGGGCATGCTAGAAGAGTCTCTGGGCTAGACTTGCTTAGTCCAGGCAAATTTAGCACATAGGGACTGTTTAATGTGCTATATGCAGTGGAGAGATCAGCATTTTCTAGCCATCCTCACCGAAAATTAATTGCTTCCAATATCTAAGACAGGTTTCTGTCTGAGGCTTATCTCTACTTGTCTTAAAACTGCTTCATGGTTTCTTTACACAAGGAGGCTCTCCCGTCACCTTATTATGTCTCAAGACCCTTATCCTGATGATCCTTACGGGTACCTTCCAACTTGGGATATTCTATGATTCTATGATTCTATGATCCCAATACATTATTGGGCTTCATTATTTCTTTGTTATGGCACAGGAAAGGAGAAAACAAGGGGAAGCAAGTAGCTCTAACAGAAGACGAAGTTATGATCTAATCCTGAGACTGGTGGACTGTGGAATTGTGAATGATGGACTGTGAAATTTGAGGTTATCATAGATTTCCTTTTTATTTGGGGGTAACACCCTTAGGCCTACCTCAACCCATTGAATTTTAAACATTAAAAATGCTTTAGATAGTTAACCACTCTATTTCCCCCAATACCCAGCAGAGAGAGAAAGAGAAACATCTGGAACATGGTCTAGATCTTGACTGGACTCTCAAGTCTAATCTAAAAAGCCTAGGACAATTCCACTCCTCACACAAGCACATCCTCAGAAAAGTGGGTGAATCCCACTCTTTGCCATGCACATTCCCCTTCTCCTTAGGGTGGATAAGAATACTGGCTCCTGTCCATGCTGCATAGTGCTAAGACACCTTGACAGTGCTGTGTGTAGGAGAGTTTAGTGTTTCTCTACCAATATTCCACAGTCCCCCTGTGTTTCTGCCTTCCCCCAGTGTTTTCTACACTGTTTTCATTTTTTTTTCAAGTGCTGTTGCATGCAACACTGAGAATGGATTATTCCTTGTTATGAATTTATACAGTGCCCTAAGGGTCCCTTGATTTGTACTGTAGAGCATCTCATGAATAGATCTCAGCTGGGACCCGTGAGCTACGAAGTACGGCTGAGCAGTTCACTCTCTTCTAGATGAACTATGAACAGGGGACTCCAGTGATATACACAGAGAAAGGCTCACTGCTGAGGGGAAAGGCTTACAGGAGTCTCTTCTTAAGGGACCAGCTAAGAAAATGTTCAAAAAATAATGCTCATTTCCACCCTTTTCCTTTGAGTAAATAGCACCCCCCTAATATACATAATTCTCTACAAACCAGCCTCTAAAGTTGAAGGAATAAATACCTACTGCAGAATGCTGAAATGACAGTCAGACATGTCCCTTCCATACACACGTGCTCAGCAGTGAATAACCAAGCAGCCTGGCTGAGACAAGGTGGGTGCTCTCAGAAATGTGGAAGAAAGCCTGCTGCTGGGGCAATGGTATGAGCATTGATGGCAGAGGCTTGGATCTGCCTCCTGCCTGTGAGAAAGCCCAGAAAGGCATAAACTCACTCTGCTGAACTGCACCCCAACACAGCGCACAAGCTAGCAAGCAATAAAAAGTAACTCATTTGGGGGGGCTCTTCACACAACCTCTAAGTTGCACAGCTTCCAAACACAAACTAATGGGAGTTTACTCTCTGAAGACATATCTTAAGTGCTATATATCAAAGCAGTGTGGCACTGGGAGATGAGCAAGTTCTTCTTCCTAGGTCTCCTTGGTGTGTAACATTACATCCTTATTTGTGCTCTCTGTCTTCTCTGTCTAAGGAGTCTCTAAACCCCTGAGAACATGGAATGTCTCTGCATAGCTGAGCTTGGTTGTCTTCAGGTATAGATTTTAATGCAGGCATTCCTTGCTAACACCTCACAGAAATGGAGCTGCAGAAGACCAAAACTAGTATATAATTCCCTGAAAATAAATAAATAAATAAATAAATAAATAAATAAAATCCTATTCAATAAGACTGAAGTCATGCTTTCTACAGCAGCTGTTAAATATTATAGGAAAGGCAGTGGCACCTCTCAGCAAAGCATTCCTAGTTATGGCTGTAGTTACTTTCAGATCACTGGGACATAGATTTCTGTACTGTAGCCACCACACCTTCGCTAATAGCAGAACCAGGTGAACCAGGACAGATAGCTAGAAACACAAATAGTGGATTCCTCTTTACTTCTTTGTCCATCTGCTTGCATCATTTTTAATTATAAGAGAGATTTCTGCCGGCACTGGGAGTGAGGTCATATTTTACAATACTGGTACTCAGTGCAGCTGGCATAATCTGCATTCCCTCCTTCTCCAGGGAGATAGGTATTCACAAACCAGCTTGGAGAAGGAGCAGGAAACTGAATTCAAGCCTCTGATATTTCAGATGCTAACAGCTTATGCAAATATCTATCTCACTGAATGAAAAGGCGAAGTAGAAGGCTCTCAGCTAAAGAATTTCCTTGCATCCTCACCTCTAAAGAAGGGTAACCCAGGGTTTCTGCTTTGGAAAGGGCTTTTGATGAATGCCAGGGAGCTTAAAAAAAAAAATCATCTTGGCGATACATTAAAATGAGAGTGTCAGGCCCATGTGTTGAATATATTCTGGCACCACTATTATCCTCACTAATGATGTTTCCATGAAAACATAAAGATCAAGGAAAGAAAAAGGAATAACAACAACATCTTTCATTGTGTTGCTGTGTGTCTGATAAAGTCATTAGGGAAAACAAGAAAATGGCTTTTTGATGCTGATGCTGCATAAACATGTTTTCTGAAGGAAAATGTTTTCACATTATCCTAAGAGGTGAAAAAGAGGAGAGATTAAACTCCCAGGCCTCCCACACTGAGGGGTGATTTCCTTTAGCACCCTTTATAAAGGGGTGAATGGCTTGGGTAAATGATAACAGAGGTATGTAAAGGGGTAAAATAATCAATCCCCTATCTGCGGGAAGTGCAGAACAGCAAGGGAAATGACTCATGGAGGCCAGAAAAAAGCATGTCTTGTGCAAGGAGATACCCTCAATCTGGTCAGCTGAGCATTTCACCAGAAATGGTTACTTGAGCAAGAAAGTCTGTCTTATCATCATGATACTGGGACATCAGTGAACTTTCTTCTGATCACAGACTCACACAAACATACTTATCATCCTCTGTTGGGAAAGGCTGGGTTCTAACACAGACCATTTCCATATGGTCTCCATGGAGGCATGGACTAAGGCCAGGCTCTGCAGTTCCCATGTCAGGTTGCACCCAAGAATTATTTTTGCTTGAGCTCAATCTACAGACAAATCAGTAGTGGGAATACCAGGTGTCCCAGTGACCAGTGTGTTAAAAGCCATCCTCGAAGTAGTGGTTCAACAAAAGACCAACTATTTAATGTTATGTAGGCTCCCTCTAGCTTTATGTATCTGATCTCTTTTCATTCTGAAACAGACCAGTATTGTGACCTCTGCAATATGGAATAAAGTTGTTTAATAGTTTATTTGCAAATTGTGTGTGTGTGCAGCAGCTGTTGCTTAATGCATGTGCTGCAAAAAGAGGATCTTGGCATACCTTCACACATTAAATCTTGTAATTCTCCTGTTTTGATTCCACAGATTTCATGTTCAGTACATTGTGAACATAATAGGTGAGTCCTACATGGTTAAGCTGCCTCTCATTAGATCATACCACATCATGATATAGGCATGCCATTTCTCATACCACATCTAGTTGCCTTAGAGCTGTTGAACATTCTCCAGACAACACTAGGAATGATGGAAATTCATAACGAGAAAGGTGACAGTTTATTACCAAAGTTACATCCTCAATCGCAACCAGAATGCACATGCACACAAATATATATATACACACAAAATAACATGGTAAAAATTAGTCTTCGTTTCTCAACAAGTTGACCTAATTCTGCTACACTGAGTAAATCCAAGGGCAAAGAAAAAAAAAAAAATCAAAACAAAAAAACTATCAGCTATCAAAGCATGGTTGGCCAATTAAACTTAATCAGACACTTTTTGTTTGGCTGAGAGAATGAGATGTGGATGGGGTGAGGTTGAAGGAACTCTTTTAGGGAATCCTAAAAGAGTTGATCTCATTAACTTTTCCGTGGGGGACAGAAGTTTTCTGTGTCAGGTTATCTGATGCCCACAGTCCATGCCAGAAGTAACCCCTTTGCCACCTGCAGCTAGCAGGCTCTTTAGATCTTTGAAGGGACAAATTAGCTCTGTCACTTTATAGTGGCTGTAGGAACAACTTTTCTTTAAAGACATTTTATGTTTTACCTTTTTTTTTTTTTTTTCTCCTCCAAATCAAGCTTTCATTTCCTTTCTCTCTCTTTCCTTTCTTTCCTTTTTTTTTTTTTTTTTTTCCTCTTCAACCTCATTTCGAAGGTCTGGCAGCTCAGATCTGTAATGCGTTTTCCTGCTGGACAGCTTTATAATTGGGACTGCAGAGTTCTGAAAGCATGCCAGATGTGTCGTCATCAAACAGTAAAGCCCTCATTAGAGCCCAAGTTGTAAGTGCATGTGTATGTTTTCAGAGGAACTTTCCCATTAATGGCTAGTAGGTGTCCAAGAGCAAAGATCATTGTCTCTTTTGTAGCTGGCCTTTAAATAAAGGATTTTACCTACTGAATCGAAATATTTTCCTTTGTCCAATTGTGTTCCCCATTGTAATAGGACTTGTCAATATCATTTGGCTTCTGAAGTGGTGCTTGATATGACATGAAACTACTCTCCAAATGTTAATTGTCGTTGGGTTGCTTTATTTATGCAGGAAAAGCAAAAATGGGATGTTCCACTATTTTTTTTTTCCCCTGATAAGTATTTCTTTGAGGCTTCAACATGATAGAACATCTCCCTTCTTACTGTACAGGGCTGAGCTGTAGCATTTATTCACAAAAGATTAATTTAATTTAATTTATTTATTTAAAGAGAAGGATGAATGCCTAATGGTGTGTAATGTGAGAATGCCTGAATCTGGATTCTGCATAAAACTCAAGATTCATTGTTGCAAATTATTTAAAAGCTCTATAACTTCGTGTATGAATGGGAAATAAGAACAGCTATGTTACAGTATCATTTGGAACTGTTTTGAGAATAAATTCTACATGTAAGTTAAAGATCCTTGCACAAAAATACTTTTAGGTACAAAGAAATTATATCATTCTGTGGAATAAACAAGGTAGATAAGTCCATAAAGAGACCTCATGTGATCTGATTAACTATTTTTTTGATGGGTTTTTTGTCTTTATTTTACTCTGGTATAGAGATGTTCAAATAAAACTACCAGGACGTCCTCTACTGGTATTTTTATTTTTTTATTTTTTCATAAAATGCTTGTCAAAACTGCATGTGAAAATCCATCAATTCTAATAAACTTTCATTATAAAGAAATCTCAGAAGATTGTTCTGATGAGCTTGTAATGGAACAGAATGTTGAGATGTTTCCATTTCAGTACAACCTTTTCTTGTATCATTCTAAAACTGCTTATAATGTAAAAAATCAAACACGAACATTGCAATGAATCATTTCACTGTCTTCGAAAGAGCAAGTTTCAAATAAAATCATTATTATTTTATTTTGGACTCTCATTCCCAAGCAAATTTCACATTTGTTCAATTATTATTATTCAGTTACAAAGAGTGAAAGCTATCAAGAGAATGTAATTTTCTGTGAAACAGAAAGCCCATTTCCAGTTATGTTCTACTTTTAAGGCTAGATTGGTCAAAATGTGAGTGGACAATTTTGTAAGTACTTGGAGTAGGGTACATATCATGTACTTTTAGACATCAAAAGTTGCATGTCTACCTCTGAAAAAGTATTGAGATCTGTCATCAGTGGAGAAAATAAGTGCCTCCAGAAGATTCATCTCATGAGACTTAGACTACGATGATGTTCTGGCGAGAGGAATCTCAGATTTAGTGTTAGACATTATACTACCATTCTCTTTCCTACAAAGAAAAAATAAAATTCAGAAAGATTTTGTTTTATTCAGCATGTAAGACAGGAAAGGTTCTGGATATTTTACTTTAGTTCTTTTTTCATTATATTTCTCAAAACTTAAGTCTTTATAGTGCTTTTTTCCTGAATACTCAGTGCGATAGTGCTGGACCAGAACCCACACTCTTCTTGGTACCTTATAACAGAAATCAGACTGTTGTTACCCTGTCACTTAAAGCTTCCAATGCCAGATAACTGCATGAATTTCCAGGCAACAGCGTCAGTTTCAGAAGCTTCAGACAGATTTAGTTTTACCAGTTAGTACATATTAAACACAAATGAAAATGTCACTCCTATCCTCAGCCAACAGAGCAGGCAGAACAAGAGTCTCTGTGTAGAAGGTGACGTGTTCTTCCCTCCTCCTGTAGCATGATCCTGATTCTGATCTCATTTATAATAATATTGATCTGCCCTGTGATGATTTTGGATTCACATAATAGCACATAAAAACATATTTGTTAATAGAAGAATAGGTGTGATTCACAACGATGGAAAATATGCTCTATTGCTATCATTGCTCCTGTCCTTTTCCTCTATTATTTTCTGTACTTTCTCTCTTTTCTTCTTCTTTCTCAATCTAGTTCTGATTTGGTCTATTCTCCCATGTGCCTGGTGACAGGACAAGGGGAAGCAGGCTAAAGCTGCGCTGGGGGTGTTTTAGGTTGAATGTTAGGAAGAACTTCTTTACTGAGAGGGTTGTGAGGCATTGGAATGGGTTGCCCAGGGAAGTGGTGGAGTCACCATCCCTGGAGGTCTTTAAAAGATGTTTAGATGTTGAACTTAGTGATATGGTTTAGTGGAGGACATGTTAGTGTTAGGTCAGAGGTTGGACTCGATGATCTTGAGGTCTCTTCCAACCTAGACAATTCTGTGATTCTGTGATTGTAATTACATGTTGTCTCCCAGCTACTAATCAGTCCAATAACCAGTATAACAATACAACAAAAATTATTAGTCACAAAATGTTGCTCAACACAGGAGGGGAATATACCATGGGTGTAATACACTTTCTTTTAAGGATTTTTTTGAAAAGTCGTTTTTAGAAGGCTATCTTTGTAATGACACCTTTGCCTCATTCCCTGAGGAGACCAACAAAATAAAACAAAACAAAGCAAACAAACAAACAAACAAAAAGAAAAACAAACAAACAACAACAAAAAACAACAACAACAACAAAAAACCAAAAACAAATACCTACACAATAAAAGAATGAAAATACAAAGAGGAAATCTAATATTGTATATTAACTCACAAAACGAAACAGTGAGTAAAGTGCTGGGCTTATTATTGACTGGAGTGAAAAAAGATTACGTAACAAATCTATCCTTTCTGTTGATGCAGAGCTTTTCATAGCCCTGCACCAGAAATTAATCTGCACCAACAAAATTACTTATATAAAAGAAACACTAACAGGAAAACCAACAAGCCACTTCTGGATGGAATAGTTTCTTTCTTTTGTACCTACATAAATGCCAAGATTAAACTTCTCCCATCATATTTACCCTTGGCATTTGTTGTAGGTAGTAGCAATTTTTACATTTCCATTATGTTGAGAACAGATTGTAATGATGGGTGAGGTGTCTTAAAAACACCTGAAGAAAAGACTTTTTAAGAAGTCTGATCCTTTTAACAGGTATGAAACACTTTGTAAATTTGGTGCACAGTTCCGTACTAAATTGATATCTACAAGATCACAGAATCATAGAATCATTTAGATTAGAAAAGACCCTCAAGATCATCAAACGGGCTGCCCAGGGAAGTGGTGGAGTCATCATCCCTGGAGGTCTTTAAAAGATGTTGAGATGTAGAGCTTAGCGATATGGTAGTGGAGGACTGTTAGTGGTAGGTCAGAGGTTGGACTCGATGACCTTGAGGTCTCTTCCAACCTAGAAATTCTGTGATTCTGTGAAGTCCGAGCATCAACCTAACACTGCTAAGCCACCACTAAATCACGTTGCTATGTGCCACACCCACACATCTCTTAAATACCTTCGGGGATGGCAATTGTACCACTTCCCTGGGCAGCCTGATCTTTAACTCATAACATGAAAGTATGAGAGATTTATTAAAAAGAATCATGAGAGGTGTATTTCAATTCTGTCAAAACCTCTCCTGGTCATTTCAGATATTTTGCTCAAAACGCCTTAGAAGCTTACTTCAGAGCAATGCGTGACAATACATGTATTTTGGCATGCTGAAGTCCAGTACCCTCTCTCTAATACTGACAATTGGTGGGTGGAAAGGTAAACATATAGTAGCATTTTGTCAGTACACTCCTCTAGCTTCCAATACTAACTGCAGCTTGTAGTGCAGAGATTTGTAATATAAGGGGTTGTCTTTTTGTGTATTAGCTTTGATGGCTTATTCCTTCGTGAAGGGCCTTTTCTGAACCTGTACAGACATTTCAACTCCAAATGATCCTGCAGCATGGAGTTCCACAGCTCAGCAGCTTTTAGTGTTTACAAACAAAATACCCTTAATTTTTTAGACTTGAGTTTGCCTTATACTGGATTAATTTGATGTTCTCTATTTTTTTGTTTCAAAATGCTTCATCAGATGAGCATAAAACTTGACAGGAATTTGCTGGGGTGGTGTTCGTTTTCTTCATAGAGACTCATATGATGCTGTGTTCATATGATTTTTGATGAAGAAGGGATAGATATTCCATACCACAGGAAGTCATGCTCAGCCATAAAAGGTGAGGTAAATGAGAAGGAAGGAGGGAGCATTCAGAGTAAGTGTTTGTCTTCCTAATACTGTTATGCATGGTGAGCCCTGCTTTCCTGGTAATGGATGAACATCTGCCTGCCAATGCAAAAAAAAAAGCAAGCAAATTCCTTGTTTTGCTTTGCTTGCATGCACAGCTTTTACTTTACCTATTAATCTGTCTTTAGTTTCAGCCAGGAAGTTCTTTACCTTTGTGATTTTCTTCCACATCCCACCTGGGAAGAGAGAAAGTGGCCATGTGATACTCAGGTGTCTGCCAGAACACTGTAGAGCATGAAGTCTGGAAACTGTGTTTACCTCCATATCCTTTGGATCAGGTTTATTCTAGTTTCCTAAATAGTATCTCAGATTTAGGAGAGAACTCAGTACTTACCATTTGTTGTTTATAAGATTGATGGCTCAGAGAGGTAGACACTAGCAGGGGAATAGCACCATGCATAAACCAGTGAAAACTGGGAGTAGATCAGCTATAGTGACCATGGGATGGTGTAGTTTAGGACCCTGAGAGGAAGTAACAAGGAACAAAGATCATGAGCCTAGACTTGAGGTAAGCAGACTTTGATCTGTTCAGGGATCTACTTGGAAGAATCTCTTAGGGTACAGCACTGGAGTGAAGGTGGATCTGGAAGGCCTGGTTGAGTTTGGGTCACCCCTTGGAAGGGTCACCCCTTCCAAGATCTACCATGGTCCATCGCAGCTAGCAGGAAATCAAGCAAAGGTGGAAGGACACCTGCATTGATATCAGAGGCTTCTGACAAAACTCAGATATAGAAAGCAAGTGTACAACTTGTGCATGCATGTTCAAGTATGTGTCAGTGTGAAACTGTTCTCAATATCTGAAGGATAACTGAAGTCCATGGAGGCCAGTTGGTAGGGGACTATACCACTATACCCATCAATAATGGGGTCAATACTGCTTAAAATCTCATTTAATTGAATGATGGGACAGTGCAGCCTCAACAAGTTTGCCCATGATAGAAAACTGGGAGGAGTGGCTGATACAACACATAGGTGTCATGCCATTCAGCAGAACTATAACAGGCTGAAGAAATAGGCTGACAGAAGCCTTATGAAGTTCAGAAAGGTAAAGAGCAAAGTCTTGCACCTGGGGAGGAACAGTCACTCACTACAGGCTGAGGATCAATTGGTTGCAAAGCAGCTTTGCAGAGAAGGATTTAGGGGTCCTAGTATATATTGAATTGAACAGGAGCTGGCTTTATGCCTTTCAGCAAACACCAAGAGCATGGAGGACTGCATTAGGAAAAATATCACAAGCAGGCAGGGGGAGATGATTCTTCTTATCTACTCAAAACTGATCTTCTAGGGTGCTGGGTCCAGTTCTGGGCTCCCCAGTACAAGAAAGATATGTACATACCAGACCAAGTCCTGCAAATAGCCACAGAGATGATGAAGGGACTGGAGCATCTGTTATACCAAGAGATGCTGAGAGAACTGGGTTTGTTCAGCCTGGAGAGGAGAAGGTTTAAGGGGATCTAAGTAATGTGTATCAATATCTTAGGGGAAATACAGGAAAGTCCATTAAAAAAAAAAAAGAAAAGAGAGAGAGAGAGGAAATTTTAGTGGTAAGTATAGTTTAACTCTGCAACAAGTAGCCCAGCAAAATCATGGAGTTTCCATCCATGGAGGTACTCAAAGCATGACTGGACACAGATCTGAGAAATTATCTGTGGGTGACCCTAATCTGCAGGGTGGATTGGACTAGGTAGTCTCCAGAGGTCCCTCCCAACCTTGGAAATGCTGTGATTCTGTGAAGCTTCCAAGTGAGTAGGGGTTTATGCTACCAATTTATTTTCTATCTCAGGCATAGGTTAAGGGGCTGGGCAGGGGATAAACAGACCACATAATATACTCTGGAGTGTTATTAATCCCCAGTTCATAAATGTTAATGACTTGCCTGCTCATGGCTAATCCAGACAGAGGAAAGTGATTCTGAGATTAGAAGATAAATCCTTACCTTCATGGCAAACCCAAAGGACTATGAAGCATTTGGGAAAATGACATGTTAGCTTCAGCACCAATTCTACATCAAGATGCACCAGCACAGATTTATGTTCCTGAGAGGCATACCATTTATCACATGATCTGTGCTGCAAGATCCCATTTTGCATAGGTTTTCCACAAAAGTTCAAGCCATGTTAAGGTTGAGAATGTAAAGAGGAAAAATATCAGGAGAGACTCTGAGACAAATGACAGATACCTCCTGCCCTTGTTTCCCCACTGACCATTTCAAATCCTTTCACTTGATATTTTACCAATGTGAGCCCCATTCTTGCAGTCATTCAGACAGGCCTTCGCATGGATCAGGACAATCTGGAAGACGTCTAGTTTTTATAATCTTCCCTAGGAAATTTAAGAAGCATAATTGATTAAACAAAAAAAAAAAAAAAAAAAGTAATCTGCTAAAAGGATGTGAAAATACTTATATCTGAATATACATTTAAGTAATAAATATATATGGGTCATTTTAACCAAGAAAAGACAAAATAGAATTCCCAATAGTGTATGCAGCTACAGGAAAGTACAGGAAAGAGACGAGGAGAGAGAGTGATCAAGTGATCAGATTGATGCACGCTCAATCTGTATTTATATTCATGTACATATTTTTGTGTATATGTATACAAATACATGCAGATACAAATAAATATGCACATGTATGCACATAGGGAAATAAGTGCCATGCAAGCATTTCAAATAGCTATAATTAATGCCTACTCAGACTACAATTTACGTGTTTTTGTGCATGCTTGAGAATCAGGGATAGGGTTTCTCAGCACTTTTTTATTTTACCTCCTCCCACCCCTGTCAAAAAGATGAATGCTTTGTTGGGGCAAAGACAAAAGTGTAAGAAATTATCACAGCAAAATAAAGGCAGCCCAAACATACCCAGGCCCAAGAACTGATATTGCAAGACAGGCTTCGATTTGCTGCACTGCAAGATTAGGGAAATATGATAATAATAATATGATGGGTCAAATTATTGTGCAAAGGGCCATATTTTCAACATGTTTATCAATACAATGTTCATTATAACATACAGAGCTGTTTCTGCTTTTAGACTGCCAACTAATGCCAGTATTCTTAGTATTTGTTTTTATTATTATTATTATTCATATGTAATCTCCAGGGGAGAAAAGGATGATGAGGAATGACAGTCATGTAGGGATCTGGAGATGTTTCCTATTTACCAAACCAAGTTGACATCTGTGCTGGAGACTGAGGCTGTTTTTTTGCAAAATGTCAAAATGTCAGTTTTAGGTTTCCAGAGAGCCCTACAGATGGCTGTTTCCAGTAACACAAACCTGTTGTGCCCCATCAAAAAATGTTAATTCACAAATATTTTGTCTTTATTGTTTTGAGTAGGAAAAGTTTTTAAAATGTGAGATGAAAGTTTGGTCAAAAACAGAAATAAAAAGAGGATTGCTAACTATAAAGAATTCAAGCATTTTTAATTGTATTTTCTTTTATAACATGTTTTGCATTATAGAAGCATCACAGAATCACAGAATCACAGAATTTCTAGGTTGGAAGAGACCTCAAGATCATCGAGTCCAACCTCTGACCTAACACTAACAGTCCCCACTAAACCATATCCCTAAGCTCTACATCTAAACATCTTTTAAAGACCTCCAGGGATGGTGACTTCACCACTTCCCTGGGTAGCCCATTCCAATGTCTAACAACCCTTTCGGTAAAGAAGTTCTTCCTAACATTCAGCCTAAAACTCCACTGGTGCAACTTTAGCCCATTCCCGCTCGTCCTTTCACCAGGAACATGTGAGAATAGACCAACCCCCACCTCACTACAGCCTCCTTTAAGGTACCTGCAGAGAGCAATAAGTTAACCCCTGAGCCTTCTCTTCTCCAGGCTGAACCAGCCCAGCTCCCTCAGCCGCTCCTCGTAGGACTTGTTCTCCAGACCCCTCAACAGCTTCATCACGCTTCTCTGGACTCACTCAAGCACCTCGATGTCCTTCTTGTAGTGAGGGGCCCAAAACTGAACACAGTACTTGAGGTGTGGCCTCACCAGAGCCAAGTACAGGGGGACAATCACCTCCCTAGCCCTGCTGGCCGCACTGTTTCTTGTACAACCCAGGCTGCTGTTGGCCTTCTTGGCCACCTGAGCACACTGATAGCTCATATTCAGCCGACAGTCAAAACTACTCTTTTACATGTTACAATATTTATTCAAAGTAAATTATTAGCAAGTGAAAAGCTTGAAAGCAGTACATCCAGAATGTGTCAATCCCGGGGACATTCCCCGTGCTTGCAGAAAACTGAACTTCAACAGAACCAGGTACAGCAAATGCTAACAGCGTATTAACTGAATGTCCCAATTATCTTTATACTGGTTTATCTGGAATAAAAGTTAAGAAGCACAGAAAATTCATAAAGGCCTCAAGGAAAAAAATCTGTAATTTGCAGCACTCAGAACAATAAAAAAGAGAATTTCTCAAGTGTAATAAGAGAGGAATATTCCTATTACAAAATGGTAACAGACAAAATGATAATAAGGTTGCACAAAAAGAGACATTTTCTATGAAAACTAGTTTTCATATTTGAAAGAGGCATTATAAAACACTTGTATGAGATGAGGTCAATGAAGTATTTTTCAGTCCAATAGTAACTAAGGAAGATAGAGAAATATTATTTCCAGGCATAGCTGTTTACAAATCAATAGGGTCTGAAATTCTCATCTAAAGATCCTGAGGGTGGGCCTTAAGCAACCATCTTTCTGTAGATATGAATTTGTAATAGTTTTGGGAAGAAAAAAAATCTAAAAAGATAGTACTACTGTTCTATTACAAAATAAATAAATAAATAAATAAATAAATAAATAAATAAATAAATAAAAG
This sequence comes from Anas platyrhynchos, assembly GCF_047663525.1. NCBI lineage: Eukaryota > Metazoa > Chordata > Aves > Anseriformes > Anatidae > Anas > Anas platyrhynchos. The sequence continues at coordinate 7,511,143 of NC_092621.1, forward strand.
ATGTTAGTGTTGAGTAAGACAATGGAAAGTTTGACAGGACACTCTTCAAGTAGAAAATTAAAGTATGAGAATATAATCAAAACCAATAAAAGAAAGATCTTATGGAAAATTGGTCCCATAAAGCAAACCCTGTTTCATTTTTGGAGGTGTTTACAAGTTTCTTGGTAAAAGAAATTCTACTACTATGCTGTCTGTTATAGTATTCCTTACTTCAGCACACCATTTTGATTAAAAATTCGCACTTCACAGTATCAATAAAGCACACACAGTTCTCTCTACTAGCCTGAGAGCTAGTTAACTGACAGCTGTGAAAAATAAATAAATAAATAAATGTTATCGATAGAGAATCACCAGTGAATACAAGGGGTTTAGAGAAAGGCTTAATGCTCATCAACATTTTAAACAGGGAGCTGGAAGGAAATATAAAATCATTACTGATAAAATTTGCAGATGACACAATATTTATCCTTCCATTAGCTGGAGGAGGGATAAATATTGATGATATTCAAGAAGTCATAGAAAAGCATCTAGATTGCTTGGTAAACTGGTCTCTGCCCCCATGATATTTTGTTTTGCTGTGTTTGGTTTTCTAAATGCAATTATAGGAAAAACAAAACAAAACAAAATGAAAAACAACAACAACACAAAAACAAACAAACAAACAAAAAAACCCATGCACCCCAGATACAGAATGATGTACAGGATGACAGGATGTTGGAAACTGAATACTTTGAAAAGTATTTAGGTAACATTGTGGAAATAAGCTTAAAGTTGGCTTTAAGAGTGGCACAGTTACAAGAGAAGCTCATGCGAACCTGGACTGCTTAAGTAGGGAAAAAGTGAGAAGGACAGAAGAAAATATTTTATTCCAGCATTCAGCGTTCACAGGACTGATAGCAGAATATAATTGTGGCATCTGCATGAATAAAAATAAGGAGTTTATTAAAAAAATGAGCGAGGTGCAGAAAAGAGCCATGGAAATGATTTCAGGTCCAGAGAAAATGCTTCACAGAGAGAGACTTAAAGAGCTCAATCTGTTTAGCCTATTAAAATGAAGACTGAGAGGTGACTGCAGTACGGCGTATCAGTGTCTTCACAGGGGAAAAACGCTGGGTATTAATGGGCTCTTTAATCTAGCGGGGAAAGGCACATCAAGAACTAATGGCTGGGAGCTGAAGCCAGACAAATTCAAATTAGAAATTAGGCACAACGGAGGAGAAGATTAACCAGCGGCACAAACTAGGGAAACAATGTATTCTCCATCGCTTGATATCTTCAACTTCAGAAAAGACTTTTCAGATGTGCTTTGGAAGAAGTTTTATTTTCTAAGGAAAAGGTATTCAGCATAGGTTCATGTATGGTCGAGGTGGTCCAGGTGGGTAGGAGTTCCCTCTGAGGTGACCCAAAGCCAAGTGAACGCAGTTGGTACAGTGATGACTCTCAGCTAATGAATCCAGCCCCTTTATTACTGTTTCAGTCTCAATAGTCTCGTTTTTGTGCTTTCCAGTGGGCACAAGAAAATGCAGCTTTTCTCTTTCTGTGAAGCACCCTATAGAAATACCCTTTCTTGTGAATGAGATGTTTTATGCATCTAAAGAGACACAATATTAACATAACTGTGTTCTGATCCAGTGTCAAGAATTATGTTTCAGGGTTTCTGGGTCACAGATCTCAGACTGCCAATTCTAAGGAAAATATCGTCTTATATGCATGATGTAATTTACATACATTCACGTATGTGATATTAGGTAATTGAGGTGTAGTTTTTTTTTCCCTTTTTTTTTTTTTTTAATGAAGCTTAAATGTAAATGGATAACAAAACACACACACGCACACAAATAAATACAAAATGAAGGTGTTACAGATAAATGTTTTGTAAAACATTTTTCCTTAAAATCAGACCTTTCATAGAAGATGGGACATGTACTTAGATACAAGACAGGAAGCCATCAGAAATGAAAAATTCCTGAGGACTGTCCTACATGTAGTGTTCACCAGGGCTGGAGGAGAACTTCAGTTCAACATAGAGGACATAATGAACTTACCAGTTGAAGCTGTTCATAGTTCATAAGCAAATTGTAGCTGCAGTTCCTTCTAAGTGCTTTAAAACTGATGGTCTAGATGGACTCTACCTTCTGATGTTTTTACAGTTGCCATGTAGTGTTTCTTCCTTCCTGCATTTCCAGGTAGTTGTCATTTTTTCTTTAAATAGTTATGGATATGAGTATAAATGTCATGCCAAACAAGAACCAGTCTGTTTATATGAAGCACTTTTTTGTTTGTTTGTTTGTTTTTCTTTTTGTTTAAAAAAAAAAAAAAACAAAAAACAAAAAAAAAAAAAACACAAACAAAAAACACAAACAAACTCCCTTTTTGTGGAGATTCTGTGAGTGATAGAAAATAATAGTCTGTGGCAGCAAAAGAGTGAAATGAGCAAAAAGATCCAGTAGGATTGTTTTGATTAATGTAATCAGAGGTGGGAATATGTGATTGGCTTTTATTTCTGCAATTTCAAAACGTAGGGATTTTTTAAGCTCAGCCCCTCTCACTATCTGGAGTTGGTGTTTTCAGAGTAGATCATTATACTGCATTTTCAGGCAGATCTCTTTATATACATATATTTATAAGGAGAACATGAAGAGGTAGAAATTAACAAATATTTATTTCAAGTTTACATGCTTTGTGCATTTTTAAAGAAAAAATGCACTCCTCCAAATGTTGCTTATAAATTCATTTAGTGTATTTGTGATCTAGTCCATTTTTTTGTTTTATTTTGTTTATGATTGCCATTTTAATGAATTATATTGTTTATTTAATTTCAGATTTGTGGACAAGCAAAGTGTAAATGAATCTGACCTCTTTTTTTTTCCTTTTTCATTGTATTAGAAGGAATCAGTTTTGCACAATGGCCTTTCTAAGAGAAATAATACATTTTCCCCTTTTTTATTCCTAGTATTCATGGTAAGGCATTTGAAGCAATCGATGTCAAGGTTATAATAGAAATGGTAAACATTATATCATGATGGGAATATGATTACATCTGCAGTCCCCAGTTTGGCCTCAGACTCCTCTGAGCTATACCAAGACCAAACACATAATGCAATGGTGGCACTGAAGAGTTAGACCTTATCCAAAGGCTGACAAATTCTACAGAGCAAATCTTTGATGTAAAAGGGTTTGGATCAAGATTTCAATAAGAATTTTCAATTACAGGCTTTGCTCTTTTGAAAAGAAAATCTTTGTGTCACATAGAACCCCAAGAACATATTTTCAGAGAACTAAAGCTTAGACTGAAGAGAATAATAATTAAAAAAAAAAAAAAAAGTGATAAAAGTTATCAATATTTTTAAAAAATGTCTAAGGATTTTCAGTAGTTATTGAATCATTTTTCCTTTTTTCTAGTCATTTTCACTTTACAAGTACTCAGCAGTAAATTTTCCAAGGACTAAGTCACTGTACTCCCCCAAAATGCACAACTGGCTTAAGTCTGAGAACTTCTTCCCAACTGCTTTACAGTAGTCTGATGTAAAAGCCTTTGAATTGCCTCAGAAAGAAAGTGTTGAAAGCATTCACATAACAGTAAAAACTTGCCTTGAATACTAAATTGAGCATTCTTTCCAATCAACTAGGAGAAAATGTTCTTTATGACAGTATTATTATTTTCATTTTCTATTTTTAACACAATATTCAATGTATACAACATGAACAGCAAGAATGCTCTGTACAGAAGACTGTGGAAATATTTCTACTAGTCTTAAAATTGATTCTAAAAATATTAGGAGATATTAACAAAGTAAATGAGTTAAAATAATTTGTCAGTTTCTTTTACAAAGCTGAACATTTCTTAATAGCAACAGTTATAACAAACAGAACATCTGCAAGGTACAGCTCGGGCTGTTCTGGCTGGATAGTGGGAAAAAAGTCCTGTCCTAGAGATTTTGCAGCCTTGGAACAGAACCCTCAGGAAACTGGAGGAATCTCCATCCTTGCATGCTTTCAAGACCAGGTAGATAAAGGAATACCTGACTTGATACAGTGCCGACAACAGTTTTACTGCAAATAGGCAGCTGCACTGCAGACCTCAAAAGATCTCTTCCAAACAACATTTTTATAATTCTGTACCTAGCTAAATAATTGTGATATGCAATCCAGCACTTCTTGTTTTAAACCAAATCTGTTAATCAAAGTCAACTAAGTGATGATCTGAAATATTACATAACTCCAAAATGTATATAATAAAGCCCTTAAGCCCTTTCAATTTAATTTTCCATGTCTTACTTTTTTTTTTTTTTAATAAAAAACATTATTTTTTTATAAACAATTACTAAGTTGGATATACAAGGAATTTCAAACACCAGTTAAAAAACTTTTTACAATTGTTTTATTTTCTTTTATTTTTATGAAAAAATAATTTTTAGACTGAATAAAAATAAAGTTTTAGTGTCATTTTTATTATGATACCACATTTTGACATATTTGAGAATGAAACATTATGACTTTCCATTTCCAGAATATCATTTTCTGTAATTTCCTCAAAAGAATAATCCTCTCCTTCCTGCTGTGTCTTCAAATGAAAGAAAAAGTTCCATTTTTTTATTTGAATGTTTTCTTCGATCTTCAGTTCAAAGATCTTCTTTTCATTTTCTGTATGTATATGTGTATGAAAATAAATGGAAACAATGAAAACAGTTTCACACTGACATTTTTTCCTGCTCTCCATCTCTGTACTTTTCCATCTAAACCTTCAGGTAAAGTAGGTATTCTTGGTATTCTTAGTATTCTTGTTATCCATTAATAGGTATTCTTGGTAATCTTGCTACTTTATTAATCAGCTGCTGATTTCATTGATCCAAAATACCATGCATTTACCTAGATATCACAAAGTCTACTTTCTTCACCAGGCCGACTTGGAATATGACCTTAAAGCATCTGTAACCATCTTTTAAATAAATAAATAAATAAATACATTCCCAGTATGATCTTTCAAAATGTATAGATGCAGAATGTTTAATACTATATACAGTTACTTCTAATTTATTCCAGTAAGACTCTCCTAAATATAGTGATTTTGTGCCAATTTACACCACTGTTGCTGAGCCCTGGATCACGACCATGTTTGTATTTATGGTTTACACAGTCCCTGTGGGTGTACATAATTTTTACAGTTGAATAAAAATAGCAGATATCTGCTTAAAGGATCTTATCATCATAGATCCTTAATTACAGCTATGTTAAAGTAACCTCCATGGTGGCCCACAAGCCAAAGTAACAATAAATAAAAGGGACTGTAAAGTGAGTAACTTCTTCCAAAGGGAAATGTCAAGCTGCACATGGAAATGTCACCAGTGCAATAACATTTTCTGCTGCAACACAGGGCACCGAGCAGGAACAGAGCAGAGAGAAGAGCTGGTATCTTTGTAAAGGGTGTGCTTGGTGAGAGGCTGTAAGCAGACAGAGCTGTCTGTCCCCTGGGCAAAGCAGAAGCTGCCAGGTGGATGACCAGAGCTACCTCCAGAGGAGGAGGCAGACTTCCAGAGTTAGCTAAACTGCAGCCCCTGGCCTTGACTGCTGAAATAAAGCTATTGTGCTGTTTTGGCACCAATGCCCCTTTTAAGAGCTATTTATTTTAATTTAGGCCATGAACACTCTTCTCTGGAAGCAGTGGAGGTGGTTTTTTTTTTTTTTTTTTTTTTTTTTTTTTTCCCCAGGTGAGTTCTGTTTCTGCAGCAGTTACCTCAGTACCGTCAATCAAAAGAGAATGGACTTGCAAGAACTTCTCATCCTTTTGTCTTCTGGTTTAAGTGGTCTCAGATGGTTTTGCATCTAGTGTGAGAACACTGTAGCAGAAACGAAGTACCCTGTAGTGTAAATCTTGCACACATACAGGAGGAAAAAAAAAAAAAAAAAAAAAAAAAAAAAAAGAGGAGCAGGAAACCTTGTTTTCCTGAAGGCGGTGAGCATAACTGCAGCATTCTGTTACCTAAAAACCCTGCCTGTGTCTCCTATAAGCTCTCTAACCAAGAAAGCTGTGCATTTGGTTTTGCTCAGTATCCAGTTTAATTTTTCCCAGCTTTTACCCATAGTGGCTGCAAGCCCTTCTGTACTGGGTTTACAGCAGAGGATACCCCTGGACCTGTCTGCTTCCACCTTTTGCTTGTGATGCAGCTGCCTCTTGGGACTTCAGGATATCTAATCCTGTGTTATTTTTATTGCAAAAAGAGATCGTCTTGCTTCATTTGAAAGACTGTGTCTGACACAGTGCCTGGCCTTAATGAACTCAGTGATTATCTCTGATTTAAGAGCAGCTATAAGAGCCCTTGATATAGTTCTACCAATGTACAGACCACTTAAACCTCAGAGAAGGAGGAAATCTGCTGATTCTAAGCATTTCTTAGACTTGCTACCTGTAAGAAGCAGTAACAAGGCAGGTAAAATTTAGGGAACCATATATGACATGAACTGATGTGTTTAGCTGTCTTCGTCACGATGGTGGAGATGGATTTATTTAGGAATTTACATGCTGAATATAGAAACTAGTTTAGGGAAAGCTAAATAACATTACATTACATACTGAATAAAAATGATAACACACCCCTATCTCTGGTCAGCTGCATACAGTGTATGGTACCCTCTGCAGACAGTTTTTTCAGCACGTGAGAAAAGGTTTGCTTGGCATTTCTTCCCTTTTCCTCCACTGGCCTGTGTCTCAAAGATGCAGTGAGAATTCATCCCTGTTTTTAAGGGGGTTCAAACTCAAACCCAGAAAGTGATTCTGGCCCTATCCTTCAAGTGTGTGCCACATCGTATTACTAAAACTTCACACATTGTTTTAGAGAAGAGCTAAGCGTTATGATGTTGTTCACAGATGTTATCTATTACCAATGTCCTTTACCAATTGTAACTGCCAGACTCCTAACCCTGAAGAAAGGGTTCATTTTCTCAGCAAAGGTGAAACTTCCCCTGCTACTCTTCCTTGTTTTGTATCTTTACAATTTGTAAAGTACTTTGGGATCATTCTGGAAGAAAACCTTCATGCAATATAATCACATTAACTTGTAAAGCAAACACAAGAAAAAAAAAAATAATATATTGGCCATAAACAAGCTGTCTGCAATTTGTCATATGCAATCTGTGCAGTAGATCTTATTCAGGACAGAAAGATGTAGTGGTTTGTTTTATACTGATGGGCACTGTTGCCAGAGATTCCATACCAGTATAGATGTTCTTAATACACATCGTGTGTCAGTCTCTTCAGTCAGCCATCGGTAATAAGGTTTGAGAGGCATATTGCGACAGTATAAATGCATATGGTATATCTGAGTATTTTGTTAGAAGGCTGATGGGTCCTGGCTGCTTAAAATGCCACAAGAGCTCCCATGCAACTTGCATTTTTACCAGCTCTGTCTCCCAAACTGAAAATATCAGGAACTAGCCATATTGTCAAATGTCTCTTTATTGTCAGATAAACCCAGAAGGCAATTCATCTGACCTGCCTTTGACCTTTACCTTAGAATGGGATGAACTGCTCTCTGTATTTCTCTTCACTGACTATAAAAACAAGCCTCAGGCGATTAGCTCAACAGTTAGAGCTCAATTCAGTTGCTTAAACATATAGGCCCTGGGCTATTCTGGCTGACCTCTAGCTTCTGGATGCAGGATCCCTTTGATCCTGTGTCATTTCTGCCAGCCCTTTTAGCTGTCCAAGGTAGTCTAGAACATCTCAAATGGCACTAGATACTTGTGTACTCACAGCTGAGAGTCCTAGGGCTTAACTACATGTAAATTAAGCTTAACATCTGGGGCACTTCAGTAGAACACAAAGAGGCAATTTGTAACATTTGTTAGGGCATGGCATTGGATGTCCAGTGGCTATGAAGAAAGGAAGGCTCTTCCCTGAAATCCTGTGCTGTACAGGCCAGCTCTGTGTGGATGTCGTCAAAATGCAAGGACACTTTAAGGGTTGTCAGCCTTCTATTTTCAGGCAACTGACTCAAGCCACTATACATCTAAATTTAGGCGTTTACATATGATCTAGGTGTCCAAGCTTGGAGAGCAATTGGTTGACCAGATATAGACATTTGCCTCATCTCTTTCTAAACCACTAATTGTATTGACTGGACCTCTACTCTCTGTAATGGGAACCGGGGCATTTATCTCACATGCGGACATCTAAAATTAGAAGTCTTAATCACTGAGCCAAATTGCACCACTAACTTTTAGATTCCTAATTAGGATAAATTAATTGAAAACTACAGGACCTTTGTACCACTTTTGAGCTTTCTTATGCTTTCATCTACCCTTAATTGGAAAGTGTAGATGACCATATTGCTTTCTTCTGCCCAGAACTTCGATGAATCTCAGGAATCATAAAAAATCAGGAACATTTCCTGGACTTCCCTGAAAAAAAAACAGCAGTTGCTGGTACTTATAGATTTGTTTTCTCATTCTGAATGTCCATGGAATATCAGTTAAAATTTCAAAACATGGATTGTTCTGTTGCCTCATCAGCAGCGACTCGGTGACAGAAGTAATAAGAAAGAGTTACAGAACAAGCAGTGATTGTGGCTCATTTATTCCATCCAGCTACCAGTACCAACCAGACACAGATGAGGATTTGGATACCCTTACTATCAGGGGTTCATGCCAACACTTATAAAACCTGCTGAGCTTGAGCAACAGCATTTGAATCAAATCTGTTTTGGCTGATCTGACATACAGAGTGAGCAAATGTAATTTTCATCTCTCTGAAATTGTCTATGTGGACTTTGTCTTTTTGAAAATGTTTGCTAATGCTTTTGTATTATTATGTTTTAAGAAATACCAGGAGATCATTTGTTTTCTTATTAAATAAAGGAGGTACAAAGGGTTGACTACCAGCTAAAGATAGGTCTGATGAAGTTGAAAGACTTCAATCACAACATGAATGCTAAACATGTACAGAAAGCAGAACATGCAATGGACAAGAAAAGATCAAAGCAACAAAAAGGTTTTAGAAGAATGTATGTGAACTGAAAATGATCATTTTTGCCTAATTTGAGATAATTTTTGTCTACCTCTGAAAAAAAAAAAAAAAATAATAATTAAAAAAAAATGGTGGTGTCAAAACCAAGCAGTGCTTATCTGTTGTAAGTTGCTTATGTTTGCAGAAGTATGGCATTTGAATTCTTCATTGTCACATATTTACCATTTCAACAGCTATGGAAGATAGTGAAAGTACTCTTGTTTCTATTTTACTTGAAAGAAACTGAGACAGAGGGGGCCAAACCTCCTACTTCCTCTTGAAATAAATCATCATGTAGCAATTTCTTTGGAGATGTAGCTATAAAGTTTAAAAGCAAGACCCAGAATACTTACTTTCACATCATAATGGCCCCAAATCAATTTAATTGATTCTTTGCTGATTGTTGAGTGGGGAGAACTTCTGATGCTTCTGACAGCTCTGTGGGAACTGTTCAAGAGCCACCTAATACCTGTGGCCTTTTTTGAGGACATGTCTTCATTGTACAAATGGCTCACTCCATGCATTAGTCTGGGACACAGCATCCATTCATCACAGAGTATACAGTAATTTGGTCCTATCTGGATGGAGATAAAAGGTCTCTTTGCAATGTAACAAAAATATTATTGAGGGGATAATCCACTCACAAGTCCACTTCTTAAAAGAAGAATGATGCCAAAACCTTTAGTTTTCACTCCAAATGATAAGCTTAATGGCCACAGCCAGATCATATCAGAGGATCCAAGTACAAACCAGGCTCCACCAGTTAGCTGGTTTTGTTTGTTGGTTTGTTTGTTTTTAATTACTATTATTTTTAATTATTTTTGTTGGTTTTCTTTTTCTTTGATATGAACTTCAAATCCTTGAATAATGGTGTGATAGGAGGAATTTTGTGTTTAGAAATTGTTTCACAAAGTCTATGTATGTATTGGGCCTGAGGCCAGGCAACTCGTGTTTGTCCTGTACGTTCTGTGGCTAGACATCATGGAAACTCACAATGAGATTTGTGTGCTTAGACAATCCCATGAAAACAGCTTCCTAGAACTGAAGGTTTTAAGTCAACTTAAACTCCAACTCTCCTTAAAGTCCAACTCTCTTAAAGTCCAACTCTCCTTTAATTATGATTATGACCTCTACTTTGTGGCACACAGTTCAATCTATACAACCACAGTCTATGGTAAACTACTATAAATGATGCACCTTAACATAGAGACTTGCCCTATAACTATATGCAAAAACATGCATGCATGTGCACATTTTGACTGGCAACAACCTCCTAATAATACAGATTTATTCTGCTTTGGTTATACTTTCTTGGCTTCCCTTTTCTCTCCATATAGGTTAGCAAGGACTCAGTGACTTGCTGAAAGAAATCTGTAGAGTATGTTAATTTCTGTGGAACTTAGGCGGCCTAATAATTCTTAGAGATTAATAAGAATCTGGGAAGTATCTATCTTCTGGTGATGCTTTCATTTGCGCAGTAATAAAGCTCGCCTTTCTTGTTTAATAAAAACAATGAGGAAACAAATGGGTGTGCAAGCATTGGAACTTTTGAAGAATTAATTCAAAAGCACGGAGGAAAGTTTTTTATCATGCTGTAAGCACCCGAAAGGTGAAAATTACTCTTCCCTGGAGCTCTTACCCTCTGTGTGCCTTATCTCTAAGTTACACCAAACTTAAGGCAAAATCCTGAGGTGTTAAGTGTCTCTTGGAAAGTGCTGATCATTATCCTGGAAGGTGACAGGCATGTTTCATTGAGACCATCAAGGTCCAGGAATGCTCTGCATGAAGACTGAAATTCTTAGTATCTTTAACAATCAGGTCCCATTTCTAGAAGGAAAGAATATGGGATGTGTGTTTTCATTTTCTTCCCTTGCTCATTAGAATGATTTTAATGATTTTCTGTATGAATGTGCTCTCTTCATTCAAATGAATTTTCTGTGGAAATTTTCAATTTCAGTGACAATTTTGAATTTTGTGTATGTTTTTTCTCTATTCTCATTTTTTTTTTCATTCTTTTTTTTTTCTTTTTTTTTTTTTTTTTAGGTTTTGGAGAGATGGCAGTGATTTTCACTGGCTGCTCTCTTTCTCCTCCCCCAGAAGGTTGTTGTCATCTTCACTTTGGGCACAGAGACAAGAAGGATCCTGGCAGCAGGCAGAGGGCCAGGGTCTGAGCACCCAGCTCCCACCCAGCTCCCAGCCTCCCTGCAGCTCCAGCTGTCAGGGAGGCACAAGCCCAAGTTGCTCAGCGTCCCCACAACTCTCCTGCAACTCTGGCTGCCAGAGAACTGGAGCAGAGTGAGAACTTGTAAAAGCAAATTTCTTACAACCTCCATGCCAACCTCTCCCTCTCACCCCCCACCCCATCAAACGAACAAACAAAAAAAGAAACAAAACAAAAAAAAACAACCTTTGGAAATTAGCAGACTTTTTTTGTTTGTTTGCTTGTTTTGTTTTGTTTTGTTTTGTTTTGAGCTATCAATTTAGAAAGAACTGTCTAAAATCTTTGTTTCCCTTACATACAAATTAATGAACTTGTATATTAAAAATGTTTCTGATTATTCAGTCTACTGAGAAGATGAATGTGATGCAGATCTTCATTAAATAGTAGTCTGTCTTAATACCTAGAACCTACAGGCTCAGTTCTCAATTTTCTTGCTTCTGATAGATGTGTTCCTATGGGTATTCAGAAGGACTGTGCACCACTGACAGCCAGGGATATGCACTTCCTGAGACAAACCTCTGCATATGACCAAGGATTGCCCAAGTCTTCCTCTGGCCACAAGCTGTCAAGTTCCACACGAGGATGAACACTACAGCTGCTACACAGGGCCAACAAGGAAAGAAAGGTGCTGCAGTCACCTAAAGAGGGTCCTGAGCCCCCCCTTGGGTTACTGTAATGTCATTTATGGTCACAGGAGACATACCTTAGGTTATTACAGGGGGAATTTCCCTTACAGAATTCTGAACAGTCTAGTATTACCCTGCTTCAAGAACTCCTTTATATTTACCTCTTGCAACCCATAAAGAGGGAACTGTGATACACAGAATGATGCTGCTTCATTTGTGCTGTATGTAGATATTGCATGTGGTCTAAACATTTGGATAGACCTGTGCAGTGCCAGGAGTTGGACTTGATGATCCTTATGGGTGTGGTGGTTGTGGTTTTACCATGCTAGGAAGCTAAACACCACAACCACTCTCTCACTCCCCCTCCTTAGATGAGGAGGGGAAGAAGTAAAGTAAAGAACAAATCATAGGTTGTTTATTATTAACAATTGTATAATAATTGTATTATTAACCAAACAATTTAACTAAAGGAAAAAAAAAAGGAGGGGGAAAAGGGAAAAAAAAAAAAAAGGCTATATGATGTGGAAGTGGAAGTGCAGAGGAAAGAAATTACTCTCTGCTTTCCACAAATGAGAGATGCTTGACCACATCATTGAAGCCGGGCCTCAACGCACGTAGTCGCTGTTTAGGAGGAGGACTGACGTTTTCACGAGAGCCCACCCCTCTCCTCTTCTTCCTGTTTCCACCTTTTGTTGCTGAGTGTTTCTTTTCTCATTTTTTTGCCCACCCCCTAAGAAGGTTAGAGAGAGTCCTGATGCTGAGCCAGCACTGCTCAGCAGCAGACAACACTGGTGTGATACCATTGCTCTTCTAGCTATAAGTGCAGAGCACTGTACGGGCTGCTGCAGGGAAAGTTAACATCCCAGCCAGACCCAGTACAATGGGTCCCTTCCAACTCAGGATATTCTATGATTCTATGACTGCTGTCTTTCTGGTTCAAGGATGGGACACCTGGCTTCTGGTTCTGTCAGTGTCAGGTCATTTAAGCTCCCTGTCCTTGACCTGAAACTTCTTTACAGGGCAGCAAAACAAACAAAAAATCAAACAAAAAAATCCTATCTTGGCAAGGGTAATACCCCAACAACCAGAGAAATAAATGCATTTGTATATAATTCTTCTTTGCAGCAGCTTCATCCGGCCTTGTTTTATATACCTACAAAAGATTATCTGTCCTGAGTTTGTTTCTTTGTTTCTGCAGCAGGAACCCATATTTTCTGAAGTGTTTATACTCCACATAATTCCTTTTGTGGCACCTTGAAAGATGCTCCAGCTCTGCCTGGGTGGAGAACATACAGAAATCTTTACACTGATAGGAACACAATTACAACCAGAAAGCACCGTTCTTGATTCTGTTTTGGGTTTGATACTATGCACAGGTCTGGGTCAGGATATTCTATTTGTGAGCGTATTACAGTGGGTCTGTTTTGGCCCTGACTTTAACCTTCACTTAATAAAAATATGTTGTAGCCACAAGCCATGAGTTCTCATGACTAGTAAAGGTAGGGACCTTTGCAATGCAATAATGCAGGGAGGAAATATTGTGACAGATAGCACAGCTTCTGCTCTCTCCCTCCCATCTTCTCATACCCTGAAATGAAATCCTTATCCTAAGAAAGAAATACTTTGGAACTTAAATCAGTTTTTCTTTAATCAAGGCCACTTTTTAAATATTCTTAAATAAAATACTACTTAAAACTGGTAATTTTACATGAAGCTGGAGAGAGATAGTGCAAGAACCTACAGTATATCAGACTGAATTAGTTTTTCACACTATGAGATGTAAACAAATCTATTTAATTAGAACACCTTGTTCTCATTGCATCCAGAGCCATTTTTTATGAAGGCAGAAAAGAAAAAATGGTTTTGGCAGCAAAATTCTGCATTACAGAAAAGACCTAAATTGTTGGTTTCCTTCACTAAAACTGAAAACTGATATTTATTTATTTATGTATTTATTTTCATTCCTACTGTTATTTGAATTGAGATCTGAAGACCAACCCCCCCAGGCATCATGAGGATGATCTAGAGATCATAGAGATCATAGATTCCTAGAGATCAGCTTTGATGTGAAACCTTTCTACCTTGTCAGTGGAGACAACATGTAGTTATGCAGGGGAGGCTGGTCCCTGAAGTAACTTGTTTAGGTGATGCATATCAAGACCAGAACTCCACCCTCTGATATCCTGCCTACACCAAGGCCATGAGATGCTGGTGCTTGCCCACCTTAGGTGCAATCTGTCAAAGTTTCACCATTATTCCATCTGTGAAACCCAGAGATGTTAATATATTTCACCTCTTTGCTGCCATTTTCTCTCCATTATAAGGCAAAATGAAATCTGAAGCAGCAACAAGAGGAAAAAGTGAGGGAGGAAAAAGTAAGGCTGTAAGCTCAAGGGCTCTATTCAACCCCATAAACTCTAAGATCACCTTTCTTTTTCCTCTCTAGTAGCTGTGCAAAGAGCCTACTTGGCTCTACAGGTCCATTAGTCACAACAGAAAGGCAGCACAAGGTTCCACAGTGACAAGCTGCCACCTAAATCTAGGCACTGTGCCATGCTAAAATGCCATACATTGGTTTGCTGCAAGATATCAGTTCCTTGCTAAGGTGAAATTTCCATTTGTTTCTGAATCATAGTCCTGGATTTACCACCTTTGTGGCCAATACAGGTTCTGCATTTTCAAATATGTAGTTTTTTGGTCATGTATGTCCAAAGCCTCACAATAGAATCACAGAAACAATATTATATTATATTGTTATATAATATATAACAATTATATATTGGGGATATTATCTGGGGATATTATCCAAAATGTCATACATACAGATCCAGCCACCACATGGAAACTCACAGGCAAATATTCAGGTTGGTTGAATTATTAAACACCACTCTGGGCACCTTTTTTCTCTTCTCACCAAAATACTGTTAGAAAGACATTTCTGAATGGTGGTGTAGCGGAAATGTCTTGTGATGGGATCTGGAGAAAGAAAGGGGAGAGTTTCACTTCCTGAAGATCAGGAGCTCCAAAGCCATGTTCATCTGGGAGTGTCCCTGAGCTGTACAAACAGCAGTCCCACAGCTGTACATATGAAATTGGGCTCCTCCTGAAACAACCTCATATTTCCATGTCAATTCAGCTGCTCAGTCGACCCCAGATACTGCATGCTGTGGCTCTGCTTAGTCGTGGACCGTAGCAATATTCTTCGCAAGGGCAGATGATAATTTCAAATACAGACAAGAACTGTCATCTCACCTTGGTAAAGTGCAAACAGACCTCCCATTTTCATCAGAACTGTCCAGTTCTACGGAACTACGCAAACTGTCATGTCATTTTATCCATGTCCCACAGGACTCCCTTGTACCCTGTATTTTCATACAAAGCATGCATTTTTCCCATTCTTTTACCCTCACATGGTGACCCTATAAACTTACCCACTGCCAGAAGACCCTGAAGAATAGAAGTGATCCAACAGAGTGTATGGGGCTGTACAATTCTGTTGAGGAAGTGAATATGTCTTCATCCCCAAATGTAGTCCTTATTTTTCCTGTTACACGAGAGAGTCATGCTACAGCCCATTGCCAGAAGTCTGTGGAAGTAGATTAAATAGCAGTATAGTAATCAGGAGATTTTAATATTGTTTCTCTCTTGGCCAGAGACCTGCTGTGTCTCTGGGAACAAATGTCTTCCCTCCATTTCTCTTTTCTCCTCCTACCTTCCCTTTGCCCTGCCCATTTGTATGACCAGTTCTTCAAAGCAGTCTGTTTTGTTTCATACTGATCACCAATGGACCCCAGCCTCATCTTGTGATGTCTAGACACAATCATTACTGAAATAATAATCATCAAACTGAAAGCAAAATGCCAGTATCTTTGTGCTGATATGATGCCTGTTTTATATTCCTCTGGCTTTGTCCCCTACATTAGTGATGCTCAAAGGCAAAACAAAAAGCTGATCATCTTACCACTGTTAAATGTTATTAATGACTTTTAAACAATTGTCAGTGAACTTAAGTGCTCATGTAAGTGAAGGATTAATAGTGCCTACCTAATAAATATCTCTTGGATGCTGATGCGCTTTTTATGGGCAAACTGTCAGTGATGCCTGGCCTCAAAATGCTCCATCTGGAGAAGTAGACAAGCAACACACAATGACAGTTCTGTCTGAGCCCTCCTTCCTGCTCCTGACCAGGACCCACAGATCACTTTCTCAATCCTCCAATCTATGTCTGTAGTGCACCCTTCTCACTTCCCTCATTCCTATCCCTCTAATGGTTTAACTCCAGCTGCCTCATATCCCTCCTAAAATATGCTGTTCACATCCTATCTAACACTTCCTCTTTTGTTCCTGTCTCCTCCATCAGATACACTTTCCAAGGAACATGAGCACAGCACTGCTCTCATGCACCAAGGACACAAGATATTTACAGGATCAGTATGAAGTGGTCAGACAGCACATTATTCTCAATTGCAGTGGTGGTAGAAATGAAATCAGGGTGAACTTGTGGTGAAATCTGGGGCCTGAACATCACAGTATAGTAGTACATACTACAATGACCCAGCTTAAGTAGACAACCATGTCAATAGAAAAGTGATGCCCTTATATTGGATCCTTCCAGTTTGTGTGCTCTTTCCAAGCTGTGGAAAAGTAAATAAATGTTGTTACATCCATTTCACAGATCCCTACCTGTGAAACTTAGGTTCAAATAGTCAGTTTATTTTCTCCAGATTTATAAAAGAAACTTGTGGCACAGCAGAAACATTAATCCCAGTCTTTTTGCATTGTGATCACTGATCTTCATTTCCTCTCTCTGTGATTGCTAGTTTCTAAATTTTCATTAATTCCCAGGAGGTAATATTTTTGTAAGAAAAAAAACTCAGTGTTTTACTGGCCGCATGAGGTGCACGGTTTAATCAGATGACTTTACAAAGCAAATCCCAAGTGCCTTACATTGATTTATTGCCTTCCCTATGGTCTTACTGCTCCTTTGAGTATTTGTCTCAAAACAAAATAAAACAAACAAACAAACAAAAACGAACACTAATTTGCTCTTCTCTCAGGTCTCTCCACTCTTTGCCCCATGCTGCCCCTTCTGCTTTGACACATCCCTGAAACCTTTTTTATTGTCCCTTAACTGCCCACCCGTACAAAGAGTGAACTCACTTCTGCACTATTCCCAAGGAAGAAAATTTTCTTTCTTATAAACACAGCAAGAAATAAAACCCAAATCTGAACAAAAGCAATGTCTGTTTCCTACTGTGATGTTCCAAATACTTTCCTGAGGCTGGTATCAACTGCCTCCATGTAAGTGGTTCATTTGCAGACACTTGTCTATGCATAGTGGATGGGCAGTGAGCAGAGCCAGGGCTGCCTGTCACTAAGATGAATAGACAGATGGCAGAGACAAAAATGGACATATTTGGTCAGAGCCAGGGGTGCCATTTTAAGGTCAGGCCTTCATCATGCAGTGGCCAGGAGGAGGCCAGTGATGATGATGATGATGATGATGACAGTGCATTTGGAAAGATAGTGTTATTTGTTTATCATGGCTTTTGCACAGGAGGTACCAATTTTAGCAGACACAGGAGGAAAGCAATTGAGTTAGCCCTGCAGCAGCATCTGAGGATCTTCTTATCTGCATGGATGACTCCCTTTTTACCCAGTGCACATCAGAATTTAGATACTGAAACAAAAGATGTTTTCTTTCCTAGGGAAACAATGACATCACTGAATTTCTTACCATCTCCTGTTGGAAGGAATAATTGTTTCTAACTCTGTCAGAGGATTACCTGCAAGTTTGAGCAATGTATTAGTAAGAATGGCTGGATGTTTTCCTGGTGTTCATTTCAGTGTCACAGAACTTTAATGGAACTGGATCTATTGGAAGTTTAACAAACATCACTATTCTCAGATGATTTGACTTAGTTTCCCCTGGTTAAAATGATCACATCACAAGAATATTCTCTTCCCTCTTCTTCCCCATTTGCAACTCTAAGCTGACTTTGATACTAGAACACTAACACATTCTTCAGGTGGAGAAAGTTGATGCAGGTTCTCAAAACACGAGAGTGATGTTGAATTGAGACTATGAGTATAAACAGGTTCTGAACATCTCCAGCAAGTACAAAAAAACAGAACATAATTAGATTTTACTTTATCAACAACCTGGAAACAGAGAACTAGTTTTCAATTCATATACCCCAATAACTGGAGACTAAAACTTGACTTGAACCAAATATATATATATATTTATTTATGTAAAAGTTGGAACGATGTTTTAAATAGCAAATTATAAGCAGATAGCTGCACAGTCTTCTAAGAATAAACAAGGAGAATGATGAAACAAAAAAAAAAAAAAGAGAGAGAAAGAGAGCAATACTTTTTTCTTGTGACTGTATTTCACATATGACCTCTTCAGAGTGTGATTAAGAAAAACAAACAAACAAACAAACAAAAAAAACGTACTTCCTTCTGGTATATATAATATACTTTTACTCATAAATGAAGAGTCACATTCATTAGAGCAATGACAGCCCTTTTCAAAATGCAGT
Source organism: Anas platyrhynchos (assembly GCF_047663525.1). Taxonomy (NCBI): domain Eukaryota; kingdom Metazoa; phylum Chordata; class Aves; order Anseriformes; family Anatidae; genus Anas; species Anas platyrhynchos. The sequence goes on from NC_092621.1 coordinate 7,529,539, forward strand.
TCTATGTGCACGTGTGTTTGGTTTTGAACCTCATGAGTCATTTTCAGCAATGTGATGTCAGGAAGAGGATACCTTTCCAGAATGGGAGGTAAATTGAGTTGTTTTGCTTCTGATGTGTTCATGGTGCTATGGCAACATAGAAATTGAGTCTGGCAAGAACCAAAAGGTTCTGTGATCTCATATATTCTTAATGCAGGGTAAAGAATGGAAAATAAAACATACTGTCTATACTTCATTGCCTTCATATACACCCCAATGACTTGTTTTACTGGACAGGTACTTACATGACTTATCATGACCAGAAGAGGAACCAGGAGCATCAGCCTACCCAGATATTAATTATCCTTGTACTATTTCAGGGCTCTTTACTGGAGTCCATGGGAGGTGGTAGAAAAGGAAGAACATGTCTGTTGTGCCTGGTGGATGATCAGGCCTTAATTTCTTACTCTTATGTAAAAACAAGGTGTAAAGAGAGGAGTGGATTTAGTCCATCGACTTCCTCCACGTGGAGTGGGAAATCCAGTTCCTTCCTTCTAGAACATTCCCTCTGGCTGTGAGCTCCTTCTCCCAGGAATTCCCTCTACCTGTATCATACTCTGTTAATCCCAATGGACAGACAATGACTGAAGCCCAGTGTGGCATGGAGCAGGCCCACCAGCTCCATTATTAACCATTTTCTTTTCAAATCACCAGAAGTTTCTTTTCCTTTCCTTCACACTTCCTCTCTAGTGAGTGGCTCCTCTCAGTGATTTTCACTATGGTTCTTCCTACATTTCCAGGCTGCCTAGAGCATTGCAACAGCTCCTCTGATGTAGCATGAGGCCCCTGGCTGCTCATTGTCATGACAACTGGAAAAACAAGAGGCCTAGGCCACCACCTCAGGAGTTGTAATGGAAGGATGATGCCACCAGTAAGGACAGCCTCATGTGAAGCCAGGTAGCACCCAGCCCCATGTACATCTTGGCTACCACCTCCTGGTGGGAAAACATTTTTATATGGAGCATAAACTGCTTCCTGGGGAGAGCATTATTGTTTCATTGGACAGAGGCCAGTACTGGAGGAGGCTGCAGTTTATCAGCTCTATCCTCACCACTCCACTCAAAGTGTCTCTGCTGTCAGGGGGATTGATGGAGTTGGGAAGGCCCCCAAAACCATATAACTTGACATTAAAAAGAGACTGTGAAGCTCTTGCAACCAAGAGTACCTTTCAGGGAGACATGCAGAGAAAACTATTCTGTCTCTTTGGTAGATGACTTTTATTGTGAAGCTGCACAAAACCATTACTGAAGAAAGGCACAAATTTGCTAGAGCTTGGAGAGGGGAGGAAAAAAAAAAGAACCAACACCAATAAAAATAAGACACATGCTGCTCTCTTTTCTCTTCAGAGGCTTTTGGAGACTCCTGAAGATTGGAGGCAGCTGCAGAAGTGAAGTGACCCAGAGTGAGCAGTGCAATGGACAGTGCTCCTGGGGTAGGACTACACATCCCACTCCAATAATTTCATCTGAATCTGTCTTGGGGGCATTACAGATTTTCCTGTGAGGTGTAGGGCAGACAGCAGGCAGAGAGGACAACTAAGATCTCATAGCAGCTCAACTGGCAAACTGAGGCATGCATTACTTTCTGTCCTCTGAAATGATAAGCAGAGCAGAGGAGAAACCAGCCCTTGCTGCAAAGGTGACTGGATTAGTGTGGACAGAGCTGTGCTGGCAGACCAGGCTGTTGCTCAGTCAGCCCAGGCCTGCCATGGGTTAGTTGCTGGCCATTCAGGAGCTTGCATGCCTCTCAGGTGTGTCTACATGGGACTGCCGCAACCACAGCAGGTGGTTCTTGTCGGTTTGTACAGCACCTTACAGTGTAGGCAGACTCATAGAAACACCCAGAGTCAGTAACACTGTGATGCAGCGGTATAGTTGACCAAGTGGGAGCTGAAGGATTTTTTTTTTTTTCCCCACTTCATAAATAGAATCAAGGAAAATATAATGTAATATAAATAAAAACAAATGGCTCAGTCAACTCATCTTTAATGCTTTGCAGCATGACATCTATTTTGTCTAATGGAATATGACTTTCATACACCAACTGGAAATTTAACCTTGGCCAAAAGTTATGATGTACATTACAATACACTTTTATTATGTTACACTGTATTGTTGTTGTTTTTTTAATCTATTGCTAAGCCCCTAACAGTATGTCTGTGTCGATGAAACCCATCTGTCAAAAGCACAGTAGGGACATTATTATGTAAATGTAGTTGGGTCTTCCTTTTGTGGAGTTGGGGGCGGGAATTTAATATACTGTCCTAATATTCCAGCTGGAGGGAAAAAAATGTTTATGAAAAATCTTTTTTTTTTTTTTTTTTTTAAGTGAGGGAAAAAAAAAAAAGTCTGGCTGAATTTAGCTTTTAAAAAATCAGATTTCTCTCCTCACCCTTCACAGTGAGATCTTTTAGCTAATGATACAGTTTCTAATAAAAAATAAAATAAAATACGTGAGAGACTTTTTTAAGTGCACCGGGAGACAGATAGGTCATTAATATCAGCACTGCTATCTTTTCTATATTACACTCATATTTCAATAACCTACATTTTGGGGTTATTATTATTATTATTTTTTAACAGGTGCCATTTTAGATTATTTCTTTATTAAAGTTTGTTATAAAATATGCAGAAAGGTATGTAGATTTTAGGGGGAGGCGTGGGTGAGGAGGAGATTATTTATTACAGTTCTTAAACATCAGCCAAAATCTATCTGTCTAAATTGTCTTTCCTTAGATGCATTGTACCATTATTTGTAAAATGAAGCCATTTGTCCCCATGCAGGAAAGTGGCTAAAATTGAAATAACCACTGTGTGAAATGAAGTATCTACAAACCCTCCCCTGGGCAAGCTCCCAACCTGAGGAACTGGCACCAGGAGGTTTGTCCCAATGTGATGCATGAAATGAAGATTGTGTAGCTCTCTAAATCCAGATTACCAGCTGATTTCCTCCCCTAAATTCCAAGGCACCATCTGTCAAAATCACGAAGACCTCCACTACCAGGCTCTTTGAGATGGGAAAGTGTCATCTCCACTTCTGCATACAGGATGCTGAGGAGCAGAACAGCTGAGGCTGTGCTTGCACAAAAAAAATGAAGGTATATTCAAAGTATAAGGAAAGGCACACACTTGCTGGCCATATTTCCTTACCACAGGTAAGGAAACAAGGAGCATATGAAAACAGTTTTTTTTGCAAGGACAACAAATATTTATGCCCCCCCAATCTCTATCACCCTTCCCAAATCTTTGCTTATGTTTCAGTGCAGTTTGGTGAAATTTTCTCCTGTATGGGAATCCGTATACATTTCTTTGCAGGGGAAACCATGCAGATGTGTGTTTGTTTGAGGTACCTTATTGAAGCACATGGATATATTTTATTTGTGATGGAGCATCACGTTTCCAAGAAAGTAACAGCTAACACTGGAATTAGATCCATGCTTTTTATATTGGACTTACAAGGAATTCAGGTATCTAATTCTAAAACTGCAGCCAAAAGAAACATTGCTATCTAGCATCTTCTTTGCATAAGTTGTTCCTTCATTCAATGAGAAAGCTCTTTATGTATTCACACAGGCAATGGGAAACACCATGTTCCCTGAAGACAGAGTGGACTCAAGGCCTCAGCCCTTACTTCAGACAAAATGAACCTTTATCCCCAGGCAAGCTCAGCAGCAGAAATACCCATCCCAGGTCCCAGCTTGGGTCACAACAAACTCAGGTTAGCATCTATTGCCATTTGTTGGTAGAAAAGAAAAATCATTTACATTTTGGAAACTCTTCTCTCAGTCTTGAAGATCTTGGAAGACTTGAGAAGATCCGCTTTTCAACACAAAGGATTGCTGGTTGTCTATCTATATGTGTTCTTGGATTTGGCCCCAAATGACTAGGTCTAAGGGATACTAAACAGGTGTGAAAAAACTTGCAATGAACCCTTGGGCTGGCTCTGCCCAGATCTCAGGTCTTGACTGTAAGCTCAGACGTTCTCACATTAGAAACACATTATGTTGAAACAGCCTTTGGGTGAGTGACAACTTATACATCATTTTCCCTCTTTTGGTAGTGCTTTCTAACCTGACTGTATCTGCCATTGGAAAGTGAAGCATGGTGCTGAGTTAGGATGGATATAATGACTGGGCTTAGCTGGGCAGCATACAGTGAAGAGAGAATGACTTTTTGTCATCCATAGCTAAACTTGTCTGCACACAGCCAGTAGCATACTCAGCTTGGTCTGTAAATCAGCAAAGCTGACTTCCATTAGCTGATTGAGCAGACTTTTGCTGCTCCCAGCTCCCTGCTTAAGGAGGTGCAATCTGTCTGTGTCCTGCCTCAGAAGGTTCAGCTCAGAGGGGAGCTGTCTCAAGAGAAGGGAAGATAACTAAAGTGCATGTCATTTTCTCCTGCTTTCTACAGACACCTGCTTCTGTGGATATTTCTTAAAGTTTAATCAATTTTTCTCCCTACATAAGTCCTTAAGTGATGTTAATTCCTCTAAAGACCAAAATCCAGATCTATAGATATCTCCTATTCTAAAAATATTTACCTATGTCAGTCTCAAAAGTTAAATAACTATTAATTCTTCTGGTTTAAGTATTAAAACAGGCTGAAGAAATGCAGTGTTTGAAGGAGGACTGGAAATCCTGTCATACGCCACTCATGGGCATGGATCAATGCACTGAAAATAAAGGGTGCCTCTTAGTAGTGGGAAGGCTCTGAACACTGGCTTGCAAGTCTTTTAAAACTCCATTTTAATTGGGGGTACATTTGGTTGACAATGAAAGAAATGTCTGAGATAGCAAAATCCCTTTACCAGTAAAGCTGGTTGAAAAATAATTTGCATGTTGTTCTCTTTGTACGTCTTAAAAAATAAATAAATAAAATAAAATAAAATAAAATAAAATAAAATAAAATAAAATAAATCAGAAACATATTGATTCAGAATGTCCTGTGGGTATTTCAAGGGAGTCACAGGTTTTACAACTTTCATGGGATGCTTCATGTGTTCACCCCCCTTCATTGGATGAATTGTTTTGTTGAACATTCCTCAATGCACCTTAGTGCCCCTACATGTAGAGTGAGAAAATGCGAAGGCAAAAGAGTTTCTGAACACATCTAACTATGGCAGATATAGTCCAGCTGGGGTCAAAAGCCCCTGTGGTAAATAAAGCAACCAAACTATTACTTCCATAAGGCTCCAGAGAAATATTTGTGAATTAAAATTTTTATGTTTGCTGATACACTGGTTCAGAGTGGGGTTATTACATTAAGCCATACTCCAAAAATTGATAGTTGTTAGTTAGCAGTAGTAGTAGTATTTTTATTGTAACTTTACTGCTTTTTCTGCACTTCAGTTGGGAAATAAAATATAAAGTCTTTCTTATGCAAACCATTAAAGATCCATGGGTGAAAAAAACAACCCTGCTGCCCAGCTGAACTTTTCAGTTGGTCATTTCCCTAGCCCAGAACCTTTTGCACATCCAGGTAAGTGCTTCCCACCCACAGGTCATGGTGTGGTGCTGTCCTTTGGAGTGCAGCAACGCCTCTATAGGCACCATCTACAAGGAGGGATGAAAGAGCAGTTTCACTGTATGGGTGTGTGAAGTTTTCTGGGCTGTAAATGGTGCCACAATGCCTCGAGCACTTTCGTGTTTACATGTGGGAGAGGACGGATGGTTCTGTCTCAGTCTGGGGGGAGTGGACAGATGCTTTGTGTTGGCAGCCGAGAAGCAGCAGATTGAGAGGCGGGTTGGTCTGTGGGGAAGGAGCGCTTCTCCCATCATCCTGCCTTTCAGGCTTTTGAAGCTTTATCTGTGCCTGCGTGAGCTTCAGTGGCAGCCCTGCTCTCAGAGAAGATCCTGGTGGCAGGAGCCACAAGGCTTTTAAAACACTTCTGAGGTACAGGGGTGTAAGGAGGTGGTACAGGAACAGCGCTAGCAACGTAGATAAGCTTTCATAAGGTCAGCTGTGCTCCTTGATTGACAGGATGGCAGCTCCAGATCAATAATTGCAAAGGGTTATTGATTCAGCCACCAATCTGAACTCTTAATTACTGATATTAAATGTCAGAAACTTTCAGAATTTCAGTCATATGGCTGTAATCTCTTGTTCCAGAAGCTCTGCGGTGGCAAGTTCTCATCAAATGTCGTGTGGCAAGGGTCTGCTCTCATCTTGGCTGCTGTACACCAGGAATGAAGTGGCCACCTTTGGTCTATCTACTCTGGATTTTCTCTGGGGGAGGGAGATTGCAATCTGGCTCATTGCATCTTTCTATGTGTGTCACTCGAAAGTACAGAAGAATAAAAAAGAAGAGCTCTTTTCTTCCATTGGCTGAAGATGAAGTTCTTTGTCCAGTGAAATCCCTGCTTTAAGCACCTCAAAGGATTACTGAAGTTAGAAATTGAATCTTTCTTTGATAGCCCCAGCATAAATATATGCACATATAAATAGAGAGACACAGCATGGGTGCATTTCAATAGATAGATATTATTCTGATGTATATGCTGTAAACATCTATGCAGAAAAGGAAATGTGTCACTATCATACTTTATGTAGACAGATAGGTGCATGTGTGTTTGCATGAGTTAAATGCATACATGAGTGCTCCGCAGATACTGCTACAGTCTCTACTTACCTAAACTGCTTACCTAAATTGTGTTTCTGATGTTCAGTAAAGGCTTTTGTTTTGGTTTCCTTTTCTGATCATCTCATTTCATGCCAACTACTTCCAATAATGTGAGAAACACTGAAAATTCATGCCCATTTTCCATTCTCCGTGACACTCACAATTTTACACACCTTTATCATGAAAAGACAGAAAACCAAAAGTTGTTTCACAGCTGTGAACATTTCTTATTGTCCTTCTCTTTGCCTTTTCTATTTACTACATCCTTTTTTAGCCCGGAGTAGGGAGGAGACAAAAATGCATGCAGGACTTAGAACATAGTTGCACTTCATATTGATAATGTCACAATGATGTTTGCTCTTTTATTTACATTTCTGACTGCCAAGAAATAAGTTGCAGTCCTGGTGGCACAGTCTTCTGTGTTTCCCAGATCTCTTTTCTGAGAGATGACAGCTTAGCACAGTTTGTATATAGCTAGATTTTCCCCCCTTTTTCATTACTTTGCATTTATTGTCACTGAATTTCACCTGACATTTTATTGCTCAATCATTCAGTGTCATGAGATCTGTACTCTTGGTTGTTTGATTTGTTTTTATTACCCTGACTACCTCAATACCATCATCAGAATTTTTCTCCTCTGCAACATAAAGGATCTCTGAGGGGGTTTCTTGGTCACTTCCTTCCATTAAGAAAACTGACCATTTATTCCTACACTTCACATCTACCTCTTTAAGCAGTTTTTTTTTTTTTTTTTTACAGGCTTTTGGTATGGGACTTTTCAAGAACACAAGTATGCTTTTATCCATATGTTTGCTAACTCTTTAAAAGAACTCTAATAAATTTTGTAACCACCTCCTATAAAAGTCATGTTGCCTCTTTCACATTACATTATAACTATCTATGTATCTTCCCCTTCTGTTCATGATTACAATTCCTTCCAATCTAATTGATATTGTATTACCCAAGCTGGTTTTCTGTTCCCCATTTCAAAAACCAAATAGGAACCTGTGAAGAAAAAAGCTCCTGCTTTCCAAGAACTAATAATCAATTTAAAGATGACCATGAGGTGCTCTTCATTGCTAATAATGCTGTGAGGCTCGAGGGAGTTATTTCAAGTTATTGAGTGCCATTTTATTTAAAAACACAGAAGCTAATTATAATCTGAAGAAATTACAAAAGGTAGAAGCTAAATCTTAATATCTGATTTTCTGGATGGTGAATCAAGGTTGATTCCTTTCATTTTAGTCTCCTGAACTGGGTTCTTTGTCGTGTCATAATGAAAGTTGAAAAAGAATAAATGGATAATTCTTTGCTACAATCATTTTATTCTCAGGAAAAGGGCTTAAATTAAAAACAAAACAGTACACAAACAGTAATTATTTTAGTCTTTATAAAGGGTTTTTGAAAGATATTACACCTCAGAGAGTCAGCTGACTCTTGAGGGAACCAAGTACTCTATTATCAAAATTAGTAGCAGACAAGTAATACTGTATCACAGGTAATTAAAATAATTTATAGATGGTCAAAATTCATTAAAATGTTGGTGAGTCCTATTTGGTATATCACAGATAACCCAAGCAATTTATAAGTGGGCAAATGTGACTAATCTTAAATAAATCCTATGAAACCAAAGAAAGCCTTTAAGTCAGTTAATCAAAAGAAGTCAGTCAAGCAGTTGTCTTGAGACAGGCAAATCAATGAATATCAAGAACCTTAAATCTGCATTAAATCCCATTACTTATCTTTGTTTACCAAATTTTAGCCTCATTGTCCTCTCCAAGAATGTATATAGCAAAAAAAAAAAAAAAAAAAAAAAAAAGCTGGAGTTAAAGAGTAGAACCCTTCAGCAATTTACTTGACAATAGCACAATAGCATTTCAACAATCTGGAAAACTGATCAAGAAGAATTTTGTGACAAAGCTTCAAAGTCACCTCTTCTAATGTCATCTCAGTAATATCAACACATAGTAGAAATAATGCTGAGTTACAGAATACTGCTGTTTTGTCTTGTGTGGTAAGGTCTTTTACTCTCCGTTCTTACTCATAGGCATCTGGTTGCTGCAAGCTCCCAGAGATGAAAGAAGAGCTCTTGGACATGTAAAACTGAGCAGAAGTAAAGCTGATTCTTTATTTCATAGAATTATTTTAATTTTATCTCTTACTTTAGGCAAGGAAAAATTTGCACCTCTTTCAGGCTTAGCTGGATTCAAAATTAGCTCTTGTCACCCATTCCTTAACACCTCCATGGCCTTAGAAACATAGCTCGGACTACATAGACAATTTAATGCATATGTAGTATACTTTTAACTGGCCTTTTGGTGTGTGTGTCTCATAGTCCCTTTCAAGGCAAGGTTTTCACTTTTACATTTATTCAGGCCATTTACTTTCATAAGGCTTAACACAAGCTGAAATTCTGCTTTCAGTAAATCCCAGTGAACTTCTATTTTTTAAAAGTCTTCAACATTTCAGAAGAGTCTTTTTAAGATTTGGTCTTTAATAAATGTTACCAAATGGACTGACGAGGAGGAAAACATTGCAGTTTTCCTCAGTAGTCTGTGTATACAAGCTTTAGCCTTTTTTTTTTTAATTATTATTAGTATTTTATTTTTATTTTTAAATCAATAGGAAAGGTTATATCAATAACATAAGTTGTAAACAAGAACAATGGTTCAATTTTTCCACTAAGTTATCAGAACATGTTAGAATCTGGTTAAAAAACACAAAGCCTAAATGAATAAGTAGTGCTAGAAGGAATAGTAAATTTTGTTCAGCAGTACAAATCTGCAGCACATTTCTGCTGTACCTTAAGAATGGGCAGAACAATCTTTCATCAGCCTAATATTTGGCATAGGTACACCTAAATTAGTACATCTGGGGATGTACTATGTACTACATGTACAATGAATATGCAATCTTACTGACGTCTTCACTTGATACCGTATACACTATCTAACTGTAAACTGTCTTATATTTCACTTTTCCTGTTGTTAATAACTACTGTTGTTAATGGTCCAATTCTATCATTACTGTCCTTTTTTGTTCATGATGGCAGACAAGGCTTCTACAAGCTTCCTAAACTAAGATGCGAGGAAACACCCTCATGTTGCACCAGGGAGGTTTAGACTGGATGTCAGGAATAATTTCTTCATGGAAAGGGTGGTTAGGCATTGGAACAGGCTGCCTATGGAAGTTGTGGAGTCATCATCCCAGAAGGTATTTAAAAGATGTGGATGTGACACTTAAACTTTTATGGTGGACTTGGTAGTGTTAGGCTAATATACAGTTGGACCTAATGATCTTAAGAATCTTTTCCAATCTTAATGATTCTATGACTCTATGATAATTAAAGATGATACAACTATACATGTCCCTGAATTTGGATACCTCCTGAAGCAACACTGAGCTAAATCTCTCATTTCTTTTAAGAAAAAGAAGCAAGCTGTCAAAAATAGATACTATATATGTTAGATTAGGCTTTCAAGGTAGCTTGACACAATTTCTTCCCAGAAAGAAGCCTATGGAGATACTGTCCTTTTCCTGCTTACTGTCTGAAAAGCTCATCTTACTTGTCTTCAGCTGTACAAATTTTGCATCTCATTTGAACAGCTCAGCTAAAATGTCCCCTTAGACAGATAGGTATTTGTAGCAGGTTTTGCTTTGATTGGCTTCATCTCATATGTTCGACATTTTAAATAGAAAACCTAAGGGATGAAAACATCAGTATTTCCATACTTACTACAGGTGGAGCCTATGAGACTTCTCTCTGCTAGACAGTAAAATTTGGTGAAATGAATAACACTTATTTTATTATGACTGCTTCATAAGGCACCTACAGGTTAGGCTCATATCATGTACAAACTAAAATCCAATACTTAGATATCTCAAAAGAATTTTACTATTTCATGGTTATCAGGAGATCAAACAAAAAACATGTATAAGATTAAGAGAAAAACACTAGTACAGAAGTAATCACCTTCTCCTCTGGAGCCCTTTTGAGCCATAAATATGTGTTTCTTCAAATTCAAAAGCTTAGAGCACTTTTACAAGAAAATGCTTTCAACAAGAAATCATCAAGAAGTTTTGATTTGATTTCAACTAGAAGTTTTTTTAGAGAGAACTGTTTAATGAGAACTGTTTAGGATATATTCTGTTAACATACCCCTACATTCCTCTTTGCTCTTTACATTTTTGAAAGTCAGGATTCTTTCTAAAACACATTTTATAAAATCTGTTTTTGTGAGATTATGATAATGTCTATACCAGCTGGATGTCTAGTACAAGGAGTCTTGTTCTTCCAGGAGACATTCATGTTAGTTGCTTGATTCTTGACCAAATGGTTCCTAGCTTTACAAATGCAATGAATTTACAACTTTCCACTTGCAAAATTTTATAAAATATTTTACACAAAGCACAGAATGTAATACTTGTATCATTTCTAGTTTAAGCTCTTGGTTAAATCTACTAAAATATGTTAATGATTTTCTCATTGAAAGTGTTTTCTTCCATAAGTTTTAAAATATTTAATATATTAATACGTATTAATATGTATTAATACATATTAATACGTATTAATACATATTAATACATATTAATATATTAAAATATTTAATACATTTAAAATATTAAATGTTTATAAATATAGTGCTGAATACAGCTGAAGAGAATGAAAGCCAAAATGTGTTATAATTATAAAAGCTGATTTTTAGCCTTCACATAATATTGTCTGTTCTATACATGTAGTCTGTGGTGTTATCTCCTTCAGCATATATAGCTGATTCTTGGAAGAAAGGAATAGGGCCAGTGTGGACTATTTTTAATTAGCTTGAATATTTGAATAGCCTGCATATTTTAATAAAATACACAACCAGGTATGTTTAAAAATATTTTAAATACAAGAGATTTAAAACAATTGTAGAATTATCTTAAAATTTCCCATCAACTTCTAAACATCCAAAATAAATTCTGCTAAGAATATGTTCCAATGATAACCAATCTGTCTTTGTATTTAAGGATCAGCAGTGATTGTACCTCACTAGCCTTTTGAAGGCTTGTATGTATCAAAGTCCTTTACTGGTTTAAAATTTATTAGGCACAGCCGGGAAGACAAAAACACAAGAAGAGAAATGAATTGCCAACAAGAAGTTAAGTCAAAGCTAAAAATTTCTCCAAGACTACCCACATGTTTTGATGAAAAGTAGACTAACCAGTTTGAAAGCAATCACCCAAGAAGGTGAATCTAGATGTTACAGTGCGTGTCTGTAGAAACACAGAAGCAGTGGTTCAACTACATGGCAAGTGGTTTCCACAGAGCTGGGTAAGGTACTGCGAGAGTTTTTTAGGGTAGTACAACAGCAGTAACACAGTGTCTTCCAGAGAGGAAGACCTAGAAATTTTACCTTTCTTAAAATCTGTTAAAAGGCAAGAAAAAGTTACATTTTATGTTTCCCAACAGTTCAAAATTCTCCTGCAGTTCTCCTCTTGGATAAAGTTCAACATATACTAAAAGTAAGAGTGCCTTGGAGATCTAAAGGTGATGATTTGGTTTCGGGGGAGAAAGAACGAAACAATAGCTAGAAGGGAGAAGGAATACTAACAGGTTTGTTTGTTTGTTTGTTGTTTAAAATAATGTCAATTCAAAATATATATATATATATATATATTTATACTTTTAGTGTCTGCCTCAAAGAAAGAGCCCCCAGTGCATATGGAAACTTAAACAGATATGCCACCAATAATGATATTCCTAGAAATACCTTTTCTTCTTGTATAGATATACCTGATATTATCTGAAGCATCTGAAAATGTGTTTGTGTACAGCAGCGCTATAATAGGATTTTGTGAATTGTTCTTATCTAAGTGTTATATATGCATCCAGAGGGAAAACTTTACTTTAACCAGGTACATTATCAGAAAATAACAATCTGGGGCATAAACATCCCAAGTGTGCACCTTTTTTATGATGTCAAACAGAGCAAACAATACACATATTTTCCCATTATTTTATGTTTGATTTTTTTTTCATTATTATTATTATGTTAAGCTGCCTGTGTTGGATTTGTAAATGGGCTATGACTGTTACATTATGGCATCCCCTTATCCAAACAAGTCTCTCCTGATAATGGTGTCCAGCATTGCAGGTTAGGCAGTTGCAATGGGAGATGAAACAAAGAGTATGTCCCTGCCAGTGGTCACAGGTTTCACCTCTGAATGCTTCACAAGAATGAAACAAGCACAAAAGAGTTTTTCAAAAAGCCATTTATATTTGAGGGAGTGTGAATATAATCCCTCAAATTGTCCAAAACTGAGGCTAGAGAGAACACAGAAATCTTGAATGCCACTGGTTACTTTTGTTAAAATTTGAAATCCTGTGAAAGCAACTCACCAGAAAAGAGGAAAAACAGGAATCAGTAATGTAAGTAGGTAGTGTTCTTCATGTTCATACAATGAAGCTTTCTTTATATATATATATATATATATATATATTTTTTTTTTTTTCCCCCCTTTGGAGTTGGGGGTGAGGTGGGTAGAAGGGCTTGAAGGGCTCTGATCTTATGACATCCCCTCTTCCATGTTACGTGTATATTCTCAGCTGTAGAAGACAATCAGTCAATGATTTTATTATTATTATTTATTATTATTATTATTATTATTATTATTATTATTATTATTAAGTAGCTGAAACGTGGGGAAAAAAATAAATAACCTACTGGGAACTCCATGTCACAACTTCAAAAAGTATGCATTTCACTGCATGATAAGAGTGTTTACAATCATCCACTCTTTACAATCATGAAAATTAACTAGCATCACCGGAACATTCTGAGGTCCAGCATTTCCTGAATTTGCAGAAAACCAAACACCATGAAGATTTGGTACCTAGACTGATTTTTTTTTTTCTTGTCCAAGGAATATTTCTACATGTAACTACCAGTAGGTTAAGTCCATGGATATTTGCTCTGTAAAAGTACCTGAGCAATTACTTAGGCAATACCATCAGCTGTGACATAATAACTTTTAAAAAGCATGGTGTTCAAAAGTGCTGAGCTGTCCTCACTTTCTTTGAAGTTGATTTTCATTGTGGCAACTAAAATAATTTCAAAATCAGTCCTCAACTACAGACCAAGCAGTGAAAATATAAGCAATAGACTATTTATAGTAGTTAAATATTGATAAAGCAATCATGATAATTTCAAGTCTAGTTGATGAAGATAATATTTTTTTCGATTCTTTTATTCTTTTTTTTTTTTTTTTTGGTTGTTGTTCTGTTTTTGCTTCCAAAATACCTCCAAAATTATAGATCAACTAATTAAAGAAACCTTTGGGTTTTTTTGTAGGATCTTAGCCTCGGCTGGTGTTTCCTTCAGTCATGGCAAGTTCATGGTAAATTCATCACCTTATCACAACAGTTCCTATGCTAGTGAGCATCTCTGGGGAAAAGTTGCCAAATAGTCCTCCTCTTCCTTTGCAGTGCAACATTTGGAAAGCACCATGAAGCGTCCGCACATGGACCATTGAGCAATAATATGCCGCCTTTGCACAATAACACTGAGCACTACACAAGTGCAAGGATAGTTGGAGCCTGGTTCTTCAGGCCCCTATTGTTCAGGACTCAGGTGGTGGAAAAAAATAAGGTAATTTATTACTTCTCATTGCTTTCTTTTTCCTGAAGGGACACTTTACTCCTACACATAGTATAAGGTACCTACTGCTTCTGCCTGTCCAAAAGAGAAGTTAAAGCTTACCACATGGTGCTATACAGGAATTAAATCCTTTGTGCAGCTGATGAGATCAACTGCAGTTGAACAGGACTTGCAGCATGATGCATGACATGAATCATTAGCTCTGGAGTAGAACCACCTATAGATCTTCCATTGCATGTTAATAAGTCCTTTGGAGTCAGTAAAGTAGTCTGACTACTACCACAGTTTCCTTTCGATGACCCACATTCATGGCAGGGTAGCATTGGTGTCTCTGCCCATTGACTTCAGTAATGCTACTTTCCTGAGTAATTAGTATCCAAACAGAATAAAATCTGCAGAATGTGGTCAGTGAATTGTGAAGTTACTAAATGCTTTGCAGAGGAATTTAAATATAGCTAAGACAAATGATGTAACAAAGATATCTATATCTTTATATTTAGAAGTGAGGCTGTAAATAGGATTCCCTTTAATGCATTGCAAAGTTAAGTAACATGGAGAACAACCTCACAACAGGCAGGATTTCAAATTCATTAAGTGTGTTTCAGTATTGCATCCTAAATGTCCATCTTTATTACAGGATTTTATATGAGAGTACAAATATATAAGACTCAAAAACAAAATCAAAAACACATACACACACACACAAAAACAAAACAAAACAAAAAAAAAAACTCTCCACTGAGTAGAGACAGTAATGAAATGGTGGCTTACTGAGTTTTTCCTTTGACTACACTTTCTTCTTCCTTTTAATCTTTATTTGGCACTTTATTAAAAGTCCAGAGCTCAGAATTTCAACCCCTGGTTAATCACCACTTAATCACTTGGCATACATTAAATGCACATCTCTGTTGCAATGGTTTTCCCCCTACAATACTCTCCTGATTAAGTATACAGGCATTGCTGTTCATTAACATTGGCAAAATCATTTCTTTGAGAGCTGTCCCAATAGGGCATCAATCCTAACTTTAAAATATCTCAGTTAAGTGAAGAATGCCTGAAGAACACCTGTTTTAAAAAGTAGACACAGTAAATTTGTTTGGGGGACAATGATTCCTTCCCATTCTAAACACAGGGAAATGGCACTGTGTCATTTGTGTCATGAATGAGAACACTTTTAATGCCCAAGTTTCCAGATCCTTCAATGTTAATCGTCTTTTTTTTTTTTTTCTCTTTCTTTTTTCTCCTTATGTCTCTTCTTCCTCTCTGCCTTTTCCCTATTATGTCACAAACTCAGATGTGGTCAATCCACCTTCTAAAATATTGCCAAGACTAGATGCTAAAATGGAAACACGAGTCACCTTTGCAACACAAGTCACCCTGTTTTGTGAGCCCCAGAGCAAGCATATAGAAGTGAATAGAACAGGCAGACCACAGACAAGGTGTCTAATCTTGCTCACAGAATCTCTGCGTGACTGAAGGCTAAACTTCAGGAAGTTGATTTGTACCTCCCTGTACCAGCTACAAATGGCTGGTGACTGAGCTGGACAAACTGGGAAAATGTGTGAGACTGTGAGGTGTTTCAAAATCAATTAAATCTTGGAGTAATACTTCAGAAACATGTGTTTGGTGGTGGCTGTAATTAATTGACAGAAACAAAGAATCCCATTTTCCCACAGCTCTGCAGAAGAAGTCCTGGAACCAGTTTTCATTTCACCTAATTTTTGTTGCCTTGTCTGCATGGCACTTCTGTCTCCTGTGAATTACAGAATTAATCACAGCAGTGGTATGCAGGCAGGGATGTCTGTAATCTTTGAGCCAAGATGGGTGCTTGACATAATGAGTTGTACAGCGACACCATGGAACCCATCAACCATGCTCATCGCCTGGGCTCTGAGAGCAGCCTGAGAGCTTGGGATATTTTCTGTAAACACATACATCTTTATTTTTCCATGTGTTTTGCAAACCCGTATGGTGGAAGGCTTTTCACACTTTTAGCCTGCAGACTTTTATTGAGTGTGGAAGCAGAATTTATAAATAATCCTTCTCCTCCTTTTCTTTTAATGCTATTTAGATCTCATTTTGGCAGAGTCTATAAACAAGCTACATTTGTTCTTTTTATTGGCTCAAGAGGACAGCTGTCTATCAAGTGTTCCTGTTTACACAATCTTCTATGGCAAGCCATGCTTAGAGACCTTCTGTGGGTTATCAGTAACTGTTATATAAATAACAGCGTATTGGATGAAATCTGTGATATTAGTTCACGTGTGTTTTTTTTCCCCTGCACCAAAGTTCTCTTCTAGGCAGTGGTCCAGAACAAGATCCATTCACCTCTAAAATGCCTCCCAAGTCCTCTCTGAAGGCTTCATGTTAGATCCTGGCAGACAGTGCCCTAGGGTTGCACAGATCATATGCTGGCAATCTGTAGAGGACTGCGTTGCAGCCATAATGAATTAAGTGATTTCTTTCTTCAAAAAGCAGGAGACGTTTGACAGAAAAGCTAAGAAACACGGTGCCAAAGAGGGAGGTCTGTGCTGTCAAGAGGTGTCAAACTGACAGAGCTGGAGACCTAAACCTTCTGTTCCCCAACAGGGAAAAACAGATTTCAAACCACGTCACACACTAGAAGCACTGGCAGTGGAAGCATTCATGTATGTTAGCCATGATATAGAGGCTCCAGCTGTAGAGACGTGAGGAGATTTTAGCTGCCATTCCAATTCCATCCTCAACTTTAGAAATTTGGAGATTAGTTCCCTAGAACTTTGTCCAAATCTGTGCAATTTATTTCTGCAACGCTCTCTAACCCAAAGCTCATTTGAATACAGGATTTTGGCTCCAAAGCAGCTGAAGATTCACCTTCCCTTTGCACAAACATCCCCCAATTATATAAATGAAGGAAAGCTTTCAGCTCATGTTTAACTTCACCCTTTAAAAGTAGTAAATGCTCAATTTCTTATGGGCACAGTCCAAGCTAAGCGTATGTTTAACTATGTCCTGACTCAGTTGTGGCCCTGCTTGTGGGGGCTCAATGAAAAATAAAATAAAAAATACTAATTGTATTCCTGACTTTGGATCACAATTTTCCTGCAATGTTTATAAATAAAGACTTTATAGCATTTAATTATTTAAGAAACAAACTGGTTGTGGAAATGTTTTAGAAATGTAAAGTCCTTGGACTTGCACAAGAGATAAACTTGGCCCACTTTCCTTTGACTAATATATATAGGACAGAAGGAGTGAAGGGTAAAGGAAAAGCCATTTTCTTTCATAACAGGAACATACAATATTAAGGAAACTGAAAACTACATTTCTAAAATTGTTTCCATTTCAGAGTCCTTTTGCCTATGGAGAATCAATACGCCAGAAGAGCATAGCCTTAAACGTTAATATTACAGAATAAAATTCGTTTTTGATGGATTGATGGGCACGTTTTCTTAAGGCCAAGAAATAATGAATACAAACTTTATTTTTTTTTTTCTCATGATAGTTTATCTTTCCCCTTTCCCTGCACAGAGGATGCAGAGAATAATAGGATACCACTTGCCTGTATATAGAAACATCCATTATTAGGCACCAAGAGGTTTCACTAGGACATATGTCCTCACCCCCATATATTCATTTGTAACAGTAAGGGGAAATCAAAATACAGGAAAATGCTGTTGTTTGCTCTGCAGCCTCAGAAACCCAGTCAATCAAGAAAAGGTTGGCTGATGTGATGTTGGCTAATAATTCCCAGAGGATACTACACTGCCCTAACTACACAGTCCCTAAGCATGCTGAGCTTAAAAGCAAATCCATGTACAGCCTAATTTCAACATGCAGTTTTATATCATGTCACACTTGCTTTTGTTTCTGAATCAGCAATAACTAGCAAGTGCTTCCCTAGTAATTTTGATCTTACACATGGACTAGATTTGAAAAATAATCATTTAAATAGTGTTTTGGCATTGTGAGTTTCTTTGAAGGGAGTAAACATAGACCCATTTTTCTGGGGCATCTCCAAATTCCTGTGGCTCTGACAGAGGGACCACTGGGGAAATATTTAAGGTGAATTTCTGTGAGTGTGTTTCAAAGTCAGATACCTTTTTGTTCTTTTTTTATTTACAGAGGGGTAACTCTAGTTCCACAAATTCCATCTTTTCCTTCCTGTTCTCTTTACCATTTGTCAATGATATATGTGATATGTGGAGTCAAATCCCAACATTCTTTGGAGTAAGAAAATGCCACTACACCACAGTAAAAAGAGTTGACCTTGAAGTCACTTTCCCATTTAAAAAAAAAAAAAAAAAAAAAAGTAGAGAGGGGCTTAGTTACGTGGAAAAACACTTCTGCTCTATTTTGGCTGAGCCAAATATGTGAAAGATGTGATATTTACATGGCTGATCATATCCTGTTTTACTCTGCCATGGCAATTTATGCAGAATTTAGAGAAAAGATTGGGCTTTCATTCAATGTCACATTGTTGCAACCCACAGTTCAGCCTAATCAGATTTTAAAAATTAGAGTAGGGGAAAGTGTTGTCAGTCTGGCTCAGTTGAAAAATATGGAGGATCCGTCTCAACTCCCTACAGCATCTTTAATTTCATACAGCTACTCTGACAGCTGAAATCAGTAGAAGGAAAATGGAAGAAAAAACTTCTGAAAGGAAAGGTTAACTATGTGTAAGTGTTCAGATAGAAATCAGAACTGTACAAAGTCTAGAGCAACTTTGCTCTAAGATCCTTGGTCGTGTATCTAAGCACCTCCCAAGACTCATGTTCACAAGTTCAGAGCAGAATATTGTAGTCATTTATTATAATTTATTATTATATTTTGAGTGCTTGTTGAGGGACTGCATTAATGCAGCAGACATAAAAATATTTAACATTTTCTTGCATGGGGTTAAAGATATCACCCACATACCTGTTTGTGTTATGCTACGGCTGCAAAGCCCCAGGCCTTTACCAAGCTCTAGTGTGCTGGCTTGTGCATACAGCAGAGAAGGAACTTACCCCTAAGTCCCAAAGAGCTTACAACCTAAAGCTTCCTTAAGGAACCTACAAGCTGAAAACTAATGCTACAGTATTACATGTTGATTTGCAATAATATCAGTATTTGCACATTCTAATATGACTTAGGGATATGTTATTGATTTTCTTTCCTAACCACACAGTGATTAACATTTCTGCTAAGGCTTCTCCATCTTCCATATGTTGCATGGTAAGTCATTCTGCCTCTGCAAAACTGATCCTACTTTCTTTTTTTTTTTTTTTTTTTTGGTTATTGCAGCCCCTAGACTGTGTGCCAGGTGCTTCCCAAACAACAAAGCTTATGAAAGAGCTTTGAGATCTGTATAAAAGCTCATTATTATGATTTTTTTTTCTTTATATCAAACTATGCCTTTAAACTAGTGTAAATCAACAGAGTTAGCAATTTAAACCAGAAAATGGTCCTTTGCTAAACGTTTTATAAAGCTTTTTTTTTCTTTTTCTTTTTCTTTTTTTTTTTTTTTTCTCCCTGTCTTGTGTCAAGGGGAATAGAGTTTATTTATTTATTTATTTATTTTAAAGAAAAAATAGATGTCTTCGATAGATGTCTTTGTAGCTGAAAATATAATGCAACACACCTCTGGTCAAAGTCTTCTGACTTGGACAGCATAAGAAAGGGGAAGTAGATTTAAGTGAATTTCTTTGTAGATTTCTCTATTACTTCCTATTTTCACTTTGAAGTTCAGAAACTCAAAACTACTATGGCTCCCACTTTCTATGAGCTTCTTTACTTGGTCCTTTGGTACCATATCTTAGCTAAATAAATTTATGAATTATTTTAACTTTTGATCTCTTAGACCAAAAAAAATATCTATTGTCAACAGTTACTTGTTTTCCAGTCTTATCAGCATCCATTTCCTGTGTTCTATCACAAATGGAGTTTCTTGTGACCTTGAAAATTATTTGAAAAGCAAATAATTATCTTCATCTTTCTTACCTACGAACATATAAACACATCTTAGTCAAGATTTTTTTTTCGACCAAGCTCAGTCCCACTGTGAGACAGTTAAATTGGATGGAGTTAAAGCAGTAGAGAAGTTGCTACTTTGTAAACCTCAAGTTCTCATATATCTATATGTGTTGTTATTCATTTATTTACTTATTATTGCATTTATAAGGATCTTAGCAGGCATATAAATATCTTACAAGTGGAAACGTTAATCTTATGTTTAAAGAATAAGGCTAGAAATCATTTCATCTAGATATTGCAACCAGGATTTTTTCTATGACCTTTAATAAATCATTTCTTGATGGCTCAGTTTCCCTATCTGTGAGAATGTGATTAATAATGACCCTTAATAACACTTCTGTAGTTCAGAGCAAGATGGTGAAAGTAAGGGCCCAGTCCTGACCACTTTTACTTCAGCAGATAGCACATATTCATGAGAGCAATCTTATCAACCTCAGTGGAATTACTCAGCTGAGCAGTTTACATGATTAAGAATAACTTGTTTAATACCTGCAAAGCTTTTCAATTCTTAAGGTTTAAGGTGGCATTTAAGTGAAAAGTGCTTTTTATTTATGAATGCCTCATTTTAGTTCAAACTGCTTCTTGCCAACCCAAATCATTAAATAATTTCCACAAGCATGGAAGAGCTGAAAAATTTTAATACCACTTAGCTATGATTTAGGTATTTGTTTTATTTGGAGGTGAGAAGGGGAAGAACTTGTTCAATTGGTGTCATATTTACTGGTATAGGTTTACACCTTCAGACAAGGACTCAAGTTGCCTGATGACATTCTGAGCTAAGAAGGGCAGCAAATGCCTCTCCAAAATCTAACTCTTATATAATCAGATAAATTCATTATGACACATTCTCTATTGTGGTGACGTCCAAGAATGTTACGGGGGCTATGGTAGGATCCCAAACAAAGGATGTCCCCTAAGTGAATTTCTTGGTGGGTGGAGAACACCATCATGGCAAAAATTAAAAAGCCTGAGAAACATTCTTACTGTCTTCTGGATGTTTTCAGGACTTCTTAAGATCTCTTTTTTTATACCAGAAAACCAAGACAAAATAGTGGCATACACTTTTTTTTTTTTGGGGGGGGGGTGGGGGGAGAGGGGGGAGAATTCAAAAACAAACAATCAGAAACAACAAAGCTTGTTCAACATATTTATAAAAACACACAGCAGAGGAATTTTGATGTAGGTCCCTCCCATAGCCTCAGACCACCTCTTGTGGGTGGCTATATTGGTGGTTTAGGTAAAATGTTTAACTTACTAGTGTCGCAAGCCTGTTTTTCTCTATCTTTTCATAGATACTGAAAGCTGTGAAACTTTGTTTGCAATGCTGCAAGGATTCAAGCTATGAGTCTCTCCAGTAGTTGTCTTTGATAAGCCCATGGTGCTTACGGTGCTCATAAAATTATCTAGAAGTTCCCTAATTATTATTATTTTGTAGTACTTGTTACATTATTTCAGTGCAGTTTTCAGCTGGGCCTAGGAAGTGATAACAACCATGATCATTCTTTTTCTTCTTTCTTTTCAAAAATCAATATTATACTCATTTTCCTCCCTTTCTGTTACCTCTCCAGATTTTCAATTACTTTTCCAAAGTATTTTTCTTGGATAAAATTAAACCAATCACTGATGATCTTGACAAGTAATGACACATGCCTTTTGAATTAGTAGTTCTTATGCTCTGAAAGTAATCTTTCATGAAGCAACTGTTTTTATTTATTCTTTCAATACTTCTTTCTCAAGAAAATAGTGAACTTTACTGCCTATGCCTTTTTATGCATCAGAAGCATCTTCTTCTGGTGAGCTTTCAGTATCACTTCCCACTAAATAATACTCATTGCTATTATATTATACTATTAGACTAAAAAAAAAAAAAAAAATCTATAAAATTTGTATTTCACAGAATTCCTTGCCCAGAAAAGTCCTTAAGTATTTCCTTAACTTAAATCATGTAAATGCTAATACTGGTAATGTTATCCCACACACTTTGTATTAAATACAAATATATATGATTTCTGAAGCTGGACTTTGTACCTTTGCCATGTTGCCATTAGTTAAAGCAGTATCTACCACCACAAAGTCATATAGAAGCTCTTTTTTTTTTTTTTTCACCACAATCTGTCTGTCCAAAGTGACCAGACAGTGAGATCAGATCAGGACAGTGAGCCCAGATCAGGACACAGTGAACCATCAGTTCATGGGTAGGGGAAGAATCAGGCCCAATGAAAGTATCCAGTGTCAGACACACCCACAGGATGAGGGCCATGTCAGCCCTAAAGTCATCCAAGACAGGATGTCAGCCCATGGTCTGAGATGCTGCACTACAAGAATTAGTCACACACTGAGTCATAATGAACAAAGAAATTTAATGATTTCAAAATGAGCAGTCATGTTATTTCCTTTCTATATTTTCAAACAAAATTTGAACTTTTTTTTTTAAAAAAAAAAAAAAGCTCATTCACAAATTTTAAACTAGTTAAGAGATTTGAAAACAGAACAAATTGTTCTTTTGTTTCTCTCCAAGGTTTTTGGGGTATTGTTTTCAGTGAGGAAAATTAAAATCTGTTTGGGCCTACCAGCCAAGTGAAAAATCAATTAGTTACACAGGTCTGTCTATTTGTTAGGATTAGCTATAAAACAATGCATGCGTTTTGATAGTTATTTTTCCCCATGATAAGATATACCATGGACTACAATAACATCAGATTTTTGTTTACACATCTCCAGTCAAGACAACAATTTTAGAACAACTCTTCAAGATGCAGACACAAACACAAACAATTAATATTAATAAAAGAAAAGAAGGAAAAAAAAAAAAAAAGGAGAAGTTCACCTATGATTATAGAATGTACATACATGTATAACTTTGGAAAAAAAAAAAAAAGTGATTTGAAGGTAATCCTACAAAATCCAAGACTCATAGTTCTTTTCACATGAAACCTCAAAGTCAAAACACACTTGACCCCCTCATTTAGTAGAATTTTGTTTGGTCATTAATGAATTCCACTACTTACACCTAAGTTGGACTGGATTTTCTTTTCCCCCCTGACAAGAAGTTAATTAGAGGGTAAAGAATATCAAATTCTCTCCAGACAGGGCTTGACTAAGCATTTTGCATGATCCTTCCCTGTCCCTCTTTTTCTAGTAGCTACAAATTCCTTCTCAAAACACATTCTTTCTAGGCTGCTTCTAAACTACAGCCTGTTAAGTATTTTAGTAACAATACATTCAAGTAATCACTAAACAATGAATTATTTCCAGTTACATGTATGAATTTGCTAAGTGAAGCGTTAACATTATGGACAAACCATCAGCTAGTACAAAGTAGTCCTGCTTCTCTGACTCCAGCATGAGTTTGTTTTTATAGGAGAGATAGACCCCAATGTAAAATAGTCTCTTCTAAGAGGCAGTCAAAAAAAGAAAGTTGCAAACAAAATGCATATTCAAGAGTAGCCTGAGGAAGGCAGCTTACAGGAACAGTATTAGATTAAAAAATAAGAATAATAATAAATAAATAAATAAATTAATTAATTAATTAAATCTCATTGCTGCACTTGATCTGTTGGCTGAAGAAAAATAACAACCGATGCATAGAAAAGTTGCCAAGGAAGACAGGGAAGCAGAGTTTCTTATGAACACTGCACTGGAGTAGTTAATATTCAGCAGCAAAGCTTAGGGCCCTAAACAAAAAACATATTTCAGGAAATTGTAAGGAATATCAAGAATCCAAATAGTCCTAAATTCTTGAGCTTGTAATTCGAGGGTCAAGGCTTCTAACACCTGAAACTTTGCAAGTGACTGAATATTCAGAAGCTGGATCTTTTATAATTGCTCTAAATTTTCCACTCTAGTTATGTGTGCACATAATTCTAATAAGGTACATGTCTGAAAAGCATAATTATTAATTAGCTGGAATCCAGTGCATTATTAATTTATTTAATGCTGATGGACTGAGTTATTTGATGGAAAAGACAGTCAAGTAGCAGTGATTGGCAGGAATAAACCAGCTTCCCTGGCTGGGGACCAGAAAGATTTTATTCAAGAAAATGGCATTGAAACCTGTCCTAATAAATAACTGAGCTGAGTTGACTTAAGCACTTATAATGCCAGCAATGGATAAGCAATGGAAACATTAATATAAAATGCTTCACCATAAACGAGTGCAGTAGAGTTCAATATGATGTATTGCAGTACAACCATCCCTAGCATGGCGTGTTTTTAAAGTGATGTTTATAATCACTATTATTTTGGTAACAATAGAGAAAAAAAAATAAATTAAAAAACTGCAAAAATTGTTATCTGTTAAACAGGAACCACAACAGCAAAGTTTCCTGATAAGAACCTACAGAAGGATTTAGCCACAGTGAGAGAATAACTGTGCTCAGATACAAATGCAGTAACTAAGAGTGTGGTTGTAGCTTGTTCATTTCTAATTCTAGCTGTATGTTACAGTCAGATGGTGAAAGCAGTCATTTCATGAAATTACTGAAATTTTCAGACATTTTATAAAATGACCAGCATTATGGCTGTTCTATTACACTCTTTGACTGTTTCACTCCGTCATTAAGTTAAATGACTGGTGTTATTGTGACAGTCACATAGGTGTGATTTTTATTACTTACATTTAGGCATCTGAACTTGGACATATAGGTCAGTTTAGTCTCTCAGTCAGTGAAGGAAAGCTGGTATGTCCAGATGGCAATCCAAGTATGAGATGAACCATCCTTTGGATATGCTGATATCTCTCTCCCTTCATTACAAAAGGAACCTGAGGTTATATATCCTGATAAATAAATTTAACTTTTGACCAGTTCTTGTGACTACTATTTACTATGATGCTTCATACTATGGATGCTCACAACTGTTGTGAAAAGTATCTTTGTTATGCTGGAGAGGGTCACCTTTGGCTCCCTGGGATAACTTTGGTTCTTTGCCACAGAATCACAGAATCACAGAATTTCTAGGTTGGAAGAGACCTCAAGATCATCGAGTCCAACCTCTGACCTAACACTAACAGTCCTCCACTAAACCATATCCCTAAGCTCTACATCTAAATGTCTTTTAAAGACCTCCGGGGATGGTGACTCCACCACTTCCGTGGGCAGCCCATTCCAATGTCTAACAACCCTTTTGGTAAAGAAGTTCTTCCTAACATTCAACCTAAAACACCCCTGGTGCAGCTTTAGCCCATTCCCCCTCGTCCTGTCACCAGGCATGTGGGAGAACAGGCCAACCCCCACCTCACTACAGCTTCCATTAAGGTACCTGCAGAGAGCAATAAGGTCGCCCCTGAGCCTTCTCTTCTGCAGGCTGAACAAGCCCAGCTCCCTCAGACGCTCTTTGTAGGACTTGTTCTCCAGACCCCTCACCAGCTTCATCACCCTTCTCTGGACTCGCTCAAGCACCTCGATGTCCTTCGTGTAGCGAGGGGCCCAAAACTGAACACAGTACTCGAAGTGTGGCCTCACCAGAGCCGAGTACAGGGGGACGATCACCTCCCTAGCCCTGCTGGTCACACTGTTTCTTATACAAGCCAGGATGCCATTGGCCTTCTTGGCCACCTGAGCACATTGCTGGCTCATATTCAGCCGACTATCAACCAATACTCCCAGGTCCTTCTTTGCCTGACAGCTTTCCAACCACTCATCTCCCAGCCTGTAGCTCTGCTTGGCGTTATCGCGCTCCAGGTTCAGGACCCGGCACTTGGCCTTCTTGAACTTCATGCAGTTGACCTCAGCCCATCGGTGCAGCCTATCCAGATCCTCCTGCAGAGCCTTCCTACCCTCGAGCAGATCGACACACACACCTAATTTGGTGTCATCTGCAAACTTACTGAGGGTGCACTCAATGCCCTAGTCCAGATCATTGATGAAGATATTAAAGAGGACCAGCCCCAGCACCGAGCCCTGGGGAACGCCACTAGTGACCGGCCTCCAATTGGATTTGACTCCATTCACCACGACTCCTTGGGCCCAGCTATCCAGACAGTTTCTAACCCAAAAAGCCACAGGAAACCTAAATGCATCAAAGACATTTGTTCCCTCCTGTTAGCTTAGATTTCCTTTTCCCAGTATGCTATGTGTCCTACAGGGTTGAATTGGTGATATATTCTTTGTTGTTGTTGTTGTTTTGATCAGAACTAATAACTTGATACATCTTTCTTTACCCATTCTGGGATATTTATTAAACTTCTCCACAGTCCTGGCTTTCCTAAAATCCCCAGACTTAAAAATTTGCCCCTGTTGTGACAGTCAAATTCTAGTGACAGATGAGCATGTTAAACGGCTTTACTGCCTGGAAGAAATTCTGTCTCATATACCTAGTAAATGCAGCATTTGTTGGTCCTTCCCCTTCCAGGCCAGAAAAGACTAAGAGCCTGTCTTTATAACTGCCTCCCTGGGAAGTAAAAAGTTTTATCTTCAGACAGCCATGATAAAGTGGCATCATTCACAGGGAAGACAATATTAGTTGAAGTATGGATGCGGTGAAGGTCCATGAAACTATATGAAAGGTTCACTCTTTCCTAACGAGAAACTGAGAGGTGCTGAGGGATTCTGTACATCAGATTAGGGAAGTCCAATATGGTTCTGCAAGAACTGAAAGGCTGGAGAGTGCATCTCAAAAAGAGTCATCTGTGTGCACGTACCTATGATGGTAGAGGAGGTATTCTTATAGATTTTTCTGGGTCCTAGGAGAAGGCAAAGCAGGCACCTGCAGCACAAAGGAAAGTCTGTCTCCAGGAAACTTACCGTAATTCCTGAAACTGTAAACAAAACAAACCAACAAGAAATAACTGGCCTCTTCCCAGGAAAAACATCCTTGAAATGGATAAGATTGAAGTTTTGCCTGGGGTTGAAGATCATGGAATCACAAAAACTGTCAGTCTGTCTTTCAGTCTTTCTAGACTGCAATATCTGTATAGAGTAAATATTAGTTCCTACGTTATATGCATATAAAACCTGGAGCAAGTCGGAAGGCACTGACCTTCACATCTGTTCACACCACTGAGTGCTCAGAACTTTTTAGTTCTTTCAGCACATACTCCTGTCTTTTCTTTTGGCTGGGGGATATTTCACAGGCAAGTGAGAAGGTAAGCATGGACCTATTGTTAGGACCTGCTGCCCTTCCTATACAAACCCTACTGCAAACGAATACTCCAGAGGGCAGCTGGGAAGACCTGTAATGACACAAGTAGAGACCAAATGAGACTAATAGGACATTTCACAACTTCTTAGTGGAAAGTCTGGACACTGAGACCTGAGTAATACTGATCCCCAAGTGGCTATGTTTCTGATTCATCTTATTTCATTCAGTTTAACAAGCTGCAGGCCATTATCACGAATATGTACAGATATCTCAGAACATTTTTGAATAGCTTGAATATGTTTCCAAATAAGTATATATTACAAAAGCAGTACAGCTTAACAATGGAGTATTGCCTACTAAAAGATATAGAAACAATTCAAAGTAGCTTGACGACAGAATAAGTGACATAATTCAGAGGCAAAACATAACTCCTTTGTGTTTTTTTTTCTGGTCCTGGTCCCATACATCCTCAGATGTATGACTTTCTATTGTCAAAGAAATGTAGAAAGAAATTTCCTTCTGATTTGTTTTTTTTTTTTCTTTTACAGTTTGCCTGGAGAGATGAATAATCAGCTGAAAAATCCTTTACAGGCTGCCTGGCTATCAAGCAGAGAGAGAAGACTTACCCTGAACTCCTACAAAACTAGACATTAAAGAGAAGCTGAATTGCTGGAGATAAATAGGAAAGTGATCCCAGACAAGATATATAGATTCCCTTCCTGTTTTTTTTTTTGTTTTGTTTTGTTTTGTTTTGTTTTGTTTTGTTTTGGTGGTGGTGGTGGTGCCTTTTTGTTTGTTTTGTTTTGTTTAACTTTGTTTTCCCAAGAAGATGGGAAACATTACTTACCAAGGCTGTTTTGTTATTTTTTTTTTTCACATCAGCCAGCTTTAATCTCAAAAAATATTTGGTTTCTGAGTCTTCTTCTTATTATTATTATTGTTTTTATTATTATTATTATTATTTGTGTTCTCTAGCATTTTTAAAGGTTCAAATAAATTATTTTCAAATTAAAGAGCTTAAACTGTAAATAACATATTTTTAATATAATATTTTAAATCTTCTTTCTGAAAAGTTTTTTTTTTTTTTTTTTTTCTTCAAAAATTGGGATATATTTCATTATCTAAAACTTAAACAAGGTTTTAAATTAAGAGACTTGATGGTGTACCTAAAGTCAACAAATCTGACCCTCTCCAGGGGTCCAGCTAATCTTATATCATGTGAAGGGTTGAATGGTGGTCTCATAGTTTATTCAGTGGGAGAGCAAGCATGGATGACAGAGCCTCTGACTGAGACTACTTGCATTAATGTGGGATGAAGTTAAGTCTTAGCTCCTGTAGCTGACAGAAACAGGATATATCGAATAATGTGTTATAACTGCATCTGTTCAGAAAAATGTTGACAAACTGTAAAAAGACATAATGCAGAGTTCCAATGAAAACAAAATGCTTTAGGAAATAAGATAGATTTAATTTACAATAAAATTTAACGCAAAATGGGAGGGATTCTGATGGCAGTGTAATGTGCCTTTTCTGTATTTTTGGAACAAAACCTTGATTTTTTTTTGTATTATGATTTTTATGTTGATATAATATTTTGCATTTGGTTCTAGTATGCAGTCAAGTTTTTAATGGTGTGAATAAAGATAGAACATTATTTTGCTTAAAGAAAGTATTTTGAGATGAAAAATATCTTTTTCTTATGGGTTTTGGAATTTGTAGTATATTCTACCCATTTACGGAAAAAATCCAAATTTTGTCTTCTCAGAAATTGTTGCTGAAATGGGGTTTGTTTCTTTTGCAAATCTTTAGGTTAGTATCACCCATTTATTGTGCTGTTTTTCATTCAGCATCTGGTAATCATTTTCAGTTGCAACTTTCAGTCATGATGCTTGATTACTCCTACCAATTATTGATGTTCTTCCGGTAGTATTCTATTTGAAAAAATGGGCACAGCAAGCAAATGCATTATTATCTATTACAATATTTATTATGATTATTTTTATGTGTAGAAAATATATGCAGATCATTATTCATATGACAGATGATTCCAGAAGCCTGAAATTTGCTGTCTTTGGTATCAGGCTACATCAGCTTCCTCATTTCAAATAGAAGGAACCAATGATTAAAAGTCATACACAAGGTTAGGGAGAGAAAATGAGTTGGAGAAGGGACACGTCTTTTGGCTCTAGTCTTTGCTAGAGCAATATGTTTCATGAGATTAATAGACTAAACAGAACTAGGAGTCATAGAAGGAAAATTAAATAAATAAATAAAATAAATAAAATAGTGGTAAAAATCTGGCTTAGTCCTGCAGCTGTGTCACCAAAACAGATTGGTTTTTGGATCACCAGAGTCAGTCCAGGTAATAATGAAATCCAGAAAGTCTTGGTACAGCAATAAATAAAGAATAAGCCAATTCTCAGGGAAGTCAACATGACCCTTCCAGACAATTTCTTTGTTTTGGAAGGTTGGAAGTTTTTCTCTTCAGTCAAATTTATTGAACCTGAGTGCAATGAAAACAAACAAACAAACAAACAAAAAACAAGCAAAAAAAAACACAATATTTTTTTGCCAATATTGAAGATGAGGTGCAAAGATTGTGGAAACTGTAGCAACAGATTTCAGAAACATTTGTCTTATTTTCTTAATAGTCTGTGATCCATAATACTACAATGAGAACATGGAGGATTAATAGAATAAGTACACCACTATATGTTAAGCATTGTACTCAGAAGCTGAAGTAAGGAGCATGAACTCCCTCTCTAGCTGGTGCCAAAAGAAGGAGTTATGATTTGCAGGAAGTGAGAAAACCAAGTCTCATTTGCAATTTACGCCTTCCAATTTGGTCCCTTGGAAGTGTTTCTCTCTCAAAACAAACAAACAAACAAACAAACAAACAAACAAACAAAATAGGTTTCACTTGTGATAGGCTATGTTAGGAGAGATGGATCCTGCTAAACAGTCTATTTCTGGAGAACATATTCCTACAAGCAGGTCACAAGTGTTTAAAGAACTGAATATTTGGAGCTGGGCAAAATCAGGGTTAGGATTAACAAATAGAGTTATGACTAAATATCTCATAAAAATTGTATATAAAGTATTCTGGGATGTATATATGTATATACTCTACATGTATACTAATCTGGAATGTATCAGGGAGCTTCTGATCATAGTCAGTTATTCTGGAAAATGTTTTATTACTTTCAAACAACAACAACAAGAGAAACAAACAAAACCAAACAAACAAAATCAAAACACTACACTTAAATGAAGGGAATTATAAAATCATTTCTGCAGTAGTCTTTGAGCAATAAATTGTCAAGCCTTAAATATCAGCAGATCCCTTTACCTGAGTTTATCTTGTTGAGATGGATCAGAATGCTGTAATAAATCACTCAGTTTAGCCATGAAATGGATTCATCATACATGTGTATTCTCTTCAAAATCAAGTTGTAACTTTTGCACATAATAACTTATTGGGTTGCAAGGTTAGCCCAAGCCTGTGTTCAATATTATCTGACATTTTATTGGCTACTACACAAATTTTTGCCCAGTACAGTCATTTTACTCAGAAAAGTTAATTGAAATGTTGCTTGTAAAAGAACTTGATGAAAATGAGGAAGAGGAGAGAAAGCAAAATTTGGGAGAGAATTAAGAGGAGGAAAATATTTATTTTAATGAGAAATATAGTTGTAATAAGATTTTTTGTAACCTTAATTCATTCTCGAAGGGAGTTTAGTGTGCATTTGGTGTCTGGATCAGCACACCTTCCTAGGTGAAAACTGTAAATAACAGTTATGTGATGGATGATGTTTATTTAGAAGAAGCCTTGCTAATGAGGTGGTTAGAAAGGAAATAGGCATATTTTCTTCTTTCAAAGAATAAAGCCTTAATGCTTTATTTCTGTACTCTCTAAAATTTAGAGAGTACAGAAGGGAAGGCAGAAAGCCTTGGGCTGATAGGGGAAAACATTGGCAGTGGGAAAAAAAGGCCATTCTTAACCCATGAGCACCTGAGCATTGTCAGAGGGGTGTGACAGCTACAGAGAGGACATCACAGGAAGTCTCAGTCAGGGGAAAGAATCTAGTTTACATGTTGAACTTATATTGATCTCTTTTTTTTTTTTTTTCATGTTTTAGAGGTCTGTGACTGTTTGGAGAATCTTTTAAAAAAACATTATATTTAGAAAATCCTTTCTAACTATTCCTTGTTATGCATCTAGCATAGAAAAGAACACCCACCTGCTTCCCAGTTCTGGAAAAAACAAACAAACAAACAAACAAACAAGAAAAACATTGTTTGACTCTACCTTTTACATGACATTGAAAGTGTATGCTAGTATATGTATATGCTATTAAAATATTAAAACAAACAAACAAACAAAAAATAATAAAGAATGAGTGAGTGTGAAATGTATAGTTAAAGCTGGATTCCTATGCCTCAGGTGGCCCCTATATTTATGCTTAGTTAGCTAACAGAGAATGGCAATACATTTTTAAAATTGCCAAACTTCTAGAAGTATTGTATCCTCATTGTTGTTCACTGAAAACTCTCCAGTGTATGTTATTCCCTCAGGAGATGATAATCCATAGAAATATAATATTTTTATGATTACTGTTGAATGCTGACAGAGTTGTACTGTATTCTCTGACTGGGTTCTGTTTAAAACATTTTCTTCTCCAACTCTTTTCTCTGTTGTTAGACAGATATGGATATTTCCAGCATCCCATTGAGCCTTCTAGCATGGAAGGGGAGTTAAAAGCTTGGAAACCATCAGTGCTTCACTTCCAAAACACCTTGACCCCTCCTTGTTTTGCTGCTCATCAAAGGTGCTTCCCATTTTAATGTGTAGGATAAGAGAAGCAGAAAACTTGTGGAAACTGTACTGCCACCCTCCCAAGTACTCATATCTTCAGGATGGCTCTTCTGGTGGGATTCCTGAGGACCAAAACATTTTTTCTCTTACACAAAGAATTTGAAATGCGAGGTTCTCCTTCAGTTCACAACAAAGTCAGCTATTCTGAAATATCAAAGCCCTTTGTGAATTGGAATGACCTTTCCCTGGTTAGCTCTTGCCCTTTAGCAATGGGTGTTGCTGGTTGCTCAAAATTCACATACGCGACCACTTTTTGCAAAAAAAAAAAAAAAAAAAAAAAAAAAAAAAGGCTATGAGAGGGCAAACCTTCTCCAAAAGGTCTTTAACTTAAAAAAGTCAACCCCAAGCATGAAAAAAAAAGAGAACAAGTTCTGCAGGCTATTCACCTCTTGGCCTCTTTACTGAAATTGCCAACAAGGAGAAGAACCACAATGAAGACCATTCATTTATATCTGAAAATAATGTTGAATATCTGTCACTGCTTTGGGAAATGATTGACTTGATAATGATATGTTTTATATCCGCAGGTCCTGTAGTGTCATTCTCAAAGTCTCTATATGTGGCTTGAAAATTGACTTCTTAATGGTGACAATTCGGTGGAACAGAAAAGAATCGCATTGCAGATGAATTTTCTGATGCAAGTGCATTTTCTTACCAGACTGGTGCCCACGCATGCAGGAGAGGAAACTTGAGGGAGTTATGGTGCTATGACAATACATGAAGCCATATTCCTTTCATGTCATGCAATGATTTACATTTAAACTGTATTTTATGATGGTGAACATAGGTATTACTAAAAACAAAACAAAACAAAACAAAACAAAAACAAACAAACAAAAAACACCACATACTTATAGGAGAGTTATGTTTAAACTTATGAATGTATAGCACAGTCTTAAGAAGGAAAATCTTAATTTTGCTCTTGTTTTCAAGTTTTATCATGGTAAAAGTTTTCTTAAGGGAAACTTCTTACAAAGGTCGATGGAAATTATTGGAGATTAAGGATGGAGTTTTCAAAAGTGATTACTGCTGGCCTAAGTCTGATCTCACTGTCTTCAATGAACTGATGTTGACTTCAGTGTGAATAGAGTTACTCAAATGTCAAGAGCTTTTGGAAATCCAGCATTAGAGATGTGGATTCATATTCAATTGATAGTGAGACAAGAATAGAGTATGGGACCTTCAAAGCAGTTTATTTCTCTAGAAAAAGAAACCTGTCCTGTTCCTTTTCCATGAAGTGTGGTTATTTATTTATTTATTTACTGGAAATGCATACATATAATTTAGGTGGAAAAAATAAATAATAAAATAAAAAAAAGCAAATTTAGAAAGAGAGGAACAAAATGCATGAAATCGAATGGCCAGGGAAAAAAGGGTTAACAAGGATAAATATAGATAAAAGTAAACAAATACAAATCCAATGAGATATGGCCTTTGAAAATTGCTACCTAATTTATTTCCTTATTAGCATTTTTGAAATTCAACTAGGCCCAATTTCATAGCAAACAACAAAAATGAATTGAAGATCCCAACTCTGTTTATGTTCAATTTCTATGCTGTGTTTCGTTCCCCCTGAATTAAAGAAAAAAAAATATCTCGTTTGTATTGGAATTAATATTATAATCAATGCAACTTTCCATGGTGTTTGCAGTTTGTCACTATTATTTATTAGATGTAGTAAGATGACACCTAGAGAAAACCAAGAGAGATATTCCATTATGATAGGCATTCCATTATGAATGAGACACTACTCATTCCTAGTTTTTCCTATTTAAATAGTTCATTTTTAATTATTCTAGCAGTTAAAAGATTTAGGGTGCAGGGAAAAATACATGTAACAAACAAGTGAAGAAACCAATGTCATGATTTGTAGACTTCAAACTATTCTTGTATTTTTGGGAAACTTTGAGGGCTAGCTAAGGAAATTCAATGTTTATGATCACACAACACAAATTTTCAGTCTCTGTTTCAGTAAATTTTGATTCCATTAGTCAGTTTTGATCATTTTGGCAGAAGGACAGATGTAACAAAAAATGCAAAGTTTCTACCCATTCAAAGGAACCCATTGTCCCAGATACAAAAAGGAGGTACTGTGAGTGAAAGTTTGCTAACTTGCTGGTTAGTAAATGTCTCACAAGACACAAGAGAATCCACACCAGGCAAGCTATTGAGTAGCAGCCTTTATCACAATTACTACTATTGAAACAACTTCAGTAGAATAATATGTTTATTCAACAGTGGTAATTAAACAAACATTAACTTTTTCAGTCTATGACTTACCACATTTCACACTTGTTGCATGGAGATTTAATATAAATGAAAAAGGGGCTTACACAAGGACAGGTAGATACCTCTATCTGTGTTAGTCACAGCAATTCATTTCATTGTCAGTGTGCAGAAATAGGCAGATAGAGGATGTTCTTAACATCTAAAACATGACAGAGGAATCACATCCACATACTGCTCTCTGGTGATTATACAGTGAGTTTGGATGTACTCATCTCCATTGGAAAAAAAAAAAAAAAAAAAAAAATTTGTAAAAATTTAGTGAAATAAATCTCATTTACCTGTTCTTTTTCCTGTCTTATAATGCAGGGTTAGTATACATGCACTTAGTGTGGATGGTTACATTAATACATGGTGTCGCACAGAAAATAAATATATATATATATAATTTTGTTTTAGTAAATACACGTTGTGTTTGCAGTGTGTACAGTTGTTTTTATACAGTGAACTAGGCAGGGTAATGGGTGTATCTTCACGGAGTGGGAAATCCCTGTAGGACAAATCAGCTCAGCAACCTATAGTGCAAAAGTCAGTCTGTACTTTGTGGATATTCTCAATCTGTTTTATTGCTGCAACCATCATACACATTTTTCTTTTAGCTGGATGATTTATAGCCACTTACAGACTATAGGATCCAAATTAAAGTTTGTATGGTACAGATAATCTTACTTGGACTTCAAGTCCTAGTTAAGACAATGCATAAAATCCCATTCTTATAACAGTTGCTTGAATTTGTTACATCTATTGCGTCTATTGAGTCACTTGTGTCATAGCTTTAGGTCACAGACCTAAATAGGTAAGCACATATGTATACATGTAACATCACACATTATATTATATGGTAGGGAGGCTCTGCAGGAGGATCTGGATAGGCTGGACCAATTGGCCGAGGACGACTTTATGAAGTTCAACAAGGCCAAGTGCCGGGTCCTGCACCTGGGGCACAATAACCCCAAGCAGAACTACAGACTGGGAGATGAGTGGTTGGAAAGCTGCCTGGTGGAGAAGGACCTGGCAGTATTAGTGGATAGTCGGCTGAATCAGGTGGCTGCTCAGGTGGCCAAGAAGGCCAACAGCATCCTGGCTTTTATAAGAAGCAGTGTGGCCAGCAGGGCTAAGGAAGTGATTGCCCCCCTGTACTCAGCTCTGGTGAGGCTGCACCTCGAGTGCAGTCTTTACTTTTGGGCCCCTCACTACAAGAAGGACATCAAGGTGCTCAAGCGAGTCCAGAGAAGGACGACGAAGCTGGTGAGGGGTCTGGAGAAGTTGTGCCAGAGGTGTTTTAGTTTGGATATTAGGAAGAGCTTCTTTACTGGAAGGATTGTGAGGCATTGGAATGGGCTGCCCAGGGATGTGGTAGAGTCACCATCCCAGGAGGTCTTTAAAAGATGTTTAGATGTTGAACATAGTGATATGGTTTAATGGAGGACTTGTTAGTGTTAGGTCAGAAGTTGGACTCAATGATCTTGAGGTCTCTTCCAACCTAAACAATTCTGTGATTCTGTGATTGTCTGATTATATCAGCTGCATTCGTTTCTGATGCACAAACTCAAACACCTATGTAGCCTTTCCAGTATCAGCATTTTGGGCTGAGATTCAATCTCAGCTATGTTGCAAATAATTCACAGTAGTTGACAGATAAACTAAGACGTTGTCTAGGATTACGGTGCAACTAGCATAGGTGAATTAATGCCTAATGCATGATAGGATACTGTTCTCGCAAGAAGGTTGCTTGTTAAATCACTGTAGACTTCTGTCTATATCTTGTTTGTTTTTGTTTTAGTCTAGCATAAATTTCCCCCTTCCCCAGAATGAATTTCTTTTTCCTGTCATAGTATATTTTTTCTCCAATCAAATCCAGTATATCAAACTTAATATAAGCACTGTAAAAATATGTTTCATTAAAAAAAAAATAATCAAAATAGGTTACTAATCTTTTTACTTAACTGTTGCACATTAATTGTAAACCAACTAACTCATTTCTGTAACATTGATATTAACTAAATATAAATGGAATTCTGTCCCAGAGATTTCAAAGCAAGCACTCTTGTTGGTATTTTGTTTATTTGTTTGTTTGTTTTTCATAACATAAACATTTATTCTCCCAAATAGAAGAAGTCTGCTTACAAGCACTCATGCCCTATATGATTCACCTACACTGGCATTAAGCTGTCTAGAAACTGTCATCCAAACATGTTAAAGCATTGAAAAATATCAGGGAATGACTTATAATTGCTACTGCTGACAGACTATGGATTTTGTACAATGAATTTTGTTCCTCCATACCAACCTCACTTCTTTATTAGGACATTTTCATTACATATTTTCTTTCAGCCTGCAAATTCTGTGGAATAGAAATAGTATTGTTTGATTTATTTTTACAGTATCTACCATAATGTGATTATAAATATGTTTGTATATAATCAGTGATATAGCAGTGTTAATAATAAATAATAAAATCCCTATGAGGCTATTATCGACTACTCAGATAAAGAAATATTGAAAAAAATAAGAAGAAAACTACCCTAGGATCTTCTACAGAAATAACCTTCCAAATCAAAGAAGATTAAGATTTACTTAGAAGGTATGACAGAAATGTGTTTCTTTAATACAAATGTGTTTCTTTCTATTTGTTTCTTTAAAAGTACTATTAAAAGGTTGACATCACCCCACCTATGCACCCAAGGTTGGGTTTTAATTCAGGTAACTTCAGCTGTTCAGAAAGTTGGGCAATTAATTTATATTTATGACAGAGAGTGAGCAATATGTCCTTCCCAACAACAGTTCCTTCCAGCTCTCTTCTCTTGCTGACTCCATGGGGAACCCAGATAGCTCAGACATCCCTGGACACTCAGGGCTCAGTTTAATTACATGCAGTGACAAGCAACTCAAGGCACCTACACTGTGGAGACAGAGAGGGTACAGGACTTACAAGTGCCTTGAGTCCTTCAGTATGAGCTTAGTGTTGAGGATGCTTAAACAGTGCACAGAGATACAGCCAATGGATTCTGAAGAATAATCCAGCTCTGCAGGACTTAGGCACAGCACTTGATTAGAGGAATCCCTCTGTGAAGACCCACAATTTTAACAATTAGAGCTCAGAAAACCATCTCACCCTGCAGTTAACTAAAATTAGGCAAAATAAATACCAAATTCTTAATTTTTAATAGCTATTGTTACACTAAATAAAACTGAGTCACTGAGCTGGGACCAGTGGTAATTTGGACTGGATTGGACTGGAAGATGATGGCAGCAAGAGTTCAGAAACAGGCTATAAAGAGGAGAGTGGGGACCCCATGCAGGACATAAAATGGAACAAGCAGATGCTTTCAATCAATGTGCTTCAAATCTATGTGAAGGAATGTATTTTGGGAACATAAAAACTTTACGTTAGCACCAGAATTATGCAAACAGGACTGGTTGATAGTTTGCATATTTTCTGCTTTTTTGAGAACAGTATATCAGATTTCACCCTTGAAAATGCTTTACTAATTGTAGAAAGGAACTCTTTGTACTCAAAAGAAACAGAAATGTTCCTTGCTCCAAAGAGCATAAGGCAGAGATCTGGATCAAGAAATGCTTAAAGAGATTATTTTTAAAAAAGACTGAGAAAGGCTGTCAGCCTGACAGGCCTTGCATGTGTTCTGTCTGTATGGAACGAAGTATAGAACAGCAAGAAATATAATACACATACATGAGGGAAAACAAACAAACAAACAAAAAAAAACAAAAAAACAACACATGTACATAATAAAAAAGACATAATGAGGAGCAATAGAAGTGGTGTCATTCAGAACACTAACCTGATGCAGTCAAATGAAGAGAGGAACTCAGCACTTGGATGTATTATTCCCTGAGGAATAAAGATTTTTTTTTATGCCAGTTGCCTGCCAGTATTTATATTTTATTTTATTTTTATTTTTATTTATTTTTTTATTTTTATTTTAATTTCATTTAAAACTGGCCAGAAAAAATGAATAAGCAACATTCACAAGCAGTTGGAATCATTGTTGTTGGCTTATCTATTTTTCCCCTTAAAATACAATGAAGGTCAAAATGTTGTGTACATTTGTAGATATTGTGCTTCAGCAAACTTAAATAAATAAATAAATAAGTTCAGTTTAATTGCATGCAGTGGCAAGCATTCCTGGAAAATAAATAAATAAATAAATAAATAAAGTAGTTTTCATCCCAAAATATTTTTGTTTGTTTGTTTCCCAAATGAAACTTGCACAAATTTCATAACACTGACTCCTAAGCACAAGAAATGATGACCATCTCTACATGACCTAAATTTGTGATATCAACACAAATAACTCCTGTCTTTGTTGTGAATTATTCACTGTGGCCATGAATACATTGAAAAGGTATAGTCACTTTCAAGAAAGCTATAAAAACTACAGGTCTGGTTTTCCTACTTATGTAAATCACTGTAACACTTACCGACTTTAGTGGAATTATGATAACCAACACCAGTTGAAGATTTGGCTAAACTGAGTCTATAACATATCTGCTTGGTAATCCAAAGATGTGACTGCATTTCTGTGCAGGCAAAGTTAAATAGCCTTGTGCTAAGAGGATCACTACAGGATCTCAGACCTAGTCTGAACCTGGCTAACTAAATATTTGAATGTCTAGTCTATCAGAAATGTCTGCTGTTGTGGTTCAAAATCATTAAAGTAGTTACCCATAGCTGCAAATCTAACTGATGTCACACCTTTGGGTTACAGACAAAATACATACTTGTATGTGAACTTCTACAGATATTTCCAAGATGCAGAGAGTAGGAAACTGCATTACACATAGTAAATACTACACTTTACCCCATGTATTGTTGTGATTTTTGCAGTAGATATTAAAAAAAAAAAAAAAAAAGAAAGAAAAAAAAAGGCAAATGAGAAATGAGGTGAAGTCATAAGTACAGATGTGGCCAAATGAAGAAAAAAAAAAAAAAGAATTTCACAAGTCCTAATTACAGTTAAAAATATTTCTATTATCCCTGAGTGAAGAATTTCTGCATCACTAAAATATAATTTTAGTCATATTATACCTACACTAACATAACAGAAGTTCCTGACTATCTAAAGGTAGCAGAAATCATGTTTACCTAATCCTGGGGTTGTTTTTTCCCCTAACAAATACAGCTGAAATAATAACAAAGCAGCTTCATTCCACCTCTACAACCCAGCAGCAAATATAAATCCATCAGGGTGACAATAGGATTAAACTGTGGGCACTGTTTGCTTCTTAGACTTCTCCCTGAAATAACTTCCATGTGAGATGGGAAATTAATGTTGCAATAAGTTGGTTCCTGTTGTGGGCCCAACAATAGAACCAGCAATCCTCTTACTGCGGAGCATTACTTTTGCCTGTATGTCGGCTGGCTAAACTGTTCAGTCACCTTTTGTCTCCATTGGAGTACAATATGCTTGTTGATTCGCCAAGTCCCAAATCCTTTATTTAATAGTGTCTTGATGTTGTGTGAAAAATAAAATAAAAAAAAAAATAGTCTGACTCTCCCTGAATATCATTAAAAAAATTGAAGAAGAGGGGGAGGAAATTGGGGTTGGAGGTGGTAGATAGTTTTCTGTATCTAAATACCAGACAAAGACACAAGCTGTGTCTTTAGAAAGAATGAGGCATGAACAAAAGGTAATGTATTAATTACACCAGCTCAGAAGTAAGTAACTATCGTGGTTCATCTTCCTCCACTTCTTCTTTCTTGCTTTAATATAGGACAATTTATTTGCTGCTGACCTATATCAGCTCTAATGGACAGAGGAGAAAGTGCAACACCAAGACTAAATCTGTTTGTAAATAGATATTCCTATATATAATACCAACTGTATGTTTTATTATTATTATTATTATTATTATTATTATTATTATTATTATTATTATTATTATTATTATTATTATTATTTCCTAGCTATTGAATTGAAACCTGAGTATATTTAATATGTTTGAGTTCATGGCTAAGAACTGTGTATGCTAAGACTTTCATGTAGAAAAAGGCCATAAATAGTCTAAGATCATCATTTGTGCGTCTGTGGTTTTACTGGTCTTCACCTGAGTGTCCAAAACTCCAAGAATCATGAAGTTCATATGGACTCTGCATGATCTGATGGATACATGTGTGGAATCTGACGTTTAGATTACTATAGCTCCATTTCTGCCCATATGACCAGAGGAGACTGTACGTTAGACGTGAAGGTTAGACCTGCCTTTTGGAGGCATCTCTTTCTCACTTGTTGATGTCAGAAATCTACAGTAACTGTACTCCTAGTTTACATGCTTAAAATTGGGCAGAATGTTTCAGAGCCATAGTCACTGCCATTTAAGGCTCTTCAAAGCAAAGCTGCCGGAATACCTGCCTGGTGATGAAAATGACATAGAATTATCTAACAAAATGTATTTAAAAATATTGTTTTCAAGCAAATTTCATGTAAGAAAGAAAACAAATGATTAACAAAAAATTCTGTCACAATAATTTCTGCATGGGATACTTTGGTTTTAATTTAACAATAGCTTAAAAATCATCGTTGCTGTAGATTTAAAAAGTTATTAAAAGTTTTATTCTGAATGAAATATTTTGAGTTTATCAGTGAAATATTTGGACTGACCTTCACCTCCTTCATTTATTTATTTTTTTTCCTCCATGGAATTTCACTTTGCAGCAAGAGGTTTATTTGTTCTCTGGCTTTCTTTGTATTTACAATTGAACAAAGAAAAAAAAAAAAAAAACAAACCAAAACAAACAAACAAAAAAACACAGTTGTAGAATTTCATATCACAAAGGAAAACCTGTGTGTCTTCTTTCCACAGATCTATTACCATCTCACATCTTTTCTGTAGTAAATGAATCTGGTACCCTCAGTTTGGCTTCCACTGGAGAGAAATAGCACTCAGAACTGTCTTAGCATACAGCAATGAGGAAAAAAAAAAAGCCATTTACAGTTAGATAATTTGGAGTTTACAGTATTCCAATGAATTCATGGAAATTCCTGGACCTAGAACAGGTCTCCATGGGTATGTTACTTTTTCAGCAGATCACAGAAGAACCCAAAAATGTGTTGTCCAGGTGCCAGAAAGAAAAGGGCAGGGGAGGTAGACAAAGCAGGAGCAAGAGTAAGAAAGAAAAAGCTCACACTGAACCCAAAAGACAGAAAGTTTTGGAGCTGTTTCCACAACCAGTGTAGTTACAAATACTGAGTCCTCATGTAAGACCATCCCTTCAAATTGAACTTATGGGACAAGAGAAAAGCTAGGGCTGTCGTTGCCCCATACCAGAGATAAATACATGAGTTCAATTACTGGATTACTGGGGCTGTCAATCTGCTCTGTCTCATCAACACTAAATTTACCTTAAAGAGAAAGAAAAAAAAAAAAAAAAAAAAAAAAAGCACTTAATTTACTTAATTTATTATACAGAGAGGGTGGTGAATGCAAGCAGCATGAATCTCAGCCCAAAATGCAGGAGATAATTTCCAATGTGAATAAACAGACGGTTTCTGGAGTGGAGGTGCATTCTCAAAGTGACTTTATAAAAGCTTTCTCCCCACTCCAGCCTTCTCCCCCGCTCAGCAGCCTCCTTGAGATCTCATGTATCATTGTTTTGTGCACACCGTTTTCCATGAGATGAGTTTAATAGCATTATAAAAGTCACATTGTGCACAAATTGGGAACTTCAGTGCCTCAGTAACTGCTCTGATGCATACACACTTGCAAAGTTTTCAAAGCAGAAATGTTGAAGGCACTTCAAGGCACAAAAACATCCTTGGGTAAATTACTTCCTATTAGTATGTCACATATATCTTATATATGACTGTGGTTTCATGAAGTGACAGCCGTGCTTGACAATAAAACTTTGCACTCTTTTTTATTTATATTTTTCATGATTTTTTTTTTTTATTTCTTCCTAGTATATAATGTCTGATGCTAAACCACTCATCTTCCTGCTACCAGTGAGACCAGTGCTGCTTACTTTGCTTACCAATAAACTGGAGCAATTCCACACCACTCTCTGCCTGAAATATTAAACAGTTCTAATCACTGCTGCTTATCACAGACTGCAGAAGGAAACATGCATAGTTTTAAAAGGTGGGTAGGTTGTAAGTCCTGTGACCCATTTAACATTAAAGGGGAAGAACATGAAAGTTAAGCTGAGTATCTGAAAACGACACATTTCCTTGGCTGGATAAATTCCACCTTAGATCACAGAATCTCATCCTTTTTCCAATATCATGAAGCTATATAGCAAGAACAAAAAATGTCAATCCTTCCCTCTCACCTATAAAAAGGAAGGGATAAGATAGTTTCTTCCTATAAGAATCTCCTAAATTTTCTGCAACCTTCCTACTTTCCAGACAGTGACCCCAGGGTGAGTAATTTGATTCTTAATTTTTGAATGTAGGAACTGATTTCCGTACTGGTGGTTTATGCTTCTGTGTAATGGGACACTGAAAACAATCTCAGGTTTATAATCTATTTTACTTATTTGCAAATACAAACTTGAAATATTTTGTTGTTTACATTTAAGACATTATTTGGAAAAATGTAATATTTCAGATCCAGTAGATTAAATAGGACTTTTGATGTACTGATATATATATATGATATATATATATATGTGTGTGCATTTTTTTTGTTTTTTTTACCACTTTTCTGCCCCACTCCCCTGCATCTCTCTGCAACAAACAAATTGCATGTTCTTCACAAATGCTGGGCATTTTGATAACATATATATGATTTCC
This sequence comes from Anas platyrhynchos, assembly GCF_047663525.1. Lineage (NCBI taxonomy): Eukaryota > Metazoa > Chordata > Aves > Anseriformes > Anatidae > Anas > Anas platyrhynchos. Next base: position 7,572,825 of record NC_092621.1, read on the forward strand.
AATTGAATTTATTTCTCAAATGTAATGGCTACAAGAAAACTGAACTAAATATTAAATATAGCTAAATTATAGAAAATAACAAGTGTATCAAATCTACATATTAATCCTGAATTAAATTTATGGAGTTCATCTCACTGAGGTACAAGCACTGATTTGATAGCTACAGGAAAGTTTTTCTAAATAGACCTGTTTCTAGTTAAACCTCTGAAAACAGATGTGAGTAAAGGTAAATATGGGATGGGAATCTCAGTGCTTAGAACATATATATATTTTTTAATATATAAACAAAATATTATCTTTCAGACCTTCAGAAAAATGTTTGAATTTGAATCTATGACTCAAGTTCACAATTATGATTCATTTGCAAAAATATCACTTAAATGAGAACCTGAAATCTGAAGCTCATTCATAAGTTTATACTAAATCACGTTAATCCTAAAAAAATATTCCACCACCTTCAACAGCCATCACAAATGGAAATTGCAAGGAGATTTTTAAAATTAATTTTAGGTACACAGTGCTCCATTTTTATACTCCGTAAAGAATAAGTAAAGTATATAATTTATATATGCTTTATATTTTGAACAGAAGACTTTAATACTTTAAAATACTAACAAAATTAAAGACCATCGATAGTCTTTCAAATAAAGAGTTCATCTTAGTATTAACATGTCACAGTGGTTTAAACTGTTAAAATAGCTTTCTCTATATATCTTTATATACTTTTTATATATTGTGCATACATATATAAAGGAATATAGCTATTCCATCCCAGATCTTGTCCTGCTGCAGTTTTATTTTTTCAAGAGTACATGACATCATGAATCATATATAAAACAAATATCTGAAGCATAAATCTCCTGTAGATGGATTGGACAATATAACTTCCTTAGTTCATGCATCAAAGATTTAACTGTGGCACTCTACCAGAGTTTTAGTTCTGTTTTAGATAGTGGCCATCTAAGAAAATCTTGAAGGGAGGCAGGGAGGGAAGAAAGAAAACAGTGAAGGGGAAGGAAAGGAAGGAAAGGAAGGAAAGGAAGGAAAGGAAGGAAAGGAAGGAAAGGAAGGAAAGGAAGGAAAGGAAGGAAGGAAGGAAAGGAAGGAAAGGAAGGAAAGGAAGGAAGGAAGGAAAGGAAGGAAAGGAAGGAAGGAAGGAAGGAAGGAAGGAAGGAAGGAAGGAAGGAAGGAAGGAAGGAAGGAAGGAAGGAAGGAAGGAAGGAAGGAAGGAAGGAAGGAAGGAAGGAAGGAAGGAAGGAAGGAAGGAAGGAAGGAAGCATGGCTGAATCCAGGTGGACTACAACAGGCTGTAAGGCTAAACCTCATCAGAGAAAGCATTATTCCCAAAGACAGTTTCACTGAAATAATTGACTATAGAATAGAAAGAATTGATTCATATTCTTTGAATTCAAAACAAATTCCTTATCCTAAAAAAATTCCTATTGCTGGCTAAGGGCCAAGTTTTGTTGTTGTTGTTGTTGTTGTTGTTGTTGTTTTGTGTTGTGTGAAGTACAATAAATCAGACTGATATAAACAAGAGGAAAATTGTCCATAGGCATTTGATACTTAAAGAAAGAAGTCAGAATATTTTTGCTCATTTCAGCTGCACCTTAAGAAATGTGGCTGGTGAGGTTACTTATGTCTGGGCATTTCCTGCTCTCTCTTCTTTGAAGAAAATTCTAAGGTTTTAACTGGTTATTTAATATCAATGTTGTGTGAGTTGTTTGTAAGAACAGCAGAACGAATCAAAAATTTCACTTGACACCCAGAGTGGAAAACGTTATGATCTATACAATGGTTCTTCTTACAGGAATTAATCTGTTCCACAATCACTGTGTGGAACAATAAAAAAAAAAATAAAAAAATAGAAGTCCTGTCTTCAGTACAAAACCAAACAAAAACAAGCAAAAACAAAACAAAACAAGCAAACAAACAATAAAAAACACCTTACAGTATAAAGCCTCTATCTTCTCTGAGAACACTTCCTTCTGTCACAAGGAGACAGGATTTTTTGCTCATTAGCTTGGAGTATTTATTAGCTCTCAGACTACAGAATTTACAAAGTAAGGTTCAAGGCTCTGAACTTGACCCAACAAGTAAGAAAGCAGAGTAAGGAACAGAGGCCATAGCCGATTTCCTTCCAGAAGCAAGGGAATAGATGAGGTGGTGGTGGTAATCCTTCTCTATGGGTGTAGGCAGTACCTGTAGGAGCTGGTTACCTATTCTTGAAACAAGATGTAGTCTAACCCACTTTCACACAGTGAATGACATGATTTCCTACGCCAACTTCAACAGGGCATCCACTTTGTACAAGCATGCCAAAATCTGGGCCAACACAACACAAGCAAAGAAAAGGAAGACAGCTGTCTTAAGTAAAGCCAGAACAACATTACCATGCTCTGGTCTTTGGGAAATTCAGTCCTTTTCCTATTGTTTGCATGGCCTTTGAAGATACAGGCTCACCTTTGTAAAAGGCATTTTGCAGCAGACACTTCAGATTGCTGTCCTTTAAATCCAGACATTACAACCAGCTGGAAGTCTGCAGTGACCTCTTCCATGGCATTGCAAAATAAATCAGTGACAAAGTGCTAGAATCATTGCAAGAGCAAAAGAGATCCCTCTTGTGTGGGAGTATTTGTACCTCTTTAGATGGGATTTGTGTTTCCTTACTTGGGCTTCTATAAGTTAGACATCTAAGTCTAAGCAGATCATTTAGGATTCCTTGACAGCAAACAGAAAGAAATACGTAACCCCAAAAAAGACAGCTCATCTCATCCAAAAATAGGCTTCTGTAGTGAGTCAGCAGAACTGCCCTCTGAGTTGCCTGTCTTTTGACTATAAAGAATGTTTAAGGCAACCCATACCTGTGAATTGTAGACAATAAATTTATAAACGAGGAGCTTCACTTTCTTTTTGGCACTCCAGTTTTCCTTGCAGAATTTTGTATCAAAGAGATGTAATGATGAAAGCCACACATTCAAGTCTTACCTCGTATAAGTACTTGGCTAGGTAACATAATCACAATATGAGCTGAGGACTGATTTAAACAGAAAAAAGACTTATGTTGGTCACCTTAGTTATTACGGAAAAGACGTACCATAAATATAAAACAATAACATCAATCTCACTTTTATGTTCAGACACATACATACACATACATATATACGCACACACACACAAAGAAAAGGAAACAAGGTAAATTTGGTCTCAATTTACTTAGATGGATAATAAGACTTTCAATTATTGTTGCATTATTTGTTAGTATGTGGATGAAAGATTAGGTGACAATATGCAAAATATATTTTCTGCATATTATAATATTTAGTAATGTCATTTGATTTTTTATATGTTTCATTAAATTGTTTTGTGGCTTTATTATCTACCCAGATGCACAGCTCAGAAATACAATTATTCAGATTTAGAAGCAATAAAATTTGGCATGCATTTACTTGTATTCAGAATTCCTGCATGTTAAAGAGAAATTACTGCATTCTCCCCACATAGGTTTGTTCTCATGCCTTCGCTGAACCATTCATTAGACGGAGCACATTATAGAAAATACACCATTTATGTTAAGGAACCCTCTGATAACAGATGTATTTGTACAAAGCAAATATTTCAATATATCATAGCCTTTTGATCATGACTATAATAGAAGCAAACCTATACACATTTTCTGTAATGCATATCTCTGTTATATGGTTATTGAGGGGGGGAAATGAGTGCTATAGATTATATGTTGTAAGAAAAGGTACCTGCAGACAGAGGTTGATAATCCTTCGAAAACATTATTGAATACAATACAAATTGTTCTGTTTTATAATAAATGTTTTGAGGTTGCATTTAAATGCATGTCTTCTAGCTGAAGCATAGGGTGTTTTCCTATGGACAAGTTGTTCCAGCTTTTGGTTTGCCTTTGCTGTGTTTCATAAACCAAGCACTCAAAATATGCAACAAGATGTCCTGAAGTTATCCCCTGTTCCCCTGTAGTTGTGACTGAGGGCAGAGAGTAAGTCAGTGGTCATGTCCTAGTAGAAAGGGTTTCAGCCACAGTGTCTGCTATGCTCTATGAGGCCACTCACAGGACCACCGATCATTGTTTGGACCTTGAGCAATGATTCTGGGCACAAACATCCCACATCATATAGTATAGAACTGCTAGGTTGAACTGAGCCCTGACTACCTAAAAATGTACAAATAAATGCATGAAGGAATGGACATTTTTCTTCTGCTTGCATCCCTTTCCTTTCACTCCAGCTTCTAAGCAGAACCTACAGCACCACCACTGAGTGCTTTCCTTCATCAGCGTGTTGTTCCTCACAGTATCACTGCAGCCTGGCAGAGGAATGATTATATCTCCTGTTTGCTGACGATGAGTTAGGTCTCTGTCCCTGAGCTTTAGATCCATACCCAATTACCTCACACTGCCAGCTCTCTGCTCCTTCTCAGTGGCCAGCTCTGCTCTGAGGGAAAAACCCCAAATTTTACATATCAGGCATTCTTGAAGGCCCAGCACTCTGGCCCTTTAGCAGGACTCTAACATGACTGGTGCAATTGCAGATGGACACCTTGAAGTTACATGTCTCCCAAAGTCTCTTCTTTCTCCCATTCCTACCTACTCATTGCATACACAAGCGAAATGTATCTCATCAGTGTATGGATGATCAGAGACAAGGCAATCTGTTCAAGTGTACTTTAGGCTCTGGGGAATCAAGGCCCACTGTGGCCATCCCCAAGAGACTATTCCTAGTGATGCAGAAAGTCTAAGAACCATAAGTGACTGAGGATAAAGGAATTGTTCAACTTTCTACCACTTTATCCTAAAAGCAGAGGGGCTTCCAAATGATTAAACTGGTCTAAATATCTCTACTGTGCAAAGCCACAGAACCAGCCCTCTCTTTTCTTTTTCTGCTGGAACTATTAAGACATAGAATAGCTTTTTTCTGTTTTTTTTCTTTTTTTTTTTTTTTTTAATGAATAACTTCTGCTTAGGGTATAAGAGCTTTATTACATGAATGAAATCAGTATAATCTTTTTTTTTTTTTTTTTTTTTTTTTGCCTAAATTTATATACATAATACAGATCACTTTAATTCCTATTTCTGCAGAGGTATAGAATTTTGTTTCTTTATCCTAATGGATAGAATTTCAGGCAATTATATTGTTTATATTTCATAGGCTGAACTCTACTTATTTTTTTTATATGTTAATTTAGAATAACTCTATTGACTTCAACACAGTTACACTGGATTTACATTACTATAAATGGCAGTACATGTTGGTCCTTAAATGACTATGGGGATTTTGGATTACCCAATGGATTTGGAAAACTACACTCAATAATTCTGCTAAAAATGTCTTTATTCCTGAGGCCATTTAATATTTATGCACTTGTTTCAAGCTTGTTTCTACAGCGTACAATGATTTATTATGAACCAACACTTACATAATAAACTATAATAAAGCAGCTATTTAGGCTGGCTCATGTTTACCACAGAACCTGTTCAAGGCACCTGAGAATCTTCCTCAGTTAAAATCAAGTTTGTCCAACACAATGGAGAAGTCTGAATTGATATAACCCATAAATTTGCAGGACTAGCAACATGATGCACTGGGATGACAGATATTCTATGCCCACCATATTCTCTTTCCTTAGGACTTCCCCTTGTCTGAGAATGCGTTATGTTTTGAAATTGGTGATAAATCTTACGTACAGTGAAGAGGAAGGGATCTCTTTCTGACTTTCTCAGTACACAGAGGAGTTGCTTTACTCAAATGTTCTGTTCTGGGCATTTCTAAATGAAAAGGAGAAATAGGTGAGAGAAATAGCTGCATGTCACTTTCGTAAGTTTTTCTGTCCCTACATTAAATATATATTTGTTTTTGTTATTAATTGGAAAAAATAAATAAATAAATCTGAATAGCTCTCAACTTCAAACCATGAATCACCTCTTTCAATGTCTCTGCAGCTTTCCTTGACCAAGTACATTGTCCTAAGGGAGAAGCCTTGCTTTTCACACACGTATCAATCCACCACTTACATCATCAAACATTTTTTTATTTGCACTGGATAACTGACTGAAGGTTGAAAGGGCTGTTAACAATGAGACCAGAAAGTGTTTTTTGTTTGTTTGTTTGATTGATTGATTATTTTTTTAAAGACTCTGAAACTACATTCTACAGATACAGAAAAATATCATATTGATGTCTGACATTTAAACTGAAGGCACTAAAATCTAAGAGCTCCCAGATTCCCAATGTGTTTCCCTACTGATGAATGCTGGCTTTCAGTAACCACAGATGCCTTTGATTTAACTTTTCAATATGTTTTATCCACCTTATTTTGTTTTTCCATCAAGAAAGAAATGTTAGTCATCACCCTATCAACAACAGAAAAAAATGGCTAAAATAAATAGAGGCCTTGATATATATCAGCTGGTGTTATTCTTGTTGCAAGTCAAAAGAATACCATTTCTATGAGTTTGTTCAGACTCACATTATAATGTCTCTCATGCTCAGAGATACAGCTGGGGTTTTCAAAGCCACATCATGGCATAAGCCCTGTCACTGCCATGAGATGAGAAAAATAGTGCAAATCATCAGCACCTGCATCATGTATACACTTTTCTCTCCTTTTGACTGTGGCAACTAAGATCAAAATTGGTACAACTGTCTGAAAGAAGTGCTGTGGTTCAGTGGCAGGTGTTTCAACCAGGTAGAGCAAGCACAGGGAGAAAATTTCCAGCTTCAGGCTCTGCAGGATGGCACATGGCCATAACTAAGTTTGCAGCCTGAATATATATGAATTAATATTCCCAAATTTCTATATTGTTGTGTGAGTGGGAAAAAATAAGAGAAGTTTTTTGTGTGGTTGACCAAAAGGACTAGTGAGGTTCTTACTTCCTGTTACTGATATATACCTCTGAGAGCTATACAATTTCTTTTTACCAAGCATATACAACAACTGAGGAGAAAATTAAAATAAAATAAAATAAAATAAAATAAAATAAAATAAAATAAAATAAAATAAAATAAAATAAAATAAAATAAAATAAAAAATAAAAAGAAAGTAGTGCGTCAGCCTTTCTTCAAAGTATTCTGCTCTCCATTACTGTGAAGTCATACAAGCAAAAGAAGTATCATTTAGTATAAATCCATTATATGCGGAAATTGTCATATCCCCAGGAAAGAAATCCTACTCATTGCTTAAAATTCAACAAGATCTTAAAATTTCTTAAAATTCAGCAAGTCACCAATACAGTACAAGCAACATAGAAGTAAGGGACTGAAACAACTTTGGAAGTCTATGAGGGAACAAAGAAACTCTCAGGACAAAGCTGAGCTTTATTGCCACTATGTTCTTCAGGAAACAGAGATTTTTAAAGAAGAGGCTGAAAGAAAATCTGAAGCAGGCTTATTGACATGAAACAGCTCAAGAGAGCAGAAGTGCCAAATGGCGACACTGTTCGAGTATCCCCAAGAATGAAATCTTTCTTGTTTATAGGTGCTCCCAAACTGAACAGAGGTGAAAAACAAAAATAGCTCCTACTACCATTAAGGAGAAAAATAATAAAAGTTAGGACAAATATTAAATATTTTCTCCTTGAGAAGCCACACTTTTGTTTTGTGCCTCTACAGTAAATGCCATACACCTTTGCACATTCAAGACACCTCTTTAGAGGCATCGTTCCCACAGCCTGCCATTTAGGTTGGTTACAACACCCAACCCAGCCCACTATAAATGAATGAGGCTCTGAAGAGCACAGATGTCTGCTTAACTAACAGTGACAGCTCTGGGATGGGACAGTAGAATGACATAACTAAAGGCCTTGGGCAGTCTAAAACAGAGCACAAGTTTGAATGTTGGAAGCTCTGTGCCACAAAGACATCACTAGTCATCTTGTTGCAAAGGAAAGGGAAAATGTACAGATGAGCAGTATAGAAAAACATCCAGGTGTCAATCTAACTACCCAAGCCAGTGTCAGAAAGAGATACCCCATAGATACAGGATGAAAATCTCACTAAAGAATTTTAGACACAGAGCAGTCATTTAAAAGGGCCTGTCTATAAGGTGCTATTCCAGTAAGTGTAAAATGCAGCTGCTTAGGGAGGGCACCAGTAATGATCATAGTATCATAGAATATCCCAAGTTGGAAGGGACCCATAAAGATCATCAAGTCCAACTCCTGATATCTTATAGTAACATGGTGGAAACCAAAGGTGAGTGGCACAGTGTTAATTGGTGCTTGCAAAAAACAACAACGATGCATTTAAACGTAGAATAAAGCTTTAGTCTTTGTATATAGATGTAGTAAATAACTTGTGCTTATTTATAAGAGATGGTTGCTTTCCATCTTGACCACAAGCCACAAGTAGTCATTTCATGGCCTCCTACAGTCATGATGAAAATACAGTTTAATTATTTGTTTATTTATTTATTTATTTTATATATGATTTGCAAGCTAAAGCTAAACCTGGCAGACAGCTCAAAGCTTTAGTCCATCTCTGTAACAAAATAGAAGTGCAAAGGAGCACATTGTAGAGGTTTTCTCTGAGCTTATTCTTTGATTTAGTGCAAACAAATGCCTGTGGTCTGACAAAACTCATACTGCACTTGCTAGAGCAACAGCTGAGAAAGAAAATTCACACATCTGGGGAGGTACAACATCATATCCCAGTCCTGAGGAGACATCACCAGGGTTACCAAGGTGGCTGAGCTGTCTTGTGATGAGCATGTAGGATAAGAGCAACCCACCCAGACTGCTTTGCATTCCTCCCCATTCATGGCTGCACCCAGACATTGCAGCTAATTCTGAGCATCTACAAAAGCCAGTTAAGAACTGAAAACTCTAAGAAAAAATCAAATACCTAACAAACAAACAAACAAAAAAGTACACTAGACAAATATAAAGTGGCATTTAAGAAGTTGTCAAGATTTACTATACATGCCAGAAATATAATCCTGGTCTAAGTCAAACAAAAAAACAAACAATGTCAGTGATTCAGGAAAAAGGAAAAAAAAAAAAAAAAAAAAAAAAAAAAGCTCTCTGGAGCAAAGCCGACATAGGTCTGATTATGCTGACAGGAAAAAAAATGTACTTGTTCTAGAATATTACTCTCACTTCCCTTAGAGCTTACTAGAAGACACTATGGCTAAACAGGTAATCAGGCATGCTAAATCTATTTTTGCTAAATATAGTACACCTGCCATCATAAAGTCTGATAGTGGGTTACAGTTTAGTAATTTACTGATGGGAATTAGTTGTCTCAAACAGTAAGGATGCCCTAAGCGTCCATCCTGCGGTTTAATGGAGCTGCCACCTCGGGAAGACTGAGCAGGAGACGTTTGCAGATAAAGGGGACAGGGGCTAAATAGGTGTAAAAGGCACATTTTACCAAAGAAGACATCACACGAGCACCAAACGGCAAGTCAAGGTGAATGCAAAGAGGCAGCTCCCCAAACTGCCTGATCAGACATCTCAGCAACAATAGAGCATCATAAGGGAATCAGTCCCAGACTTGACAGAAGACCAGAAAAAATGTCACTCGCGAGCAAACATACCTTCTAACTCCTGATGAGGGTCCGAATAGCACTGATATCTCAAGAGAAATGTACTAACATAAGCAATTAGAGAAGAATCAATTAATTTAAAATTGTTAATTAACTGGATATGATGGTTTCAGATATTTGTGACTGCATGCCATGTGCATATATATTATAAAGTTGTTCTTATTTTTTTTGGCTAGGGAGGGAAAGCAGAGCAAATGTTGAGAACTGTGCCTTTTGATGGCATTCACAGGGACTGATTTATAGTCCCTTAGTCACCTAAAATTAGGGCCAAAATCTAAGCGAGTCACACAAGATCCGTTTCTGGTCAGTAGAGAGAAACAGACACCTTCACAGGCTGATATCTCTCACCCCAGGTCAGGAAGCTAAACATGGGCAAACTTTTTCTCTCCAGAGAGGTCTCTGTCACCCTGCAGGCTGTATGGTGAGCACAGGTGAGAAGTCAGGCTTAGGTGCCTAGCTGTTTGACATTTAAAGCCAGACACATTGAATCCTGCTGTTAGCTTTAAGGATGAAGCTCAACTAAAAGTATCCCTAGTGGAGGGCTGTTTTCTGTGACCTTAGGCCAGGCCTTCAATAAGAAAGCCTTTTATCACTTCACCAAGGACTCCTACATGCTACATGAGCCTGCTCCATCACCCTTCTGCAACATTAGATCGATTTGCCTGATAGTCTCTACCACAGTTAGTTTCAAGGTCCCAAGTTAATTTTCTTGCTACTTTTATTCCTGCACCCATTAGAGTCTTTCTTTGCAGCAAACCAAAACCTAGAGAACAAAACCAGGGACAGGACATCTGCATTTCCCTTGGGCTTCATCTGTTCCCTCATGCATGTGGCTATTGGCTACAACTCTGTGCATATAAGATCAGATTGTTTTACATACTGTCTACCTCAGCATTAACACTGCGATCTGCAGCTTTAGTGTCCTCTGAAATGCTAACATCAGAGCAATCTCTAAAGGCAACTGGGTGGCTGCAGGGACTGGCAATAACGGCCTTCGTTTCTGCTTCCCAGCTTGAATCTCGTCCATGGTAGATAGCAAACAAGCATTGCTACCATCTGATGGTTGCTTGGGGAAGTGAGTTTAGATGCTGCAAATGTTCATCTCTGAAAAACCACCATTCCCATTGCATCAAGCAGCACTGTGCTGTCAGTTTTCTGACTAGTAAAGGAAATGCTTCATAGGCTTAGATTTTATTTCCAGCTTCTCTCATGTGACTTGAAGGAAAACAGGCAGCAAATATCACTAGAACTGAAAACTGGAGTTTTTAATGTGATGAAATATGAGTGTGAAGGACAGAGGTGTATTCTAACTTAATCAGTTTTTTTTTTTTCTCACAAGGAATTTTAAAAATATATATTTAAAAATATGTTAATAATGAAGACAAAAGACCATCATTTTCATAAGAAATCTGAACTGGAAAAAGATTTTTTTTTTTTTTTTGCTTGCTTGCTTGCTTGTTTGTTTGTTTTAATTTGCCTTCCTTTTCATTATTTGGATAAAATCAGGTTTACTTTACAACTCCTCAGTGTTTTGTTGACATGTCCTACATAGTGAGAAACTGAGGCACTGAGATTTTAAGGTTTAAAATTGCAGGTACTGTACTAAGATAGCAAGAGTCTGACTTTTTAGTGTAGCCCATCTTCCTCTGCTTCATTTTGTATGTTCAAAACTGTTAGCAAATTCATTTATCGCTGAATACTCACCATTTTGTTAAATGAAAATAACTGCTCTCCTTGCATACATTTCCTGCAATAGTTTCTGCTCTCAGCACAACATCCATCCTGAACCCCTTCGTGTCCCATAATCATTTTTTATTAGATCCATCTTCTTATTTTTTTCAGCTGTCCAGCTGTCCATTTTAAGTGTCTCTCCTTTCCCTTCCCTCAGTAACTAGCTGCAGTATCTCTCCTTTTGCACTCTTTCTCTCTTCCTCCTCACCCTGGCCTCACTCACTAAAGAATCCTTGTTCTCAGCTACTTAAAACATTCCCAAAATGGATCTTATCTTTCCTGCACTTGCATCACGAAATTTCCTCATCTCCAGCTAGACTCGTCTGAGGAAAGAAGAAAGGAGAGAGGACCAGAGAAACCACAGGAGACATTACATTCAGGTGCTGCAGTGGTGAAAGTGTGGCAGCCCACAACAATGTTGAACTGCAGCTGGGGCTGAAATTGAATTTAGCAGCTGAAATTTAGGATAACTCTAAGAGCACAAGGAGCCTGTGAATTTTACAGGCCAGTCCTCCATTGGGCAAGTCCTAGTCACAGCAACAGGCACATCTCCAAATGAAAGGCCTGAGATCTTGAGTCTTTACTCCACCTTAGAGTTTAATTATCAAAATATTACAAGTAACTTGTATATAGGACAAGGAATATACTTCTATAGTCATATTTTCCAGAAACACTAGTGCTTTAGATTATTATTATTGCTCTTATTATTATTATTAATAATTTGTTTACAAATGCAAGCACACAAGATAGCAAATATTTAAGAAACTGAATGGAGCATCTTAAAATGGGAAGTGTCGTGAACTTTTGCAGGAAATTGAGCAATCAGAGCTGCTTATCTGTGAGGAAATGACCTAATTTGTAGAGGTGAAAAGATCCCAAAATGTCTAATGAATCCATTATCTTGGACTATTATCTACTGTACAAAATGCCAAACTCTCTACTTAAGGAGCATTTAAAGTTGCAAATTGTCATCATTTGTGTAGATTACAAATCACATAGTTTAAAAACCCTGCATAGTGAAAGTGCTGAGACATCCACATTGTCTGCAAAATAGACAGATATAAGAGTCATGTTAGTTACCAAGAAATGAATGTTTAAAGCAGTACTACAATAAAAACCTTTTTGTTTGGTTGGTTTGTATTCTCAGTCTGATTTGGATACTTAAGTATACTCTACAGAATGTGAAATTTGTAGTGTATGAATTTATCACAAAACTAATATGTGAAATCTTATTTGAGGTAAACTAATATGGTTTTGGTACATATAATGATTCTGTCTGTAGACATTTATTTATTTATTTATTTATTTTGTGAGGTACATAGCAAAAGGGGTAGTCATTGTAATGTATACCTTTGCTTTTTCATATCTGGATCTTTGTTCATAATTTGAAAAGTGTCCCTGCTTCACTGTTTGTTGCAGTCTTTGTTCTTGCCATAAAGATACTTGTGCATCTTATGATTTTTTAGTACAATTATGTATTTCTAAATTCTTTTCTCTTTATGCGGTCAAGAAGCCTTTTTTCCATGTTCTAGAGAGAGGTAATTCAGGCAAGAGAAAGCTTAATGAGTTACCCACAGTCATACAGGCAGCACAGAAGGTAAAAGTTTCTGGGCCTTCAGAGAACAGTCATTGTCAATGAAAAACAGATTACACTGAAAACCCTGTTCAAAGGTGTTTCCCAATGGCATGGCTCAATGCTTTACATGGATTCAGAGATGTCTTCGCTTGCTGGGTGCTGTAGTCTTGGGGTCAGAGGCTGCAGTTCTGTTACAGAATAATGACAGTCCCTGCACGGAAACACACAGCTGTTTCAGACTAAAGCACAGGTCCAGAGAAACAGGCAATCACAGCCAAAGATAAAATCATTTCTATTTAGATTGATATGTGAAACAGGAATTAACACAAAGTTGTTTCCAATGAGAAAAGCACAGGTCTGAATGTGAACCTAAAATGGAAGATCAAAATCAGGACTATGGAGATAGATACATTGCTATATGGTTAAACTATGCCTGTCCTGTTTGCTTCCAAAAGAAAGATTGAAGAAATTGTTGTTGTTTGTCCAGAAAAGAGAAAACTACTGGGAGGCAAGGTAATGGTTCTTCTGTTCAAAATCTGCCAAGAAATGTGTGATGAATTGTTCTTCAGAGCCACTGCAGATAGGAAAAGAAGGCATGGACTTAAGTTACAGCAAAGAAGATTTAAATTAGACATCAGAAAAATGTTCTCCTAATGGAGAATAGTTAAGCAGCTGAATAAATTGTCTGGGAAGCGTGTAACATCTCCATTGCTGGAGGTTCTTTAAAACACAGTGAACAACTATCAGGCAGAACAGGCAGAAAATCTGCCTTAGAAGGGCAAAGGAATTGATTATTTCATGGTTCTTCATTCAACACTGTCTAACCCTGAGTTACTTCCCATGTGTTACTAAAGAAAGTCAACTTTTTGTTTTTTCTTAAACTTTTGGTAATGTACAAAACCAGGAGAGAAATTTATTCTGGAAACCAGAAAGGGTGACTGCTCTTCACCAGAGAGTAGCCAGTGGTTTGATTGTTCTGCCATGGAGCTATCGTTCTCCAAACTAGGGACCAGCAAAGACAATAAAGCAGCTGGCTACAAGTAGTAAAATGATCTTGTAATCTGAAGATCTAATTTGAAAAATATTCATAAGGTTTCAACGCTGGAGTATTTGAGGCAAAAATAGAACCATTCTCTTCAATGATTTATAACATTGCTTTAGAAAGACAGGGTAGAACATACACAGTGATGTAGTGAGTGAAAACATCAGTAATTGTTGACATGTTGCATTTTAAAGAGTAGCAGCACCATTTGCCCTCCTGAATTTTATATGAGTACTTCCATGAGCACTTCTGATCAGCACAAATGTGACTTTGGTGAGCATGGGAAAGGTATGACCTCAGTTCTTCCCTTGACCTAGAAATGTCAGGGTTAATCTGATCTTCCACTTAATATCTAGGTTGTTTGCCCTCCTTCCTGGGAGTACAGCTTTGAAGGAAAACACTAAGCAACAGTGATCTAACCACTAAGCTTTCAATTCAAAACTCTCAGCTGCTGTCTTATCCTCTATTTGCCAAACTCATAAGTTTTTTATGAATGTAAGTCTTACTTTGATTTTTGCCTCCTGCATTAAGCCCCTCAAATTAGGGGTTACTATTTCATGAGACTAAAATAGCCCCATAGGAGATAGTTCTGCGGTAGCACTGCACAGCCAAAATGGCAACCCTCTTTCACATGCTCAGTAAAAGAAACAGTTGCCTGGATGTGTTACCATGAGATGATTATTGGTTATGAGGTGATAAAACTAGATGGTGCCTCATGCCACCTAAAGCAGTTAAAGTTTGGGCATTTATTCTCTGAAACTAATGGTCTTAGCTTCCACCTCAGTTGCTCTCCTGCCATTTGAACAATAGTTCGAATATTATCCCAAGTGAGAACATAAGTGTTACTGATAGTCAATCCTCTTGTGTACCGAAATCAGTAGGAACTTTCTGAATATTTTAACAACTAGTAATTGAATTTCCTCATTGCAGACACACAGATGAGAACTCTGAGATTTCTTTTTTGTTTGTTTGTTTTGTTTTGTTTTGTTTTTCCAAGCTGTCAAGCTTTTTAGGAGTTGGGGTCATTCCTCCTTTTTCCCTAAATTCACTTCCCCTACATAAGCCCTACAGCAGTAGGCAGCACCTCCAGCTCAGTAACTTCAGAAATGCTGTCCCATATTCCCACATAGCTCTCAGGCATCCACCTTCAGTCAGCAAGCAGTTCTCCACCTTTTAGTTGCACATTCTCTCAGCTTTCCTTCTACCCCCTTGTAATTCATCAGATATTATTCATTCCTCTCACTGCTGTGGTAGAGTTCAGCCAAGAGCAGATCTTTACTGTGCTGTATGAACAGTGTAGGAGAGTTTCTGTAGGAAAAGTTTATAGTCGACAAGATACAAAGAGTGGGGGAAACTCAGTATTTTTGTTATATTTCACTAAGGTTGAGTGGGAACATCAAACTATTGCCTTCTGTTCACACAAGAAATCTCTGGTATATTTAAAATACTCTGAGTCTCCGCCTAGAGTCTAAAATCACCTTCCATTTCATCAAGGTTTCATATTATGCAAATTAAATATATTTAGAAGACACTCATATTTTAGAAGTTCAATTTAATTCCCAACCTTTAACTTTACACAGATTTTTTTTTATTATTATTTTTTTTTTTCCCAATTCCCAAAATGATTTGCTTTGATTTCATGTTGTCAGAAAAATCCGTGATCACCTTTTCACAGAAATTGGCATGTGCTCTTAATTCGGCTGTATTCTTTCTACTTTGGCCACTAGAGGGTAGCACAAACAGCCTCCTGGAGAGAAGGTCCAAGTACCCCCAGGAAGCTTCTGGGACGCAGATCCAGAAGCTGCGCGGACGCAGATCCACGCAGCAGGGTGGCAAAGCTGCAGTGTGCAGATTCAAAGAAAAGCCCGGAGTTCACTCCTTGCATCTGCTCAATTCAGGAGTGGTGCCACCACAGCAGTGACTGGAAGACATGGAAGATCACTGCCCGTTAAACAAGCACAACTGTAGGGTTTGAAGACTGAAGAAAGGTACACACAGGCATCTATGTTAATGAGATGCAGCAGATGTCTGGTTGTGATTGAGTGAACTGCATGTGTTTAACCCTTTCAAGCAGCACACATGTGGACCTGAACAAGGGTGCACAGACCACTGCTTGCAACATTTACGGGAACAGATTCTGGATAAATTCAAAGATGGTTGAATTCATCAGTGGTATATTGAAGAAGAAGTTATGAAAGAAGTAGGTGTAGCAACAATGTGTCTCTGTAAATTCAGGTCTGTAATAGCCTGAATCCTCTGAATTGTTTAGAAATGTAATTGCCATTAATATGCCTTTGTCATACAAATCACATAACAGCCACTTGGCTTTGACTTCAGAAATTAACTGGGTGAAAACCTTAGTAGCCTACCTAGCCCAGGCCAGGAGCTCAATTTAAGACTGAAGAAATATAGGAGGTAAGTGCTTTGTAGATGCAGCACACTTCACATGATGCAGATGCTAAGAAGTAGGTCAGACCTGTTGTAATAATTTCCTAACTGTTAATGAAAATGAAAGGTAATAAACTGCAATATCCCAGCTAGGATTCTAGAATCCTAGTTACCTTGGTTGTCTGGAGAAAAAAAAAAAAAAAAAGAGGGTGGAGAAGCTGAGTCAAACACAGCAGAGCTATTGTACACACTGACCTCCAGGTAACACATAAACTGTAACCATTGCACAGAAGTACAGAAGGCAGCAGCAAAATACTCAATGAGTGATCCAGTACAGAACAGAATGCAACATCAGAGGAAGACCTATTATAAAGCAATTTTGGTAAAGTCTCCACAGTATACCAAGGAACTGGGAAAAAAAAAAAAAAAAAAAAAAAAAAAAAAAAAAGGAAAATTGTATAACAGGTTGTAGATCATCAGTGAGTTTTTTTTTTTTTTTTTTCATCTCAGCAGCAATGAATCTGGTAGTAAAATCAGCAGAAAAGCAGTGTGCGGGTTCACTGATGGCAGGAATAAAGAAGACCCAGGGGAAAGCCTAAATGGACAATAATTGCAGGTTATTATATACTGTGCTACAGTACAGTGGAAAGCTGGTCAGCTATTAGCAAGGTTGGAAGAAATAATCAAGAGGACAGGAAAGAAAGTTTATAATCTTTCAAATACAGCAAGGCAGAGGCAAGGCTCTGGAACTGAGAGTTGGGAAAAGAAGCCAACGATATGGAGAGGGTATGGCTTTATACACCAGGGTCATATATCCACTGGTAAAGAAGAAATTTTTTAGAGTGTCTAAATATAAATTTTGAAAACACATTTGCACGTGTAGCTGTAAGTTAACAGAGGTTCCTAGATTATGTGCGGAGATGTTCTAGGCTGATAGAGATAACCTCTCTGGAGGGGATTTCAGCCCGCCTTAATTCTGAATCCCTGCCTGGCGTTTTGTGTCTCTCTCTATTGACTTTACAGGGAATGTAGAGCAACTAGCTTATTAATTTAAATTTCTTAAGTAAGATCTGCAGCCATCTGAGATGAGGGGGATGCTCAGAGGCAAGAGCAATGAGGGCCACAGATACACCCACAGGGAGACTAAGATGATGAATGACATGCTCAGGAAATGCTGATCAGGAGCACCTCGATGACATATCCAAGAATGATCTTGAATTTTCTACATGGTATTTTCACTGCCTCTTACAGAGCCCACTGCAAGATCACCCATACTCCCGCACAGTAAACCTGCTCAGGAGCAAAGCTATGCCCATGCACACAGAAATCAGCCACACATTTGGGAAGAGAGGTATAGAGAACACTTCTTTCAAGGCTGGGAGCGCCTAATGGCCAGAGCCTGCGCAGTGTGCTGTACTCTCTGTGGCAAGGTTGGGAAATGTCACTGCTCTAACACCCCAGCACAGTGTAAATACAACATAAGGTTACCCACTTCATCTTTCACCTGACCTTGTTTCAAGAGAAACTCACAGCTGACATACAATTTAGCTGAAACTGGAACTTTTAGCTGAAAGCAGAAGGGAAACTGAACAGGAAAGATACTTTCAAGGCTTTGCACATTTTTCAAGGTGGCCACTCTTTTATCTCAACAGATGTCTTCAGCTGGGTATAATTATATCCCTTTTCAACACCTAAATTACCTTCAGTGGTATAATCCTGAAGGCCGTTTAGAAAATCAGTTGTTTCAAGATAGACATTCAGTGTCATGTAATGTGGGACGTCCCACCAAGTCATGGAAGTCACGTTCCATATCTATCTGCCTAAAGCACATCTTAGCTACTGCAGGGCATCTGAGTGGTTGTTAGATAACTACATTCAAAAAAATGCATCCCATCCCTAGGCACGTAGTTACCATGGGTTCAATGAAAAAGATAAACAGCTCCTTTAGGTGACTCACACCTCCAGCACACTGAATTGCCTTCTGTCTGTCCTTCTGCCTCGACTTTATATATTCTCGAATAAGTAAACTTCTTCTTGGTTGCCTCAGATAGGTGTCAGAGTTAGGTGGGATGAGTCTGGACTTGAGTGTTTCCTAGTCCTTAATGTATTTATCCTACCAACGTTCCTGTGAAGGAAAGAGATGCTATAATTCTTCCTTGACATATGGGCAACAGAAACAGTCACACAGAGAGTTCGTGCTTGAGGAGGAAATTGACTCTCCATCTCCTAGATCGTAGCTGCTGAATTGTCTCCTCTTATGGTGTTAGAATCAGTTGCCTTCACAGCAGCCAAAGGTCTAAAAGCAATATTACTATTAATTTGACTCTGCTACGTTCATTTATTTTAATGCTGTAGCCTGTTTGTAACTATTTTTAATGTATCTTTGTCAAGTCCCTCATTTTTCCTTGGTATATCTTTATTCAGTTATAACATTAGGAAAAGAAAAAAGAAAAAGAGAAAAAATCTGGAGACCAACTTTTCTGCTGATTATTTCAACTCCCACTGAACAGCAAATGACTGAGAAATCCTAAAGATGATTCACAGGGTGGAACAAGAAGCATGGACCAACACAGAAATATATATTTTTTTGACCATGGGGCACTTTACTCGGCACCTGGCCTGATGGCTGCAGACGGGTCCCTATCTCTAAGAGGAAAACGGATCCTAGGCCAGGAACTGGCGGGGCTCATTGAGAGGGTTTTAAACTAGGTAAGAAGGGGGACAGGGCTGAAACAAGGCTTGTAAGAGCTGTGCCAGGGGGAACAATGGCAAAGCTGGCAGAGAAGGCAATGGCCCAGCTGAAGTACATCTACACTAATGCACACAGCATGGGTAACAAACAGGAGGAGCTGGAAGCCATCGTGCAGCAGGCAGGCTACGACTTGGTTGCCATCACAGAAACATGGTGGGACCACTCTCATGACTGGAGTGCTGCAATGTCTGGCTATAGGCTCTTCAGAAGGGACAGGCAGCATGGCAGGGGTGGTGTGGCTCTCTAAGTCAGAGAGAGTTTTGATGTTGTGGAACTTGAGGCTGGGAATGACAAGGTTGAGTCCCTATGGGTTAGGATCAGTGGGAAGGCCAACAAGGCAAGCATCCTGGTGGGGGTCTGTTATAGACCACTGAACCAGGATGGGGAGACTGAGGAGGAGTTCTACAGGCAGCTGACAAAAGTTGCGAAATTGTCAGCGCTTGTTCTTGTGGGGGACTTCAACTTCCCACATATATCCTGGAAGCACAACACAGCCCAGAGAAAGCAGTCCAGCAGGTTTCTGGAGAGCATAGAAGATAGCTTCCTGATGCAGCTGGTTAGTGCACCACTAGACCTTCTCTTCACAAACAGAGAAGGACTAGTGGGAGACGTGGTGGCTGGAAACTGTCTGGGGCAGAGTGACCATGAAATGGCAGAGTTCTCCATTCCTGGAAAAGCCATGAAGGGGACCAGTAAAACCACTGTATTGGACTTCTGGAGGGATGACTTTGAACTGTTCAGGACACTGGTAGGCAGAGTCCTTTGGGAGGAAGTTCTGAAGGGCAGAGGAGTCCAGGAAGGCTGGGCAGTCTTCAAGAAGGAAATCTTAATGGCGTAGGAGCGGGCTGTCCCCACGTGCCCAAAGAAGAGCCGGCGGGGAAGAAGACTAGCCTGGCTGAACAGAGAATTGTGGCTTGAGCTTAGGAGAAAAAAGAGGGTTTACAATGTTTGGAAAAGAGGGCGGGCCACTAGGGAGGACTATAAGGATGTTGCAAGGCAGTGCAGGGACAAAATTAGAAAGGCCAAAGCTCATCTGGAGCTCAGTCTGGCTATTGCCGTTAAAGACAACAAAAAATGCTTTTACAAGCACATCAATGCTAAAAGGAGGACTAAGGTGAATCTCCAGCCTTTACTGGATGCGGGGGGGTGGGAGCTTAGTTACAAGAGATGAGGAAAAGGCAGAGGTGCTTAATGTCTTATTTGCCTCAGTCTTTAGCAGCAAAACCAGTTGATCTCTGGATACCCACTACCCTGAACTGGTGGAAGGGGATGGGGAGCAGGATGTGGCCCTCACTATCCACGAGGAAATGGCTGGTGACCTGCTACGGCACTTGGATGTATGCAAGTCAATGGGGCCAGATGGGATCCACCCGAGGATACTGAGAGAACTGGCAGAGGAGCTGGCCAAGCCACTAACCATCATGTATCAGCAGTCCTGGCTATCAGAGAAGGTCCCAGTTGACTGGCAAATGTGACGCCCATCTACAAGAAGGGCTGGAGGGTAGACCTGGGGAACTATAGGCCTGTAAGTCTGACCTCAGTGCCAGGGAAACTCATGGAGCAGATTATCCTGAGTGTCATCACGCAACACTTACAGGGCAACCAGGTGATCAGGCCCAGTCATCATGGATTTATGAAAGGCAGGTCCTGCTTGACGAACTTGATCTCCTTCTATGACAAAGTGACATGCTTGGTGGATGAGGGAGAGGCTGTGGATGTGGTCTACCTTGACTTCAGTAAGGCTTTTGACACCGTTGCCCACAACATTCTCCTCAAGAAACTGTCTTCTCATGGCTTGGACTGGCATATGCTTTGTTGGGATGAAAACTGGCTGGATAGCCGGGCCAAAAGAGTCGTGGTGAATGGAGTCAAATCCAATTGGAGGCCGGTCACTAGTGGCGTTCCCCAGGGCTCGGTGCTGGGGCTGGTCCTCTTTAATATCTTCATCAATGATCTGGACTAGGGCATTGAGTGCACCCTCAGTAAGTTTGCAGATGACACCAAGTTAGGTGTGTGTGTCAATCTGCTCGAGGGTAGGAAGGCTCTGCAGGAGGATCTGGATAGGCTGCACCGATGGGCTGAGGTCAACTGCATGAAGTTCAAGAAGGCCAAGTGCCGGGTCCTGAACCTGGGGTGCAATAACCCCAAGCAGCACTACAGGCTGGGAGATGAGTGGTTGGAAAGCTGCCTGGCAGAGAAGGACCTGGGAGTATTAGTGGATAGTCGGCTGAATATGAGCCTGCATTGTGCTCAGGTGGCCAAGAAGGCCAATGGCATCCTGGCTTGTATCAGAAGCAGTGTGGCCAGCAGGGCTAGGGAAGTGATTGTCCCCCTGTACTCGGCTCTGGTGAGACCGCACCTCGAGTACTGTGTTCAGTTTTGGTCTGCCTCGCTACAAGAAGAACATCAAGGTGCTCGAGCAAGTCCAGAGAATGACGACAAAGCTGGTGAGGGGTCTGAAGAACAAGTCCTATGAGGAGCGGCTGAGGGAGCTGGGTTTGTTCAGCCTGGAGAAAAGGAGGCTCAGGGGCGACCTATTGGTTGGTCTATTCTCCCACATGCCTGCTGACAGGACAAGGGGGAACAGGCTAAAGTTGCACCAGGGGTGTTTTAGGTTGGATATTAGGAAGAACTTCTTTACTGAGAGGGTTGTGAGGCATTGGAATGGGCTGCCCAGGAAAGTGGTAGAGTCAGCATCCCTGGAGGTCTTTAAAAGACGTTTAGATGTTGAACTTAACGATATGGTTTAGTGGAGGACTTGTTAGTGTTAGGTCAGAGGTTGGACCTGATGATCTTGAGGTCTTTTCCAACCTACACAATTCTGTGATTCTGTGATTCTGTAATAGAGGTACTGCAAATAAATAAATAAATAAATAAATTCATATTTTAAAAGATGTTTTCTTCGATTTTTTTTTTCTTTTTTCTTTCTTTCTTTTTTCAGTAAAAGCATCAGAATCTTTTAGTGTGGAAGAGAAAAAAAATCTTAGAAAAATTGTTTTTCATTTGATGAATTTGTGCTAAAATTCAATCACAAAAATGTAATACAGGAGAAATTTACATTATAAGGTATCGCAACTCAGCTTTATTATGGCATTCCCACTAATGCAACCTTATAATAATGGTTAGATGAGAGATCTGCAAGAGAAACACAGGTGACTCAGGAGATGGGAATGAGTCAGTAAAAGACCTCTTTTCTTTTCTACTTCATGCCAGTTACCAAACAGGGCTCTGCTGAGGTCAGTGGAGGGTATTGTGATCCTGCAGATGTGTGCCTTCAGACAAGACATCAAATCCAGTCCTGCCTACTGATAGCTATTGAAGATCCCACAGTTTGCTCTACCCAAAGCCCAAGCAGAATATTCACTTTCACTCTCCCTTTACTGATGCTGCAGAATCAGTGAAGAAGAGGTTTTCCCTTCACCTCCATATCTAAAACATTTTCTTGTTGCTGCTTTTCTGGTTCACTCAGTCTGTTCTCAGTGATATCTGACCTCACAGGACGACAGTTTTGCATGTTATTTGAGAAAGGCATGTCTAACACTGCACTGGCATCTAAGACACTTTTGGGCTTCTGATTCAGCATAGAGAAGTGCTGCAGAGGTTTTCCAAAGGGCCTGGCATGTAAAAAAGTTGATGTTTTGCATGCGAAAATAAAACATTTCAATTGTTCTAATGTTCCTATTAGATTATCAGAAGCAATAGTTTAATGCAAAATTTTAGTCTAGGCTCAGACACACATAAGAGTAGTGAGGGTGGATGAGAAACATTATATTATTCATTTGAAATAGGGACACGGTGTGTAGTTTGCCAAAGTGTTCCTTGCCAGAAGGTTGTTTTTCATCAGTGAGTACCTGAAAGAGTTTGGGAGGGGCTGGGTAGTGGGCAAGGATAGAAATACATGTACATTACTGCCAGTCATAGGAGGAATGGAAGATTTTGTTCGATATGCAGTATGATGCAGTGTGATGCAATGGAGCAAAGTCTCAGAGATCTTACACTCAGGCGATTGTTTGTTGCCTAGCCCAGGTGAGATCATTTAGTCTGATAACTCTATCTCTAAGTAGAATCATTGTCCTGAGCATTTTTGCATGGTTTTCCAGGTCTTCTTTCAGAAATATCTGTCACATGCTTTGAGTTTGTTTCAGAATTGCCCACTCCAAAGAGAACAGGAGTGCCTTTCCTTTTGCCTGCTATTGGATTCAACGGAGTTTTGCATGGATGCAGGCTGGTAACATAAGCTGGTAACAAGACTAGATAACTAGATTAGGGCAAATAGGATATAGCTTATAATGACAGTAAGTGAGAAGGCTGGCAACTGGGCAGGGATAACAGGATTTATTGGATAAATCAAATGTGAGTTGAAATGTTTTTGGGCACCCAAATCAGCTAAAATAAAAGCACAAGAAACACCAAACTAGGCCTTCAGACAACCAGACTCCCAGGCCCAACAGGCCCAAGAGAAAAGAAGAGGTGACAGTAAACACTTAACAAAACAGTAAAAAATAAAAAAAAAAAAAATAAAATAAAATAGATCAACCTACACCTTAGCAGGGGAGCAAGGAGCAAGAAGATGAGATAAATGATGAATGCTGAACAGGAAGGGAAGAAGTGAAGCAAATCCTTTTGCTTGGGTTTTAGGCTAGTCTGTGGGAAACAGGTAAACACCATATCGCTTAAACTAGAATCGGCCATGCTTCATTATCTGCATTTTTCCTTGACCACAGCAGTGCTGAAAGTAGGGGATGTGTATGAGAATATTATTCATGTATTCATTTACTGGGAAACTCAACAAAAACAATCTAACTTTCTTCTCTAGCTCTGTACAAGTGATTCTTCCTTGATGGTTACCTGGATCCACTGGTTCTGGAGCAAGAACAGCTGAGGTCCACTTCCTTAAATCAGGGAGGAGATGGCAGGCTGCAACATATATGTTTGTGTTCTTCTAGGCTGATAAAAAAAAAAAAAATCATTTTCTTAAGAGTTTTTTTTTTTTTTTAAGAGGTGAGTTTTGTTTATTTCTTTTAAGAGGTGTGGTATTTTATGTTGGTACTGCTTTTGTAATGAGGATGGCTTAAACACAGGAATAACATGAATTTGAATAGAAAATAGATACATCTTTTTATCAATCCAACCATATTGCTAAGGAAAACAACAAAACAGTAACCTAATAATGGATGCTTTGCCACCCATTAGATTTATTCAAGGACTTCTTTGACCTCATGCAACTGACATTTTTCTTTGTTTGGTTGTTTTCTTCTTGTTGTTGTGTTTTGTATTTTTTTTGTTTGTTCGTCTGTTTGTTTGTTTTTCCACTAGCTGCATCTAATGATATATATAATTTTCTTTGGTTCTAATGTTACATGGTAGACCAAAATACTGGAAACCACAATGCACCATCACATTCAGAGGGATATTTTTCATACTCTAAAGATGTACACAAGATCACGGTCTGGAGAAAATCAGTGATGTTCCATGGGTAAGCACTCACCCTTGAAAAGGACAATAGTTTTCTACTGTGTTTCATTCAAAGATACTCTGTGTGGGAGAGAGGTAAGGGAAAAATAACATTATTCCCATTTTGGAGCTCATGAAACACAAAACAAAGTGGCCCATGGCCATGCCAGAGATCAGAACCAAGAACTGAGTGCAAATCATGAGACTCCAGGTGTGAGACAACAGGCTGCATTGCCTTCTCCTTTTACTGAAACTGTTTCTCTGGCAACTTTCACCAGTGCTAAATGCACAAGAGGAAGGATAATAAAGAGCCTAAGTGGAGGGAAATAATGAGGAGTTGTGAGATTTTTTTCAGTTGTAACAGTCTCACATGTTTATTAATAGAAGGTCGCCGTGTATAAATATATAATTTTAGTTGGATATGGGCAGCATCTCTTTAATTATCTAAAGAAAGAGGGTACTTATTATGTAGATAGTACAGGAACATCGTTCAGCAGGAAAGCAATAGAAATTTTCAAGCAAAGAAAGGCATGAACTGATTTTTTTCCCTGTCTCTTGCTTTTCATAATGAGTCATTTCTACAGAGCCTGTGTGCATGCATGTGTGTGTGAGTAAGTGTATGTATTTTTACACATAAAAATATAATGTCTGCATGATATAAAATCACATGTGCACTTCCTCTGTAACTCTGAAGGCAGGCAGAAGCTCTACATTCTGGGGAAAAAAAAAAAAAAAAAAAAAAAAAAAAAAAAAAGTGAAACGAATGCAGAGCTGACCCGGTTCAATGTGCAGTGACTGAGGGTAGAATAGAATTTGGTTTTACAAATTGGACTTCCTTTCATAGCCAGTGTCCCAAAGTGCTTTACATACAGTACAATGAGAGTGATGCCAGGAGTGGAGGCAAACACAGCAGTCATTGTGGGCACAAAAATAGCTCGCATGTAGCCTTCTATATTAGAATCTGTTTCAGCAGAAGAATGCTGGCCTTGGGAATGTTATTAACTTTATATTCATCTGTTTCTTGGTTGCCAAGGGATGCTGAACTTCCCCCTGGACAGCCTCTGAGAGAATGGTTTCAAGAAAGTGTCGTACCTTCCATCCTCGTTAAAAAAACTCACTATGCCCAATCCCTCATATTCCACACTGCATTTCTGACTGTATGACTCTTTTCTTTCTTTTCTTCCATCTTGGACCTTGGCTAATTGAACATATGCTGGTCTTCAGACTGTTCTTAAACCTGAAAACTGGATAAGGGCCAATCACAACATCCCTTTCAGCCCTTTGCTTTCATTGTATCTACAACCATTGAGCTGTATTGCAGAAGAGAGTTTTGCTGTTGTTAATGTTCCCAGGGACCTAAGTCCTTCACCATTGAAATTATCTCCCAGGAAATTATCATGTCTAGGGAAACTCCTATGTGTTTTGTAGTATTTACACAGTGACATTTCCTCTGTGCTCTTGTGGACAACTTACAAATTTAGGACTAAAGCTTTCCCACCTAGTATGGGAATTCACTTGAAACATCTCAGTTATAAGTCTAGTCATGTTACGCACCGTGTTTGATGAACAGACAAAAGCATCTCCACCAGCTAATTTTGACTAGTCAGGAATGAGAATGTCCTCCAGAGATTCAGCTGGAGGTTCACCTCCTGTTTTCTAGGGTCTTGCATAAGGCAAAATTTAAATTCATCAATGTTAAAAACACAGAATAACTCTTCATTACCAAGTCCATTACACAGTACAATTGGAAACCAGAGGTCAACGTAGATACGTGATGTCCCTGTTGAGAGCAGTGTTAGACTCAGGAGTGAAACACAAAAACAGTCTTTACTTCTAGCACAAAAAAAAAATAATGGGGAAATCATGGAGAATCTACTTAGCGATTTATGGTTCAGAGTAGACAATCATTTTTAAAGACTGTGTCCAAGCTGTGTTGAAGACTTGTGCCAGCAAATACTTTTGTTGTTGTTGTTAAATCATCATTGCTTTCATCTGATTACAAAAACCTGAGGGATCTGAACAAAGCCCACAGTAGTTCCCATCCAGACTGCATGTTGTGCTTTTCTTTCCATGGAAACCGTGGCACTGGAGCCTTGATAAAGTCCTGAATCTCATCCTTATATGAGCTCAGGGACATGGTGACACTGTTGGGCTCACAAGCTGTTCTGCACTCTGCTAAGTTTGGGAACTAATACTGCTCAACATGACCCCAACTGACATTTAAATCCATTGATAACAGAGTGTCTTCCAGGTTACACAAGCTTAAGTACCAGATCCTGCTAATGTTACCATAGAAATTAAAGCAGTCAAAAGCTGTCTGTGGCAGAAATGTCCCAGAATATTAAGATCAATATTAGGGAGCATGTTGAGATTGTTCAGCTGATGAATTGGTTCATCAGAAGGCACGTTGCCCTCCCTAGCTCACCTGACATTATTGACTTCTGATTTTCAAACCTTCAATATGCTCTATGGCAAGAATAGCAAAATCAATGAGATGTGATAACTGGGGATAATTTGGTATATAATCTGCTTCTGACCAGGTTGAGTGCTTTGTAAGAAGGGAAAGGGGACATGACAGCTTGAACAGTTCTTTAAAAGTTTACACTTAAATATTTGAAATGTCAGGGAGAGGTAGTAATACAGAACCCTTTGCAATTTTCACTACATAGAAATACTTCGGATGAATCTTACTGTTTGGAAACAGAGGTGCATGCTGGGGGATATGGTGGCTTTGGATTCTGTGTGCTTAGACAGAGGTTTCCCCTCACACAGTTATAATTTTAATTAAAAAATAAAAATAAATAATAATAATAATAAAATAGAGTAATTGATCAATAGCATGGTTTCTTATTAAATTGTTTGGCATGAAAGAGCAGATTCTTATCTCATATAGACAAAGATATGTTATACCAATCATTGGAGACCAAACTCATGTTTTCTTGAAAAAGCTTTTCCCTTTTGGATGAAAAAACAAAACAAAACAAAACAAAACAAACAAAAACCAACCAACCAAACAAAACAAAACAAACAAACAAACAAAAAAAAAACAGGTTCTCTGGGCTGGGCTGTGCAACCTGATCTAGGTTTTCCGTAAAGCTCAGGAGAGACAAAAATTTGGGAACTGATGGCATTCGGACAGCAGCACGAGCTCCCTTGGGAAACAAATTCCCTGAAGAACACAGGCATCAACATTGTATCTATATCTTCAGTTAAGCACAAACTCCCCTGTGTCCTCAAACCCAGACCAATCTACTGTGTATAATGGAAGCTCATAAGCCACTAGCAAGGCTCTTGCTTTAATTTGATCTTGTGAGATGACTGGGGAGGACAACCAAGCTTTCAGGACATTACAGCTTGGCTGAATCAAACGTAGGTAGAACTAAGCTTGCTGGAGGCACACAGGCCAAATGGAGTTATAGAAATTCATCTGATATCAGCCATGTAAATAGTAATAAGATCCTAAAATGTCTGATTTCATAACAACTGAACCCCAAAGATACATAATTGTTTGGTATGTGTTGGGGTGTAATCTCATTACTAATGTTTTTCAACCATGCAACTTCTGTAAGCTAGCTGGTTGCCCCATGGCCTGATCCTGGTTGTCCAAGGGAACAGAAATCTCTCTCAGGTGCATTGCTCAAGAAGCCTCTCTCCATGCTGATTTCATACGCAACAATAGCATGCGCTGCTGTCATTTGCAAAGTATTTCTCTCTCTGAGGAAAGAATAGGATAGTCTTACCTTCATGCTCCACTCTGGGGGTTCTTGGTTCTGCTCAGATCTCACTGCCAGCAGACACCATGCACTGCTTTGATTAGTCAGTTGGACATTTCCTCCAGCTAAACTCAAGAAGAAAGATAAGTTTTCCCTTGGCACAGATAGGGAAGAAGAGCAGTCCTTTTCTGTTCAAAATCAATTGCCCCTGGAAAGCAAGGTCTGATTATGTCAGTCTGGGACTTAGCAGGGATCGCTCGCCTAGGCTTCTTCACTATGCCTCTCTGGCTATGCACCAGAAGATGCACAGTGTGTGCCAAAACATGCAAGCAGAACTATGGGATAGGCACCCTACCATTTTGCTTCTGGCTCTTCATTGATCCCCCTTCGATACAAACATTTCATTTCTCTTCTTGCATGGGCTTGAGACAACTTGTTATTGAGGCATCAGTAGGAGATCTGGTCAGTCCAGCAGGTGGAAAACTAAAATCCATGCTTCATTGCTCCATGCTTTCATGCAAAAAGGCTGACTTCAGAGTGTATGTGAAACTAATACTGGCACATCCTAACCTTGAAGTATCAATGTTTTCATTCTACTCAACTATTAAAATGTTAATATATGTATGTAAATGCATACACAAATTCTGCTGCTCATCTTATGTACTTTTTTAGCGTAGACAAATTCACAGGGGTCATGACATCCTTAGACTCATTGCATTATTTTCTGTCACAACACCTCCTATGACAGCTGATAGTAGAAGTTTTCCAGCCTCCATCAGGAGCCAATGCAGATGGAACTGGAACATTTTACCAGTATCCTACTTAAATTTGCAGACAGTAGAAGCATGGCAGGAGTCAGAGACCCTTTGTTATTATGGACTCTGGAAGAGCCTACCTCTTTTTTTTTTTCTTTTTTTTTTCTATTTCTCTCCACACTCAACCTCTTTTACTTTATGCTTTTACCCCTCTGAGCCCTTACAGCTAGTTTCTTTATTTGTATGTCCAGAGCTTCCTCAGAAAGGCCCACCCAGCCCTTTCCTGATAACCTCTGGATTTCTTGCCCTAGCCTATTTTCTGACCAAGACTCTTCTAGGTCTTCTACAAAGCTGTAGCTCTTTTGCTGTCTTCTGCCTTCTCTGAGTCAGTTTTCCCTTCACCTCTGTATTCCCTCTCAATTTCCCTCTCTCCCTCTTTTCCAGTCCATGTTTTGACCTTCTCTAAACATTTTTCTCATCTGCTGCCTCCTAGTGATCTGAATTCAGATTTACAAATTTCTTCACAGATAGAGGTCTGGAGGGATGAACAGACATCAACAACACCTATCTTTCAGCATCCACTACAGAGGTAACTGGGGTTCCTAAATGAAATGGATACATGCAGAAAGCACAGAGGATGAAAAATTGTCTGTTCTAATTTCAGCACTGATTTAAGGCCCAGCAAAACTCACCAGCTGAAAATACAGGAAAAGACCTCTTCACCCTCCTATTGCAGGCAACAGAGCAAATGGAGTCTGAATCTTTGTATTATGCTGTCACTTGTACTACAGCTATTACTTGAAGAAGATCACAGGGAGGTACATGCAATGTGCAGTTTCCCTGAGATGCTAGAAGGGTGTCAGAGTTGAAAACAGCTCCCAGGTGGAAATGTAATTTTAAAGTGACCAAGACCCTATGCTTTCCTAGAGATTCCACATTAATGTGCTCACACAGCAACCAGACAACCTTCTGTATTTGTTCCATAAGCTTATTAATGTGGAGTTGACTACATGGTTGCCTAGAATCACGAGTAGTCTCTCCCTTTGCTGCTGAAGTCCTGGGCAGTTTGTATATTCTTATTTCCTTTACAACTTCCATCTGCATGTCCAGCCTTTAGAAGACAACCAGTGCTATAGGTGATTTATTATCCTGAACAGAAACAGAAAAAAAAAAAAAAAACAGAAATAGAATTTAAAAAGGCATAAGAAAATATCTAGAGTTTATTACATTCATAAATTCTAGGATGAATTTAGAAAATTGACTATTAAGGAAACTGAGCATATTTGCAACAATAGTAGCAAATAATGCAGGTAGAGATATCATATATCAAACAGCAGAGGATAGATTGGTATGGGTATATAGAGAACGAGACAGTGAAATAGAGAGAGAGAGAGACAGACTGAGGTAATGCAAAATAAGGAAAAAATATCTTTAAGGATACTATGAAATTCTAACAGTAAAATGATGAGAAGCATTTCTGCACACTTGCTGTAGATTCCCCTCCTTCTCTGTCTACAGTGTTCCCACACGTGTGTGCACACACATCCAAGCACACACACACATACCCCACACATGCTGTTGATGCTTGGTCATCCACCATGCATCTGCATGATAATGAGGTCATGAAGTCAGCAGCCTTGATACTGGACACTGACTGACATTCCCTCTGGCTACTTTGAGAATAAAATAGGAGCAAGAATGGGTTTTGTAAAGCAAGTATTCATTCATGCAAACAAATCCAATATTGAGACTGTGCCTACAACACACCATCGTTCAACGTGAGGCACGGCATAGCTTCAGAAGTAAAACATGCCATGGGATATCAGGTCATTCTGAATCTGAGCATTGACTTTGTCACTGCTTCCCCTGAGGCTGTAAACCTCCATTTTAAAAGTGACCACTGACTTTGGACGCTAACATCACATACCTAATCTGCACACTTGCTTCTCATAAAGTTCAGCAAGAAGCCGGGTGCCAAGTACGAATTAGCTGCTTAAAGTCCTTTTCAGAGATAGGCCTGATTTTCAAGAATATGCACTGACTGCAGCAAGAGCTGTGGGAGGACAGCACTCCCAAAAAGCTGGTTTGTAATCAGCCTTAAACCTAAATTAAGTTAAAGTCCCTGAATCCCAGACTGGAGAGGCTACCAAAAAAGAAAAAAAAAAAAAAAAAAAGTGCAACTTTTTCTCTTTGCAGCTCTCTGTCTCATGCTCATCATCTTAATAATAAATATAATTGTGAACATACATATATACATGCATATATGCAGGCACACACAAAAATGCACACAAGTCCTAATGAAAAGAAAATGATTCTGGTTGCAAAAACATTACTTAAATTAATACTGAAGCCCCCAAAATGGAGGTTGCATGCACAGCCTGGATTTGCCTTCGTTGGAGATGCATTCTGATTCAGTCTTTAATTACACAGTCTCTCACAGTGTAGATGGCGTGTACAGTGCCGTGTGTTGGCTGCAGAGGACCAGGGGATTCTGCCTCCTGTTTCTAGCACACAGGAAAGTGGGCTTTGCAGGGCATATATTCTCCTCCAGGCACAGACACTTGTTCTTCTCACTTGTCCCTATCTCAGATCCACCCCACTCTCATTCTGCATTCCTCTTCCCAGTTCTAGTCCTGTATCCACTTCCACTTTCTGTCTCCCTCTCAATCTGTCTCTTTTTCCTACCTTGACTTTCCACTGCTCTGTCCCTGAGTTTGCCATCCCTGCAAGTTCTCAAGTCCTTTAAGCTTTCTACAGTTTATTTTCTAATATTTTCTTACAATGTATTCCTTCCTTTGTCCCTGTTATTCTACCACAGACAATTACCCATTACTTTTATCTCCCCTAATTTCTCTCCATTTTCCCCAGGTTTTTCCTACTAAGAAGCAGACTGCTACATCTCAGTACAACCTTTCCTCCCAGACTCTGTAGCCAACTGGGTCAATGCAAATAAATAAACAAGGAATTCTTAAACACTGGGACCAAATGGCATGGCACCACATATGCATATGCCTTAGCTCTTTTTTACCACAAAATATACTAGCCTTGTCTAAAGCATCTATTGGAAACACCCTATTGGTCTGTGATGGCCTCCAAACTGCCGTCAGAATGTGTATAGGATGCTGATATGGGACAAAGCTCATGCCAAGGACTATGTTAAGAGGAAGATAATCAATGTATTTCTTAACCCTTTCTGAACCTGCTTTCTTTGCTTGTAGAGACACTACCCCTAAGTCTGAACCTTAGTCTGCTCCCATCTGTGTCCCTTCTCAACCCATTCCAATGCACCCTGACCTCCTTTCTCATTCCTGCTTTCCTGAATCCTCTCTCATCTGTCTCTTTTCACCTTCTGCTGTAGTTTCACTGTGGGATCTCCTGACAGTCTGCACAAGGAAGACAGACTTCCTGTCTTTTTCTCAGGTACCCAGGCTCCATTTTTTTTTCATAGTCTGTCCCTGGGCAGTGCTGTGATACCAGGGATAGCTCTTGTCTCTGCCAGAGCATTCCCAGTGTGAACCGAGTCACTGGGGAGCCTGGTTTTGGAAATCTGCATCTCTAGTGAGTCTGTGAGAACTGCCATTTTCCCAAGGCTTTTAATTGGCCACTTTGGGGCAGATTTTCCCAGAGATAGCAAAAAGGCTTGAGGAAGAGCTTCACCTCCTGTCAGCTGTTAGTATCATGCTGTAAAGCATGGGGACAGGAAAGCTTTGCAAAGCATCTCATTTGACTCAGTTCAAACCAGCCCATTTCTCCTCTGGATTCTTCTCAGGGACAGTCAAATAGATCCAGCTGAAATTTTCAGGAAATAATTAAAGAATTGGAGCTGAATGCAGGCACCCAACTTAGAGAATTTTGCTACAACACATACAGTTTATCAAAGCTGAACAGGATTTTATTATAGGAACTGTCAGGCAACCTTTATAATTGGCGGTGCTACTGGCTCCTATTAAACTGAATTCTCCCTTCCTCACAGGGGCGCTGTGAGCATTAATTTGTTAATGATTGTACAATGATTTGATGATGAAAAGGACCGTATTAATGTGAAGCATTATTGTCCTCACAATGCAGGCTTGCCCGCTTTCATTACTCATTATGTACAGGGACATACATATTATGGAAAAGGGATGGGGAGATAATAAACTTGATATTCTTTTCAAAGGACTAAGACAACATGTTTACAGTGCTCACAGCATGGGTAATAGGAATATTCTGGAGAGCTCTGTTTAAATAACAGGATCCATGGGGTGGAAAATAATGATGTGTATGTATGTGTCCGCACAAAACCTGCACCCAAACATACATGCGAACACACGCATACATGCTCTCATCTATTTTTCTGTCCTCTATTAACCCCCGGTTTCTATGCAGCCTTCACTTTGCCACCTGAAACTCTCACCAGCGCTACTTTAATAACAAAAGACCTCCATAAACAAAGCTCCCTTTTATTGCATTGATACCTTTTGTAGCCTACACTGACTCCAATCCTATACTAAGCTTCTTTGGATGCAAATAGTTTTCCATTTCTCTCCTCGATCAACCTTCTTCATTCTAACTAAAGTAGGAGAAAGGAAAGAAAGAAAGAAAGAAAGAAAGAAAGAAAGAAAGAAAGAAAGAAAGAAAGAAAGAAAGAAAGAAAGAAAGAAAGAAAGAAAGAAAGAAAGAAAGAAAGAAAGAAAGAAAGAAAGAAAGAAAGAAAGAAAGAAAGAAAGAAAGAAAGAAAGAAAGAAAGAAAGAAAGAAAGAAAGAAAGAAAGAAAGAAAGAAAGAAAGAAAGAAAGAAAGAAAGAAAGAAAGAAAGAAAGAAAGAAAGAAAGAAAGAAAGAAAGAAAGAAAGAAAGAAAGAAAGAAAGAAAGAAAGAAAGAAAGAAAGAAAGAAAGAAAGAAAGAAAGAAAGAAAGAAAGAAAGAAAGAAAGAAAGAAAGAAAGAAAGAAAGAAAGAAAGAAAGAAAGAAAGAAAGAAAGAAAGAAAATCCACACTGATTCACACATTAATTCAGGGACCAATGCTGCAAATGTTCACATGAGTAATCCTTCCTCAGATGAATAATCCCTCTAACCAAAGCAGAGTGATTAACAACAATGCAGATTAAGCATGTCAGGATCAGGCCCACACCCTGATGCTTGGGTTCTCAACCTAAGTCTCAAGGATGCTGGTCTCACTCCTTCTGTTAGCTGTGCTTGAGGTCCCCGTTGCATCTCTCAATTATTTTATTCGATTACGCAGCTAATAGGCCCTGATTCTGTCAGCACTCTCTGGAAAGCTTAACAAGGCTGAAGTAAACAATCCCATCTGAGTTAGAAGACTTTGCAGAACTGGGCCCTGTAATAGTGTTGTGGCTGAGAGCAGTATGTTCAGATCATGATTACAACGTGTGTTTTTGCTATTAATGGTCTCATATTTTATTTGGAAAACCGCAGTGAAGTAAACCAGCAGAGAATCTGGGAGTATACTGGTTGATTTAGCTACCTGGGTCTAAACAGGGATACATTGCTATTTAAAACCAAAACTCACTCACACTGTTTATTTATTTGGAGCAGAAGCGGCTTGCCATGTGTCTGATATCAGTCGGCGAATGCTAGTTCTGTGTGCTCCAGGTCCAGGGTTTTGAAGCTGAGCAGAACCATCCCCCTCTGGCAACCTTTCGGCCTGTTCCTGCCTTTCTTCTTTATTTGCCCGTTTCCTGGAGAATGAAGATATTCAGGACTGATGTATTGCTATTCCCCCCTTTCCTGCACCAAACACTGTTCATTAAAAACTTGCTGCTAGCAAGGGCCTGATCCAGCCCTCCTGGAAGTCATTGGAAAGCTGTCTATTGACGTCATGGGGACGAGGAGCATACTAATGCATGTGAGTACCTTTACTAATGCGGGCAGTCCTGTTAACAACACTGAAGTTGTTCACAGGATTAACAGCAATCAATCAAGCCCTTTGAAAGGAACATTAAAAGCCAAAGCCCAGCGCTACAAGCCCATTCTCACAAGAGGTATGTGCAGACCTCTGGTTGCTCCTGAGCATCCGGCTGTTCCTGCCAGTGGCCTGGTGATGTCGGTGCATTTTTCCAGAGGTGAAGATTTGGGGCAGCGTGTCTTTGAGGAAGGAAGAATCACGAGCAACCTAGCCCCAAATAAATAGCTTTTATTTTTCCAAAAAGAAAAAGATGCTGACCAGAGTGAGGAGCAGGAGCAAAATGGGGTTATAAATGGACTTGGAAGGGTTATTTTATTTTATTTATTTATTTTTATTATTTTTTTTCCCTGCAAGTAGGCACATAGAAAAAAAAAAAAAAAAAAAAAAAAAAAGAGAATGAAAAAAAAAAAAAAGTAAAGTGCTTTCTTTTGGTTCCAAGCAGATAAATGATTTTTACTCTCTGGGAGAAGCTGGAGCCTGTTACAAAAGACCTTATTCTCACAAAATTCCTGTGGACTCCCCAGCTTATGGACTGCTGAACTGGACCCACTGTGATTACAATGGGAACATTTCTCACTTGGGAACTGTTCAGCAAAGGCTGGTTTATAGATAACAATTTTACTCCTCCTTTGCCTGTATCTGCTTAAAAACCAGTACAGACCCTTGTACATGTGTAAAGGTGCTTATGGGGTACAGCTTATTTCCATCCCCAGCAGCAGCTGTGCTCATCACAGAGCCCTTGTAGCAATATTTGTGTCCATATTATTTCATCCTGCCACCCCTCACAGCTGTGCCTGTGCACCAGGGGGCTGTACTTGAACAGCATCCATTTCTAAATGACTACTGATGGCTCTGTGGAAATGGGGCGTGGACCAGCTCAAAGTTTTAAAAAATATATGTTGGTAGAAAAGGGATACCCTTGGTGAGCGACAAAATGACTCTTTTCCCCTAACTGGCTTTCATTTGGGATAAGAGGTGCTTGCAGGCACAGTGGCCTGCTCACCGACAAGGTGTTAAGAGACCTGTCCCCGGGATTGATCTGTGCTGGGTGCTGTTTGACTTTGCACTGTGGTGGCTATTCCTTCCCTTTTTCTCTCTCTCTGATCGAGGAGAGAAAAAAAAAAAAAAAAATAAAGGTTTAACAAGTCTTGTTGCAGGGTGCCCTCCTCACTGTACCGAAGGTGCTGTTTAAAGGTGCAGAAAGAGTGGATATTAAGCTTTTTTAATGTCCTGGTGCAGGGTGGGGGGGGTGTGAGAAGGTTTTGTTTCCTGCGGGTTTTGCTGTTGTTGCATTCTTTTATCCCAGTCCAAGGTGCAGGGCAGGATCTGAAAGCAGGTGAGTCACAGGGCTGGGAATTTGGGAGAGGGGTTTTCTGAGGGTTTGCCCTCCTGCAGCTCCCAGGCTACCAGATCCCTGCATCTTCTCAACATGAGTAAATGCCTGGGAAGGGGATGCAGACCCCCTCCCTTACAACCCAAAAAGCAGCACCAGACAATGCACGGAGCTGCCTGCAGCTGTCACCCCATTAGGGGCGCAAGGAGCCCCAAAAGGCACCAAGAGCTGCGGGGGCGCCCCCAAGTGGGGATCGCAGAGGACCATGGAGGGGGGTCCGGTCCCACCCGTCTCCCGGGACACTTCGGCTTTGAGGAAGCAGCCTCGGGAGTTGCAGAGCTACCTGCATCGGGCTGATTTTTTTTATATATTTTTTTATCTTTTTTTTTTTTTTGGGGGGTGGGGGGGGGAGGAGGGTAAGGCAGTACGCTACCTTGCCGCTCTGTTGTTAAAAGCCAAATAAAGTGAAAGCCGTCCCCGCAACAACGGTGCTGTGGTTCTGTCCCTTTTCATTTCTTTTCATTTCTTTATTAATACCGCCCGCGTTATTTTTTTAAACAACCGGAAAAAAGAAAAAACAAACAAACAAACAAACAAAAATAGAAAAATAAAAACAACTCTATAAATAAATAATACCCGGTCTACAAAACAGGCAGGAAAACGGGAAAACTGCGAATTTAAACCTCTACCCTCCTTCCTTCTGCCGCTGCTCCTTCCGTTTACAGCCACACGTGTTACTGGCTCTCCCCGGGGGATAAGGGGGAGTCCCGTTCGCTGCCCACCCCTGGGGGCCGATGTCACCGCCGGCACCGCGGGGATCAGCCGGCAGTGCCGGGAACAAAGGCTCGGAGCCCCCCCGAAGGCTAGGGGAGGACCGGGAGGTTTGGGGGAACCGGGGCAGTCGGGGGGGTTCAGTCCAGGTAACTCTGAGGCTGCTCCCAGCTTGGTCCCCGCACAGCTTGCACGGGAAGCCGGGGAAAGGAAAAAGAAAAAAAAAAAAAAAAAGAAAGAAAGAGAGAAAGAAAAAAAAGCAGGAAAATTGCGCTGAGCGCATGCAGCGCCTTGTTTGGTTGCTGTCCGGATTACAGTTATTATTATTTGGGGGACAAGGGGGAGTTGTGTCCTTAATCCGAGCCTCCCTGCCCTCCCCACCCCCAGATGCTATGAAAGGAGAGCTGATTTCATTTCCACCATACAGTACACTTTGTCTAGAGAGCATTGTTCGGACAAGCAACTCCCGATCCCTGATGACTACAAAATACGATTTATGTTTCCATCAGAGAGAGACAGAATATCCTGATGGCTTGAAAGACGGGCAAGAAAACCTTATCTAATCAATCCCTTTCCAATACACACACAGACACACACACACACACACACACACGTAGCTAGCACAGGAGATAACGCCCGCACTGACTGCACGTAAAATAAATATCGGCAGCACGAAAATTAACAATAGTCATCTAGATATTTTTTCTTTCCTTCCAAAGACCTACTATAATACAGTTTGCACCTTTCCTGGCTTGATGTCATCATCGGCAGTATAATTAAGAAAAATAAAAAATAAAAAGAGAGAGAGCTTAAAGAGCATGCATTTTTTTTTAGATGCAACAAGAACAGATATAGTAAAGAGAGCTTGTAACATCACAACCACAACAACAACACCAACAGCAACCTCTGAGCCTGAGTATTCGTCCGTGTCTCAACTGCTTTTATTATCAATTGCGAAATCATAATACGAGTAAACAATAAATAAGAGGCATCATCATAATAGGAAGAAATCAGAAAACCTTGGGTTTGTGTTTTTTTTCCCCCCCTCTCAAATAAAAGGCAGATTTCCTGATGATCACTGAAATTATAACGACAGCGATTGATCGGAGGGCTTGCAAAGGAAAAGGAAGAAAAAAAATCATCATCATTGGTCCTAAAAACGCAACCGTTCCCCTTTGCTCACTTGGCACAATAGAAATTGACTGTCTCTCAAAGAGCCATGCGCCTAGTGCTATTTATAGCCAGGGGCTGTGTTGGAAGATACCATTGAGCTTCTCCCGGGCAGGCAGACAGGGGGTGCTCGGAGGGGAGGAGGGGGCTCG
Source organism: Anas platyrhynchos (assembly GCF_047663525.1). Taxonomy (NCBI): domain Eukaryota; kingdom Metazoa; phylum Chordata; class Aves; order Anseriformes; family Anatidae; genus Anas; species Anas platyrhynchos. Next base: position 7,611,139 of record NC_092621.1, read on the forward strand.
GGCCGAGCAGAGGCAGCAGCAGCCCCCCGCCCCCAGCCTCCCTTCCCCGCACACACACACATCCGCACACTCACACCCCACCCCCTAGTCTGGCTGGGAATTTGAACCGATCCAGCCTGTTTAAACGGAAAGGACACAGATCTTCAATGTAAAAAAAAAATCAGATCAGACCCAGAGAGAGAGAGAGAGAGAGAGAGAGAGAGAGAGAGAGAGACGGAGAGGGAGGAGTGTGTGTGTGTGAGTGTGTGTGTGTGTGAAAGAGGGAGAGGGAGAGCGAGCGAGAGGGAGAGAGAGGGAGAGCGAGAGAGAGGGAGGGAGAGAGAAAAGAAGAGGGGGGAAAAAAGGAAAGAAGATTTTCTCTATGTATATAAAGATGGCCACGTTAGCAAACGGACAACCAGACAATACCAGCCTGAGTAGCAATCACAGCAACCCCAGCACCAACGGGCATATGAACGGATTAAACCATAGTCCCGGAAACCCATCCACCATCCCAATGAAGGACCACGATGCCATTAAGCTCTTTATTGGGCAGATCCCCCGTAACCTGGACGAGAAAGACCTCAAACCGCTCTTCGAGGAGTTCGGGAAGATCTATGAACTGACGGTGCTGAAGGACAGGTTCACTGGCATGCACAAAGGTGAGTTACCTCCTGAACTTTCCCGGGAGAGATTGGGAGAGGAAGGCAGGCTCCCGCTCCCTCTCTGGCTCTCTCTTTCTCTCTTTCCTTTCGATTTCATTTTATTTCATTTTTGGCTGGCCGGGGGCGGAGGCGGCAAGCTGGGGGGGCAGGGAAAGAAATAATAGACCCTCGAAGCGAAGAGAGAGACGCAGAGTAGGGGGTCAGCTCCTTTTGGGTTATTTAGGACTATTTTTCCCTCTTTCCCCCCGTTTGGGGGAGCGAAATGCAGCCACTTGCGAAAGCTGGAGAGTCCAGGCGAGAGCAGGGGAGGGCGGCGGGGCTGGCAGCAGCTGTCCACACGCCGGTGGTGCTGAAAAAGATTAAGAGGATTTCTTTATTTATCTTTGGGAGCTGCACATTTTCCATCCAGGGGTGTATGTGTGTCCGTGTGTCTGTCCGTGTGTTTGAACCGAGCCAGGAAGACCCTATTTTACAACTGTTGTGAATCAGGCACTGGCGCCTTCGCATCTTCTTTTTTTTTTCTTTTTTTCTTTTCTCTTTTTTTCTTTTTTCTTTTCTTTTCTTTCTTTTCTTTTCTTTTCTTTTCTTTTCTTTTCTTTTCTTTTCTTTTCTTTTCTTTTCTTTTCTTTTCTTTTCTTTTCTTTTCTTTTCTTTTCTTTTCTTTTCTTTTCTTTTCTTTTCTTTTCTTTTCTTTTCTTTTCTTTTCTTTTCTTTTTTCATTTTTTGCTGCTGTTAGGATTCTTATTTGTAGCCCACTAGAAAACCAGAGACAGAAGACAGTGATTTGCTCAAGGGATATTGGGGTGCTGGAGGGCGGTATTCATTCTGGTTTTGTTTAGCATGGGAACAGAGATATAAACAACAATAAAAAAGCCCATCTCAAGCAGGTTGGAAGTATGAAATCGCAAAGTGTGGATGTGTTGGAGAGAGCGAGGTGGGAGGGATGGTTCGTATCTCACTTCCAGAAGGGAGAAGTCTCCAAGCAGGCATATTCCCAGCACTACTTCAACGTGCCCAAAGTCCACCCTGGGAACTTTTTGGGTTTTCTTTCAAGGCACTAGAGACGTGCTCCCTGTGCGATGCCTCGCTTGCTCCGTCTTTGCCCATTTCTTTCCTTTCCCTGCTTAGTCTCTCTGGAGGTGCATTTCAGATTAGAGGATGCTATGTTCTGGAGGTTGGGGAGGGTATGTGTAGTGGGGTGGGAGATGCTCAGATCCCCGGGTAGCAAAGTAGGACTTGCAGGGAGGAAGTTGGAGATAATTTGCATGGTAGCCCAGCTTAGGAACAGGAGGGACCCAGGAACAAAACAGAGCCACTTTATTATATCAGGTTCTTTATATATAATGTGTGTATGTGTATTTATTTTATTAGGCATGGAATAGAAAGAAAGGCAGACAGAAAAGAAAGACAGAGTGACAGAGAAAGAAAGAAAGAAAGAAAGAAAGAAAGAAAGAAAGAAAGAAAGAAAGAAAGAAAGAAAGAAAGAAAGAAAGAAAGAAAGAAAGAAAGAAAGAAAGAAAAAGATAGAAAAAGAAGAAAGAAAAAGATAGAAAAAGAAGAAAGAGAAAGACAGAGAGAAAGACAGAGAGAAAGACAGAAAGACAGAAAGACAGAAAGAAAGAAAGAAAGAGGGAAAGAGGGAAAGAGGGTAAGACAGACAGATGAAAAGAAAGAAAGAAAGAAAGAAAGAAAGAAAGAAAGAAAGAAAGAAAGAAAGAAAGAAAGAAAGAAAGAAAGAAAGAAAAAGAAAGAAAGAAAGAAAGAAAGAAAGAAAGAAAGAAAGAAAGAAAGAAAGAAAGAAAGAAAGAAAGAAAGAAAGAAAGAAAGAAAGAAAGAAAGAAAGAAAGAAAGAAAGAAAGAAAGAAAGAAAGAAAGAAAAAAGGTCTAATCAGAAGTAAGCAGGGTGTGACTCCAGACCTAGTGCAGGAGAAAAAGGGTTGTGCAGGGGTACACGGGGGGAGTGGAAGTTGCTTCTGTTACAGGAGAGGTTCAGTAGCAATATCTACTCCAGCCTGGTTCACTCCTGGTAGGGAGAGTCACTGGGAACGGCATTAGTTGCTTCTCAGCTTTCCAGCTGCCGTGGTGAGTTGTAAATCTTAAACTTAACGGCATGTTTAGGAGGCATCTCTTCCCCCTTCCCACTCACTCCGCTCCTCTCCTTCAGGAAATGTGAATTCCTTCTACCTTCAGGAATTGCAAATGAAAATATACCCTGACAGTGCAAGTACTGGTATCGCACAGCCTAGAGAAAACATTCAGGGCTCAGGGACTGGGGGCTTAGTCCAAGTTATAGGATATTTCTTCCTTCCTTTCTTGCCGGTTGCTCCAAGCACCCTTCTCATATTTAAAATGATCAGTGTATCCCTTACAAACATTGCTTTCTTTTCAAACCAGCTTCTTAGAAGGCACATCAAGGTCTGATGGGCATCATTTAAACATGACATCCACACTAGAATAACTGTAAATAATAACGATAAAATAAATGGTAAGAAGCATGGGGAAGGAAAGGTCCTGGGAGGTTTTGTCTAATAGATGAAGCATAGTGAGAGTAGCCACCGAGCCCGGGTGTGCGCGCATGTGTTTGCAAAAATTATCTAAGGTTTCCACAAAATAAAAATAACGACAGTAAAAGCTCCACTGAAGAGAATCATTCAACACAGTACAGAGGAAATGTCTGAGTTAACATCTAGGCAGAGTTTTTTTTTTTTTTTTTTGGGGGGGGGGGGGGAGGGGTATTTTGATTTGTTGACGAGATTTTATTCTTTTGCTTTGTTCTACCATAAACCTGTAATTAATCAATCTATGCGCTAACTTTAATTTCTGTTTCATAGATGGTAATCCTTTCTCTTGCAGTTCGGTTTTGCTTTTACTGTATGCCTGTATTCATAGAGACAAACTCAGGAAGCGGGGGAGGGAGAGATAGAGAGAGAGAGAGAGGGATCATTTATCTTGCTTGGATGTGTTTAACACATATTCCTGAATTAAGCAAGATACTAACTTCATTTCCCTTCATTTCATTTCTGTTTTAAAGTTGCAACATAGGAAAAAAGCCAGGTGGGAAATCTTGTCACCTCATCAAACCAAATTGCATGAGTTCATCTTGAAAGAAACAGTCATATTTAATATCATAGAAGTTTTGGGCTTTGGAAGGAAAAATGGTCACAATGATCGTTGTATCACAGCGTAGGGTTTGAGTGAAGCTTCAATAGACACTGAGTTACCAGCATTTCAGAGATCGGTTTTATTTAGTACATCCGAGAAGAGTTTGAACTCCTTTCTAGCGATGCCGCTGATTTATTAGCTAATCCTGATAAAAATGTGCCTCTGGCTACCTGGAAAAAAATTACTTTCTTGCCAGTAGTGATTAATTACTATTAAGTCAAAAAGCATGATGGGGCTTTGAAGGATGAGGATTGTGTTTGGCTTTTTTATTTTATTTCATTTCATTTCATTTTTAATCTATTTTCTCTCTCTTTTCTCTTCTCTAAATTCAGCCATGTGAAGCATAGTATTCACTCAGATCTCCTTAATTTTGCTTTGCTTGGAGGCATAGGTGAAGAATTGCATAAAAATAGTCCAGCTTGGCTCTCAGGGGTAGGATGGCAATATGAAACCCCAAGATGCTTTCCATAAGTGATGCATAATGCTTATACATTAATTGATCCATCACTCTCTGTTGATTTTATTCCTAATCTAGGGGATGAAGCTGTGTTAATGGTATACCTTGAAGGGTTAACAGTAGGCTGTAGTTTATTTAAGTGTACGGAGAGCAAATCTTGGGTGTGGAGGGGGAGAAGGTGGGTTTGTGCTAGGGCGAGGGAAGGGAGAGGAATTAGCTTAGAGTAAAAACGTAGCAACCAGAGTCATTTCAGGTGTAAATCCATTGAAAGGAGAGCATAGGATGTGTATGATTCAAAATATTATGATGAGATCCTATTGTGGTGCTTCTGTATATCAGAGGAAAATTTAAAATTAAGAACCTGAAGATAAAGTACATGACTATTCCTTCTTGCCAAAAATAAATAAATAAATATAATAAAAAATAATAAAGAAACTATTAAAAGGGAGAGTGAAGTCATAGGTTCTTTCACCAGCAGCCCTGGCTGATGCCAGGACAGATACCAGGGAAGAGGCAGGGGAGTATAACAGTCTTGCAGACACGCGAAGAGAGAAAAAGGTACGGGGGAAGGCGGGAAAGAATTGCCAGATCTCTGAGAAAACAAGACTTTGTGGCACGAGCATAGCTGCTACAGATTCCCCCCTTCCTCGCTTCTCTCCACACAGGGCAGGAACACACTCCTGCTGTGGCACTTTGCTCTAGGGTTGGGAAGAGGCTGTGTGCTGAGATCCGCATGTAGAGATCTACCGGGGCTGAGCTGACCCACCCACACGTTCACACACACGCGCGCATGCATGGAGTTAACTAATCACACTCGAACAATTTAGCAAGCCATTCATTCATAACTTCCTCCCTTCTTATCTAGCAGCAGAGTATGCTTAAAGGCTGAGTTACTGGGAGACATAAAGGTTAGTGCTCTCAGGACAGCCATATTATAATGCATTATCTTTGAAGTCATTTAAGGCCAATTTAAGTGGTATTTAGTATAATATTTATGAATTAATGTAATCTAAATATAGGACTGTCCCCATAGGTTTAAACAGCCTTTTCTACCGAAGCATGCTTGTACCCAAGGCCTGGAATGTGTTTTAATTTAAAACACACAGGTCTCCATAATATTCTATTTAGGAAGTCAGAAGAAATCAGCATTCCACACTTAACTGAGATTTACTGAAACACATGCGGGTGAGTGCACTTAAAGAGTGGAGACAGTGCGCAGTGAGAAAGCAAGAGTCTTTCATGGACGTGAGAGCTACAACCTTCTTTCAACCCTTATTTAGAGAGAGGGAAGCACAAAACCCCCAAAACCTGCTCAAAATCCACTATTGCAGTCCCACTAGGATGGTGTACCTATCTGACCTGAACCTCACTTGTCAAGCATTCAATGCAGCTAGAAAAATGCGGTAGAAAAAGAACAGTTTAGTTCTTTTGCTGCTTTCCTTCTCAAAAGCATAAATAATTTTGGAATTTAAGACACCTAGGGGGTAGGTAAACAAGGCTTCCATTCATTATATTGTTATGCTTGATTACAAAGATAGATGATAAAAAGATTAAAACCTTGTTAAGTCTAAGGATGTTTATGAGGGTTTTGGATATCTCAGAAATTCAGAGGTGCAATGAAAATGTGCTTTCAATTAAGATGATATATTGTACGTGTGTATAAATGTATAGATTTGTGTGTGTGTACACATACAGAAAAAAAGAGTGATGTATACACATTCACGCATATAGCCTTTGGGAAATGGAAATTTAGTTGAAAAGAAGCACAACGCAATACAGGTGCTGAATAAACTCCTCCATAATTGAAACATAAGGCTTGCCTGGCTGAAAGCAACACATACAGCATTTAGTACGGTAGTAAACCAAACAAGTTTTAGGGAGGTAAATGCACAAATAAACTGGAATAAAACAGAGGAGGCTTTATGCCTTAGGTTTAAAGAACAACCCCTTAAAACAATCAAAATGCAATTGGATAGCTTGATGGGAGAGAGAAAAAAAGCTACCCCTTGTACATTGTAATCTCCCATACAGATTAGCGTGTATGTATATTTGATAATGTCAAACAGATAGCCCAGATTGCTTCATAAATTAGAAGGCTATGTGTTAACTCTCTTTTTCAGGGGTCTGGACATGGATGCTGGTTTCTAAAAGCAGCTGCAGCCAGTTATGATGCTGTTGTTACGGTTGTGTCAGCATTTCCAGTACAAACTCCAATTTTCTGGGATCTCTCGCTTGGCTGTTAAGTTTTGCACTGAAAGCTGTTCTTCAGCTAGCCCCACCACCATATCAACTAATCGTCCTCACATGAATGTATTTGCTTTAAAGTTACAGAATGTGGAGGAAATAAATAAATTAAAGTTCATGGTTCTGGGGCTTTTATTTCTTCTCTTACCTTTCTCCAGGTTAGATTTATACTTCCAACACATTTATAGATTAAGATTACTTCTGTCCCTAAATATCTACGTATACTGGTGCGTTTGGGCATTTTAGAGAAGGAAAAAAAAAATAAAATAAAATAATAATAATAATAATAAAAAGTACTTCTTTTTTTTTTTCTTCTGAAAAAAAAAAATAATAATAATAATAGCAACAACTATCAAATCTCGTAGTATTTACTTGGCCAAAACGGTGTTTTAATTAAACAGTGAATCAGGAATTTACTAATTTCTTAAGAATAAAAAGGAGATGGTGTGCTTTTGATTTATTTTATTACATCATTTTTTTCCTGTGTTCATCTAGAAGAGATCAGGAATGTCAGCACTAAAGTAGGGGGAAAAATTGAGGATCCTTGTCACCTTGCATGAAAAGCGTGGTTTATCTGGTCCCCTATCCTGCTTCTGCCAGTGGCCAGTGCCACAGACAGGTCTTTCTTTAGCAGAGGATTCAAATTGCATCGTTTAACAAAAGCCAGGCAGCTGATGGAATAGTTTTTTGAAGGAAGTTGTCAGAGACCCTCCAGAAATTTTGCCTGGGTAAAGAGTGAGCGAGACTGCAGAAAGTGTCTTGTGCTCAATAGGAAAGTGGATTGCACCCATCAAGGAGGGTGTGCATAGGACTTCCAATGCTTGGAGTGAAAAACGAGGGGCAGAAGGGGCTGGATGGCCAGGGAGGGCTTCTCCTAGCCTTCAGAGATGGAAAAACACAGCCACATTTTTCAGGAAGATGTCAGGGTGTTTTTTATCATGCACACCCTGTGTGCATGCATACCAGACGCGCTGACCTGACAGACCAGAACGACACTAAAGGAGCTGTTACTGTCCCTCCTGTCAATCAAGAGTGAACCCAGGCGGGTTTATGCGACAGTCAGTAATGGCTCCAAGGGAGAAAAAGTGGGGGAGATGATAAAGACTGGTGGGACAGGCACCTGCATTTAAAAATGTGCAAAAAGCCTCTGACGCCCAAAGACTCTTGTCGGTGTTGGCTATAGCCTCACAGTAAAATGCCGTGCCAGCAGGAGACTGCGGAGCTTAATATGACCTCTCAACCATGCACCATCAGGTTTGTGCCCTGTAAAAGTTCACACTAAGCAGGTGAGGTGTTAAGTGATCTAAGCTGAATCCTGGCCTTAACAATGAGGCTAGTGTTTCATTAATCCCAGCGTCTTCTTTTGGTAGGGACTGGAGGCTCCTTGTCTGCTGGCTGGGCAGAAGTCCATAAGAGCTTTACCATCACATCAGTTGGTTCACATTTGAAAACCGAATGTTTCCCTTTCCTGTTAAAATTCAGGATTGTGGATTTATGTAGCAAACCACACTTGCAGCTAATGTGACCAGCTTCTGTGCTTGCTGGCTTGTCTCTGAACTTAGCTTTTCTTCAGCAAGTGAAACTAAAACTTAAACGAAGCTGAGGAACTGACAGAAGTCCGACCCCTGCCACATTTCTCACTCACTTAACTGCTCCACCGATGCCCGTACGACTGTTGCCGGGGCTTGTCATGGCAGGCTGACCCTTATGTATTAAAATCTGCAGTGGAAAGAGGGAAAAATAATAACCATGGTGAGGGAAAGCTATAGCTTTTCTTCCACCGCCGCTTCTGTGACTAAGCTGGGGTATTTATTATAGGGACCTCTCTCCCTCCGTAACTCCTGGAGATGCATCATCACATTTTGGGGATCGCAGGATCTCCTGTATCACTCTCTCTGTGCTGCATCACTTGGGGTGGGCTGAAGTCAGGATGTCACTGCAGATGTTGCATTTGTTTGCTTTTGTCACTGTGAGCCACGGCCTGAATGCACACACAGGTGAATGCAGCTTTTAATGTGCATTCATTATATCCACCTGACATCCCCTCGAAGGAAGAGAGGGCTTATTATTGTCGCTCCTTAAAATAAAGATGGATGAGAGCTCTAAACCTCTCAAATAAAGTGCCTGACCATACGTAGTAGCTAAAAATAAATCATATATGGCCATCTATTCCATGTAAATGAATGGCAAGACATATAGATATAGACATTGTGTTAAGTTTGTCAAGCAGAAGCAGCCAAAAATATTGATCAAGGCAAGGGGGAAAAATTGATAATGAACTGGCCTCCAAGAAGACTTTAATTGACAGTGACTTCTGTGAACCAGCTTTGGACAGTATATATAAACTGACCACGATGTAACTTTATTGCAATGCACTCTCCTTTAATTAATTGTCACCTTTGTTAAGACTGGCTACAGATCAAAGGTTTAAAGAGACTTAACAGGTTCTTAGTAACAAACCCTTCAGATGCATTAGAAATATCCGACAGCTCAGCCAATGAGGCATGCAGATTTCGATCTACCTCACCTTATCTGTTTATTTCTCCCTCCTTTGTTGAACACAGACAGTCGTTGTTTAACATTAACTATTTCATAGATGGCTTTATTGGCGATGTTGATGCCTCCAGGGATGCGTATTTGCCAGTGAGAGATGCCGTCGCTCCTAGATCTGTCAAAGTATTTTGCCACTGGAAGCTTGCTTATGGTCTGAGATACCAAGGTGCAGTACAGGCAGAGTTTGTAACACAGATTATTCTTTCCCCTTTTCCCTTATGGAGATCTATAATTTCCTGATTTAACTCTGGAAAACATAATGAGCTATAGTTTGCATGAAAGGGGCCGCTGAGAATGAACTTTTACATGAAAGTTGCGTATGCAGACAGATACCAATATATCTGACACGTTTGTGTATCACACACGCATGCAACCAACATGTGCATATTAATGAAAACATGCATTCGGTATAAGCATATATACATTCAGGACGACAAATGTCTCTGAATAATTCCTTTCTAAAAGACAGTAGAGAGATCGTATAGTTACATGAAATTGGCAGGTGACTTAACAGGTTATCCCTGGAATTATATACAGAGTTTAATATGATACGTAGCTGTTTGTTCATTATACTAATTTAATGACACAGTCACACTTAATTAATCCATGTCTGGTTTATTTGTATATTGTGTCTGAGTCTCCAAAATATCTTAGAGGCAACCCGGCTGACTTCCCAGTGCACTGGGGCAGATAACTCTGGACATGAAGCTTCTTCAAACAGAATAAAAGTGGAGCTTTGCAGACAGAATTGGTCTGATGAGATCTGACTGCATATTTGGCCTGTTTCTAATTCAAATGCCTGTGTACATAATACACAGAGACTGTGTATGCACGCGTGTATCGAAAGGGCAGACTTACATTTGCGCATAGTTCCTCTTCTTTTCAGTCCCTAAGGATAGATTCACATCACATAGTATGCATCACTCACTGCAAATGCACACAAATATATTTGTCGGATTCAGTAGCTTCTTGCAGGTAGATGTATAAAGCAGCATCAGCCTAATAATATCCCTATAAAACAGTACTTCCTTCCTAGGATCCAGAGGGATGAAGGTTGTCAGAAGATCAAAAGATATATCACAGTGTGCTTGTAGAAATCCCCTGATTATGTTTCCTCTCTATAATGCTCTAATTCACTATTTGATCAATTGTTAAAGGGCCAATGCTTTAGTAGGAAAAAAGAAAAAAAAAAAAAAAAAAGTATTAGGTTACTAGATGCTTCAGGGTGAGTGAAAATCACACCTAAAATTATATGTAGCAATACAGTAATGAGCTTATCAATACTTCTTTAAGGAATCTGACAGCCCTATAGGAGAGATTCAGTTCTGCGAGCAAAGGTCACAATACAGATATTGCTTATTAAGACTATCGATAGCCTGGTTGACCAATCTTACCAGAGACTGTATAATGTACCTGCTGTTAACAGGCAGGGAGGAGAACTATGAAGAATTTACAGAATTGTCCACATGTAATATTAATAATATTGATTGATTCTAATAATATAATAAGGTAAAGATGCACTTCTTTGAAATGGTGCATGAAAGAGAGAGAGAGAGAGGCGGATACCTTTGCTGAGTAGCTTGAACTGGCTGGCAACTCTTTGAAAGATAACCCAGAGAAAACTGTTTTCTTGCCTCTTCCAGGCAGGGCTCTGTTTCTTGCTCCGTGTCTCACCAGAACCATGCAGAGTCAGGACACCTCCTGCTCCAGGATCGGGTTTGTGCCTGGCAGCTGCAGAGAAGTCAGAGGCCTGGAGAAACTCCAGGATTGAGCAAGACCAATCCCAGGGAACTCCCTTTTTCAATGCAGCAGTGCAGGGAAAGTACCCTATTTGTTTTATTTTTCACACTTCCGTTAGCATTAAACAAAAAAAAAAAAAAAAAGGGGGGGGGAAAAGAGGGTAGAAGTAACAGATATTCCACGATATTCACAGTCTGTAACTGATGGGAAAAGACTTTGCAGAGCAGACAGCGACCTGTTTCGAAGCCCTGTTGAAGTCTCCAGGAAAACCCCACCTCACCTGCAGCAGGGTTTGCGTTGGACCCTAAGTTACTGGCAGCCCTGTGAGGTGCTGCTCATTGGGCAGGAGCGTCCAATAACATGCAGTGTGACTGCTGAGATGTTTTTCCTCCCATAAATCTAGATATACAGACCAGCTTGCTTCCGAATTTCCTAACTGCTCCCTCTTCAGCTATAGGCTGCCTTGTCTAGGTATGCCAGTTCAGTCCTGCCGTGCCATTCAGCTTCAAGTGTCTCGTTCCAGTTGCCGTATGGTAGTTTTGAGATGGTTTGCATTTCATTATTTCTTCTCTCAGTTTACAGAGTGAATGTTTTTCTTTTGTGAGCATTTAATTGCTTTTAAAAGTGATTTATTTGATCCTATTCCATCTTCAATAATACAAGGATGAGGATGCAATTTTTCAACCTCTTTTATAAAGATATACTGTTATTCAGTTATGCTGTTTTGCAGGTTTTATTCTGTTTTGTGTGTTCTGAGGGAGACTGGTCTTTTTTTTTTTTTCTTTGTTTTCTTTTTCTCTTTTTTTTTTTTTTGACTATGGATTTTTTATTTTTCTTTTAAGAAAGAGAAATCTCATTCAAGATACTGGCAATAAAAAAGTAGGAGAGGAAATGAGGAATGGGGAAGGCAACCAACAAAAATCCTCTGGCAAAGTCTTTAAAAGCATACCATTGCTGCATGTTTATTTGCAAGAGTCTGGACCCAGCACATTTTTGTACCAAAGGAAAGTGTATTTTATAAATGATTTAACTCCAAAATTAGTCACTGACATAAAAGGAAAACAAACAAGCAAACAAACAAAAGTCAACCCATAGAAACTGCAGGAGGAAATGCACACAAAGGTCTTGCAGGAGATGACGGTGACATAGTGGTTCTAGGCTTTACATTTTGCTCTCGGCACAGTAAAAGTTAACACCAAGTTAAACAAACAAGTGAGAAAAGCAAGCATTGCTGTTCCTTCTGTATTTTTATTAATGGCTACCACATCTCAGAGCTGCCCCCTTGAAACTGGTGCCTGGGTCTGCAGTTTCAAAGGAAGAACAATATATGGTGGGTGAGGGCAACAGACACGGACTGGGCTGGCTTGGTTCTAATCAGAGCCAGGGTAATTACTCACGAGCACTCTCCGATAGAGCCATTTAAGCTTGGTGCCTCCAGGCCTGATCTGAAACCTGTTGAATCAATGGGAAGATTCCCATTGGCTCCCATTGGCTATTCCTCTGTCGTTTCCTCATCTGCAATATTACGCTGGTTGAATTTTCTCAGGAGGGAGGAGTTAACAGCAGAAATTTGACATTTATTTTCCATCAGAAAAGGTTTTGGTGCGTTTCTGATGACAAGTGTGTTGCATCAGAGCCTCTTTCAGTACAGAGCAGGAAAACATGCTTGCAAAAAAACATGCGGTGGGGAGGTGGAAATTAGCTTTGCTCATTTTACTTGAAAATACATATTTATTCCTGCTTTGCCAAGAAAGGGTCAATGGCAATTTTGCCAGTTTTCTTTGTGAGTAGTTTTCAGCCTTTGTAATATCTCTATCTACAGGAATATCATCATTCACTGATTCAGGATCCTTGATTTTTTTTTCCTTTTAGTGAATCACATATATACTCTTCATTGTTATGGCAACTGAGGGAGCTGCAAGGCTCAAGGATCTGACGAAGGGCTGCATCCCACCTTTCTTCTCCAAGGGCCTGATCCAAACCATGGTATTGTTCACAATACAATTTGGATCAAGCCGAAGGGATCTGCCTTCCTTGGGTCTGTAAAAAAAAAAAAAAGCAGGTTCCTCCCAGACAAGTGTATTCCTGCCCTCAGTACAGGCATAAGGAATTGGCAGTTGTCCGTTTGCCGAGGACCAACCCAACACTTTGCGAAGTCAATAGTTAGACTGTGACCCAGCCTCTTGAACAACAGACAGACACCGCATGAATCCTTAAGCAGGGGACGTGAACGTCCCCGGCTTAGGCAGAGGAAGGTAGTCCAGAAGGGGTTTTCACTCCTGCTACTCAAGTAGCAGCGTATTGTGGGGAACAAACAAGATTCCAGTGACCTCGAGTACCCAGCCACAACAAAATTTAGAAATCTTTTCATTTAAAAAGGGGTTTTCAGATTATCTCCCACAGCAGTGATCTGACCACTGACAAGCAAATAAATCAGGCTCCTTTTTTTTTAAAAAAAAAAATATATATATATATATAATAATCAGTTGTAGTTTTACCTAGTTCATCAATAGCAATGTATGTGGTATTTTGTGTTTCCATCCCATCTGTGCTTATGTTTTTTATGAATAAATGGAAGAGCTGGAGTGTGTGTGTGTGTATGTGTGTGTGTACAGTCGATTATCTACCCCCAAGTCTATTTGAAATCATCACAGTGCACTCAAGTCAATGATATTCTGTCAAAGGTGGAGAGGAAGCGTGTGCACAGGGTGAGTGTGAGAATGTGATGCTGTTTGATTGCCTGAAATCCAACGAAGTCTCAGTATCAAAGGCCCGGGGGCAGCAGGGAAAGTATTTGTTTGTTTAATTATTTATATATTTACTCAGCTTTACTGACAGTGTTTGCAGATGCGGAAGGAAAAAAAAAATGAAGAAGGGATGTTGGGTTCTTGTTTGGAGGGGAACGTGTGTTGTATTAGCCTCAATCTGTTTTCCCATATAATGGCTGCTTTGTGCTGTTAAATGATCATTTGTTACTGACCGGCTCATTGAAAAAGGCCAGAGAGGTGCTGGTAGAATTAGATTTTACGAGTTTATTCATAAAAGGAGTTACACAATAGGTGTGTCATTCCCCTGTCTTCTTCCTTGCATCGATCCAGGGACAGGACTCCTGGCAGCAGCTTCCTAACGTACAAATAGCCAAGCCATCTGCCAGCCTGGTGACCCCACTCTGTGCCCCCAGGCAGGCAGAAGCCATTGGTAGGAATGCCAGGAGAGCCACTTGATCCACAGGTGCTCTTCTTCATCCCCGTCCCTGATGTTTGCTGTGCCTGGACTCCTGATGGCTGGGTTTGGACCCAGGACCTGCTCCTCATCCTCCCTTGTCCAGCTTTCTCCCTAGGCAAAGGTTGCATGTCCAGGCATGGGTGTGCAGACCACAGACCCAGCATCGTCCCCAGGGTCAACTCCCTTCCCCAGGCATGACTCTCCATGTGTCTGCTTCCCCTAAAGTCCTTCTCAGCTTAGCTGTGCTCGCAAGCTGCTCATTTCCCGCAGCCAGCCTCTGCCAGCACATCCCCGTTTGTCTGCCTCTCGACCGTGTTGGTCACACTCTTGTTCCCTTCGTTCAGCTCTGCACAAACTATGTCTCTCCTCTCCTCTCCTCTCCTCTCCTCTCCTCTCCTCTCCTCTCCTCTCCTCTCCTCTCCTCTCCTCTCCTCTCCTCTCCTCTCCTCTCCTCTCCTCTCCTCTCCTCTCCTCTCCTCTCCTCTCCTCTCCTCTCCTCTCCTCTCCTCTCCTCTCCTCTCCTCTCCTCTCCTCTCCTCTCCTCTCCTCTCCTCTCCTCTCCTCTCCTCTCCTCTCCTCTCCTCTCCTCTCCTCTCCTCTCCTCTCCTCTCCCTCACTTTTCTGCAAACAGGACTGGGGAAAAGACAGCTATACTGACCCCACTGACATTAAAAAAAAAAAAAAAAAAAAAAAAAGAATAGTATCCAAAAGACCCACAAAGTATACACACACATGCAGAAAAACATATATATATCTCTGTATGCAAACAAATGAAAAAGCAGACAGAGAAGTTTCTTTCTTGTAAGGTTCAAAGGCTTATTCTGTCTTCCAAAAAAATAATAATAAATAAATAAAATAAAAATGCAGTAGTTCTATAATTTCACCAAAGGAAAATAATTAAATAAATAAATAAATAAATAAATAAATAAATTCTTGTTTCATTAAATCTGCAGCAGATTTCTCACACCTGAACAAAAATATGGGATACATTTTCCTTTGAATTCTTAAAATTATGAGCTTATTCTTAACTATTCCTGTCAGCCCCTTCTGGGACTACCGTTCAGCTTCTTGCAGAAATATTTTTCCCTGCTGTTTTGAAACACAGCTACCCATCAGCTCCAGGACCCTTCTCTAGCAGCCTGGCTGTAAAGCAAGAAGGCAAAATAAAGCTTTGGTGTAGCGCTGCACCAGCCTGCTTCATTCAGAGGTAGGTAGGAGGGGATTAGGACCCTATTTCTAGCCCAGACCTCTTATTAAACTTCCTTGTCCTGCAAGATCCTGTTCCTAGACCTTGCTCTTCCTCAGTTTGCCGTGTGTAAAGAAGAATTTATGATATCCAGCTTTGCAAAGAGCTTTCTGTGTATTTAAGGTATAAGTCATGCTGCAGCTTTAGCAGTGATGGTCTAAGGTTATAAATGAGACAACATTTGTAAGGGGAGGTAATATCTTTTATTAGTCCAGATAATGTAGCTGGAAAAAAACAGACAGACTTCCTTGTGTACTTGAAAGCTTGTCTATTTTATTCCAACTATATCAGTTGGTCCAATAAAAGATACTACCTCTCCTTGCAAACCTTGTCTCATTTGAGGTGTAAAGTATTTATGCTATTTAGGCCTGTTCTGTGTTAGTGCGGAGGGGTTTGACATTTCCTCACCTAGAGGGACAGGGTAAGAGCATCCCGGGCTGGTGTACCCTACATCCCCTCCGTGCCTGGTGACTGTGGCCATCTCGTGATTGTTCAGAGGCACGGAGAAACTCTGGCAGCGCCTGTTTTCTGATCCTGGAGATGTCCTTTTTTTTTTCGGTGTTCTACTCCCTTGCGAAGCGCCGTGTGCCCTCTCCTCGCCCCTGTTACTGTGATTTATTTAAAAAATTGCTGTGTGTATGTGTGTGAGCACGTGTGTGGGCAACCACACATACATCCCCAAGCTGCCGAGCAAGCTGATGAGCATTTTCTAATGTATTTAGCGAGTAATAATGCAAACCACAGGCAAAAATTGCAGCAAGGAGTGCAGGTAAAATATTTAAGCTGGGAAAGTCTTGGGAAAGAAAGGATTTTTCCTTCAGCTACTAATAAATAGTGGTTCCCTGCATGGCTGGGGAAGTATTTTGGTAGTGTTTTTGGTTTTGTTTGATTTTATAAAAATCCCAAGCTAAAAATTCTGAGCAGCTGAAAAGAATCCCGAAGCAGGTAGCAGGTTTTCAAACGCAGCAAAACCTACTGGTATGCGCAAGGCAGCAGTAGTCAGAAGACGGCTATTACTTATGCTTGGCTTTACTACCAGAGAAAGCGTCGGATCATCTATTCAGATCAGGATAGTCAGCTATGCCAAAGGTTTAATCAAATATTAAACATGGTCAGTAAACTTAAACCAACGTTGGACGTGCAGCAGGTCTGTTCCTTTTCTAGCAAGCTCATGAAGAGGAGAAAGTTTTCTCCCTTCTCTCTCCAACCAGGTTTCAATGAGGCTGGGGGCCCTGTATCAGGCAGGGACGCACGCTGGTGGGTGTGGTGGGAAATATATGGACATAGGAGCTGCATGTGCACCCCTCACCCTGTCACATAGAGGCATTGCTGTTTTTCCTCGCAAGTTCACATTTCTCTTCCTGTATGATCCCCGTCATCCATCCCGTACTCTTCCCCCATCTGTCTATCCCTCTCCAAACAACACACTTTCTCTACCTGACTCCCTCTCATCATCTCTCTGTTTATCAGAGCTAGACAGGTGTGTGTGTGTGTGCATTTGCAACACCATGCAGTTACATAGATGCATATATCTGACTACTCACTGATAAATAATACACGTACAAAGCCACATCTACCTCCTTCTTATGTGTGCTCAGGTTGTATTTACACCATCCAGCCCTTATTTATTCTGACCAGGGGCACTGGGAGGTAGAATATTTTGCAGGGAGTTATGGTTTATGATGTTACCTCTCCCTTCTATTATTCATTCTCTCTGATTTCTATCTAATCTCTCTCTGATTGTCCTGGTGCAGCTTAAGAGACAAAGTGAATTTTTATTACATCATCAATATAATCTCCAGCTAATCAGCATCTGGGTGCATTACCGTGCCCCCTTTGGCTTTTCATCCACATTCATAAATAATAAGAATAATAATTGGGGCCTTTTTGTGCACGCGTGTGTGTTTGCTTGTGCATGTTGGTATCAGGCAGGGAGTCACAGCTGCACTTTTTCATTTCAGCCAGCTTGTTTTAGCAACATTGGACCCAGCTTTGTGCAGATTGTCTTGACTATTGCCCAGATTAATTTCCCGGTGCATAACACTTAAATCATGGAAACGATTAAAGCGGATGAATCTGTCCACATCTTCTCACAGCAATTGAACTTTGCTGTTAACTTGGACACACATTTTCGTTGTGTTACAGGTACCGTGCTCAGTGCCAGTGGCGTGTGGAGTAGTTAACACATTCCCCAGATGGATGTTTAACCTCTAATTTTTTCAAGTGTACTTGCTTCTCTTTCTTGGGTAGGAGGATAGTACATCATACGTCTTTGAATGGCAAGCTCAGAGACCAGATTTTTGGCTTTTGACTGTTGATATTTTTCCACAGCTTGCTGTGTAGTGCTCAGCCTGCCACTTGGGTCTGCAAATTTTGCAGAGTTGAGCTCCTCCGTGTTTTTTCTCTTCCTTTTCCAGCTCTGGAAGAACAATAATACTTCCTCATAAAGTAAGACTTGTGCCATATTTTGAAATTCTCATCCTTTGTATAGATGTCTTGTATATTTTAAACAGAATCTCTCTGCCTTCTGTTTAAAAAACCCCGATTTGGCGAAGATAGGCAATGACAGTGCCTCTGTCAGGCAGGCAGATATGAGTCTGGCTTCCTGGTGGCTTAGGGTGAGATCCACGTCCAATACACAAACCGTAACCCTTGTGCCTGAGCCCACAGTGCCAGGATTTGTCCTTCTTGAGCTGCCCGAGACTGATCACAAACCCTGTGCCAGAGTTCAATCAGATATGACAAAGCCTTCAATAAAAAGGCACGCGCACTCGTGGGCAAACTTTAGAGCAATGCACTACGCATCAGCCAGCCCCTTGGGAAGGGCCTGAACTTCATCCAGATGAAATGTAGTTATGGTATAGAGCCGTCCATCCTGCAAAGTGTGTGCTTAATTCATATTGTGGAAAGCCTCCCAGAAAGCAATAGGTTCTTAAAGTTGAGCAGGTGCTTAAATGCTTTGCTGGATCCATGGAAATCTGCAGTTCAGATGAAATAATTAAGCATAGGGGTGTTACAGGAGCCAAGTGAAAAGCATAATTCTGTTACTCAGAAATAACACTCCTTCACAGCTGGGGCAGAACATGGAAATCATGAAAGAAACACCACATACCTTGAACATCTTGCAGCATGAATGAGGCTAGGACCCTTCCAATAATTTAAAATATTTCCTTCCTGTTTTTTGTTTTGTTTTGTTTTGTTTTGTTTTGTTTGTTTGTTTTTGATTTTGAGAGAGAGATTCTGATTAGGGTTGACCTGGGAATAGGATTTGCTCTCAGCTAAGAGAAACACAGAATATTTTCAGGTGTCATCTTCACTTTTCTTTCTTTTAGACCAGATTCTTTCTTCTGGCCCCTCCAGTGCCACCGCCTGTTTTGACAAACAGTTCATTTATCAGATGAGAAAAAAGGAAGAAACGGGAATATTTTTTTTTTTGTTTCTTATGTTATGCATGATATCATCCCCATCTCTGCTTAGTACCTCCGTAAACAGGAGCTCTGATCTGAAATCTATCACAGCTTACAGCACTCAGGACACAGCCATATCGGGTCCCGAGCCTCTGAGAAACCTGTAAGAAAGAGAGTAAAGTTTTACATTCCAGATAGCTAAAGCTGATGTGTACCATCTCTCCATTTCCCTGTATCCATTACTGCTTTGCATTTTAATTTTGGAGGTTTATTTGCATGTGCACAGTTTTTTTTTCATTACTTTGCTGTTTATCAAAACCCTCTCAACCCTCATCACTGGTTGGGCTTCCCCAGTCCGGTGGTTGAATCCCCTGGGCAGGAAGGAAATCAGCATCAGTCCTGGCTAAAAATCTACCTTGAAGGATGAAGAGCATCCCCCGTTTGTAACTGGAAGGCATGAAAAAGAACACATCACTTATCTGAATTTGCTGTTCATCCAAGCACTGTTTATGGAGATTTACAGTACCTTGCCTGTGCAAAGAGCTCTATTGCATGGTGACTGCTGGAGGATTTTAGGTGGTGGTATTAGCTGCAGTATTAAAAATGCATCGGAAGGCACGGGGTGGGAGATTAGTTGGATAGAAAGACCCATGAATGAAGGGTTAATTACATTCAAAGAGGCCATCGTACGGAGCAGAAGAGGCAATAGGTTTCTTTTCTTCAAAATTTACTAAATATCTGGAAACATGGTTTAATGAATTTTAATGGGATCTTTCTGAATCCTATGCATATTGCATCTGCTGACTGTAGAAAGTCAAAGTATTGTTGAAAGAGAGGGTATTGCCCTACTTTAGGTTTCACAGTTCAGTATTTAAAAAAATATTCTGCAACAAGCACTTTATTCAATATATATTTTTCTCCTTATTTAATTCCCCCCCTTGCAAAGCAGAAAAGACTTTCAGGATCTGTGAGCACTCAATACCATAGATTATTTTACTGTTATGTAACACGTGCTTTACATTTATTGAGCCATCTTGTGCCGTCAAGATAAAGGAGCCCTTAGTATTTTTCCCAGCTCAGAAGCCATCTATGAGGATGTGGGGATGGATTCTGCTCTCAGTTATACCCATGGAGATGTAGAGGTAGGGACTTCCGTGAATTTCTTCCAGGATTACAGTGATATAAATGAGATCAGGATTTGTCCCACTCTAGCAGGAGTAAGAAAAGAGGGAAGGAGTTGGAGTTCTCTCTTTTCATGCAATGTGCAGAGACTGGGATAGGGTCAGATGCCACACAACCCATTTTCGGTGCAGGCTCCAGCAGGGGCAGCAGCAAAGCCAATCTATTTGACTCCAACACAGCGCAAAGAAGGTATCTGCATGTCAGAGAGAGTGGGTCAGAAACCTCAACTGTAACATCCACATCGTGCTGAGCTGCAGCAAGCCAGCATCTTCTTCCACTTTGAAGTCAGAGGGAAACTGAGGCAGGAAGGTTATTCAAGGCATGTCGTGAGTCTCACTCAGAGCAGTGGTGTCTGGCTCCTGGCTGTATTTTTATATCTCCTTTCACTATGCTGAGGTTGCCCATTGCCTTGGTAACTCAATATTTTCCCCTCCCTCATTCTCAAAATGCTGGGCACCCTCTCAGACAGCTGATAGTGTAAGTGTGCCCTAGTTTTCATTAACCTGGGACCCAATCCTTCTTCAGGGAGCAGGGAGAGATGCTGAGAACTTCTCAAAAGGTGCTTTGCGGTTCCCTAGAAGACAGCAGGAACTGGCAGAGCTTACGGCCTTGCAGCATGGTGCTTTGGTCTGTCGAAGGAGAAAAGCTGCACTGCTTCGTCTGCACCAGCATGACCAAGGCAACAAAACTTCTCTGCTGGGGGCATTGTAATACCTGTACAGCAGTGGCGATAATGACGTATAAACACACACGCACATGCAAATACCAGAAGGAAGGTAAAAGCATGCTGGCATCAGGCACTGTTATACCGACACGGCTACGCTGGCTGACTGTGGTGTGCGGGATGATGTTTTCCACATCAAGGTAGTGTTACACCAGCTTGGGACTGCACACACAGGGGGCATCCCAGGGAAGGTGCCAGAGCTTGCTAAGAGTAGAGCCAGTCCTAGGCCTGGGTCTGGAACCAGACTTCCCAGACCAGCAGCAGGAGAACTTTGCATCTGGACCTGCGTAAAGCAGAAGGGCAGGTACTGAAATGCACTTCTGTAGGGTTCCCTAGCACGGAGCAGTTGCTGCCTTGTCTCCCCACCCCTCCCTCATCTATTTCAGATCTTTCCCTGCTTCCAAGCAGACAATGCGATGCCTGCTTGAATGGCACAGATAAGTTAGCCATGCAGCTCGGAGCGCCAGCCCTAAGCCACCTAGCCTCCCTTTGATCTGAAATCAAAACAAAAGACGCCGGCATCAAAAAGAGCCTTTGCCAGGTAACAGTCACTTCATGCACGTTGCCTTAATTCGGCTGTGAGGAACTCTCATCTCTGTATCATGCCCAGATCTGCGCTCGTGTTAATACTTTATCAATGTGCCAGCAGGCTGCTTCTGCCGTGGGTACAGCTGTGCAGAAGCTGTCAGCGTTTTTAAGTAAAGCATTAAACAATACTTCAGGTGGCAGCAAATGGTTATTTCCTCGTCCCCCCTCCCTCCCCCAATTCCTTCTTCTTCCCCTCCCTCATGAAGCCCAGATGCTGAAGTCCTTATTTTTATGTCAGCTTCGTGCTCACATTACACAACCCAATTTTTTTTTCTTTTTCTTTTTCTTTTTCTTTTTTTTTTTTTTTTTTCCCTGATGAGATTTGTTCTACTTTGAAGGGGTGGAGAAGCACAGAACTCAAGTGTGCTGCTGGGGTTTGCCCAGTAAAGCTACCCACCTTGCTTGTGTCCTGTCGCAAGGACAGCCTGTGATTCCCAGCCCTACACAGACATTCAATGCTCCATCATGGGGCTGTTGAGAGCTGAGAGTTAGGAGAGCTGCTTTTTTTTTTTTTTTTTTTTCCTAGCTCAGCTGCTGGTTTACTCCGCAGACGCTGAGCAAGTCATTTCTAGAGAAAAATTAAAGCTGGCTGTCACTTTTTTTAGTGCCTGCTTAGTTTGTATGCTCCTTGTGTACGTGATTTGGGGGTAGGGGTCCCCATTGTGATTAGTATTTCTAGCTGGACACTGTAAATTAGGGATTAATTTTAAAAATGCAGATATTTAACATGTCATTGTGGTTCTTATCCTTGTTCTACAAAATAGGATAAACAATCTTTCCCCATGAAGAACTTAGAGGTCTTCCAGAAAGTTAACAGAGTGACATCAGCTGGAAGTATGAAGGGTCAGACCTTGCCGGTCTCACACACATTGTATTAACAGATATCACCTAACAGACAGAGCTTTGCCAGATTCTTGCTCAAGGAAACCCAGCTTGTTTTGGTGAATAATAATCAACTCACCCTATTCCCTCCCCCCTTCTTTTTCCTTGCTTCCAGTGCAGGATAGTTACCAGAGGCACCAGTACCTGAGACCAAACTTTGCTCCTTGGATGTCTCCTCCATCCCTGACCCTCTCCTAATAAATCAGTTTGGATCTGACATAGGCAAGACCAAGGTCAGCCCTGCTTGACTCTCGCTGTCTCTTCCACACGCCAGATACAATGCTGCCACGTTGTGGCTCCTTCCTATCTGTTCTGCCGCACGCACTTGCCCAGCGCTCGGATCCTGCGAGCGAGCATCCTGGCTTTCCTTCCAGGGAAGGCACACAGCTCTACACCACACTGTCAGGGATGCAACCAGCCCCACTTGCCTTCACACCAGGCAGACTCCAGAAGAGACCCCTTTGCCACAAATTGTCACAAATTACAAATTGCTTGCCCACTCCCATAGTTTGTTTTGCCTGGCTGCTGGTGCTTTGCACAAAGATGTTCTGAGTTGGAAGGGAGGGTGTAGGGATACCAAGCTTCAGTTCTCTGATAGGCTTTACCTGCTTGATATTTTCTACCCTTGTCCAGATCTGTATAGAGGTGGCTGATCCTTCTGGTTCAAGAAAAATGTACTCAGGGAAATATGGGCACTATCATGTTGTTCTTTTCCTCAAACTGGCTTCTCTTTACTGGCTGCCAAGTTCTTAATTCTCTTTATTTTTTCTCTCATTGCTTTTTTCTTTATTTCCTTTTCTCCTTTGGGAAAAAGAAAAATACGCACACACAAAAAAAAAAAAAACACAGCAGGGCAGGAAATTAAACCTTTCCACAAAGATGCTTCGGTAAGATGTTGGCTTTTCATTCATTTATTTTGCACTGATTATTTCTTATAAAGGAAAAAGGAAGGAGTGGGAAAGAGGGATGTAACAGACAGGTCAATTGAGCAGAGGGAAGAAAGTCACGTAATTTATTTGGAGAGTTCAGTCACTGGTTGTTGCTGGTTTTTCTCCACACACATGAGAAAACTAGAAGAGCTTTAAACCCAGCAGCAACACTCACATGAATTAAACGCCAGGTGGAACCGCTCCCATTTTCCTGGATATGAGAAGGATAATGGCCTCCTCCTGGCATCGTTCTCCCCATTCCGTCCTGGTTAAGCAAGTGTTAGGTGTACTGCAACGCCATGAAGCATCTGAAGGCACCTTTTAATTCAGGAAATGAATTAATTGTTTTGTAGTGAACAGTTGTTTTAAAGGAAGGCCGTAACATCCCCTCCAAACCCTTCTGCTTTTTTAGGATGCTATGAACTATTACAGCTAGGAAGCACTGGATGTCTCTGTGGTTCCCCGCTCCTCCTCGCTCACCAGACAGCATGGTCTGCCTCCCTGCAGTGAATCCTCAGGCAGGATCCAGCCCTTGGGATTATTGGAACCCAAAGAGCAGGAGGGCAATGCCACGAGCTTGGGCACATGTGCTTTAGGAAAAATGCATAAATATCAAGGATAGTCTCCATTTGGGGGGGAAATGTGCTTCAGACAAGAAGAGTCCAGTGCTCACCATGGCAGTGTCTCTGCCTGGCACAAGTATGAAGCTTGGCTGAGGCTGGTTGTTCAAGTGTGCTAACATCCAGCTCTGTCAGGGCCCCTGCAAGCCCCAGACAATGGTTGCAGGGGGGGAATTTCCCCACATCTCCTGTGCAGGGGGGTGTTAGGCTGGAAGACTGGAGAAAGCTCTCCATTCTTTCTCCATCTCTCCCTGGTGACAACTCATGACAGACACAACTGCAGTCTTCCTGCGGACACTGCCTGTCACCTGGTGGTATATCCAATATAAAATTTCAACCATTCAGAAAGGCCCCGACCCATTTGTGGCCTCTAAATTTGGTTCTCTGGGGCTGTGTGGTTTTATGTGTTCCTATTTGCTTAAAATCCCATCAAGGACCTCACGTTGCCTGCTCTCACCAAGGGAGAAGGACAACCACAGAGCGAAGAATGCTCTCATTAGAAGAACAAACTTAATGAGGAGGAGGAGACAGAAAACAATGATTTAGAAATCAGAGGGGTAGAAATGAGACTTCCGTCACCAAAGAGCTTGTTAAAGCTGAGTTGTTCTGGTTGAAATAAAGGGACTGTGGGTCTGCCCCAAGGCAGCATTTACTGGCATGCTTTGCTGTGTCAACACCTAGGTGCCTACTTAGGTTCCTTCTACTCTGGACAAGGTTCCGTGACTCAGTTTCCTGAACTGCAAAGAAGCAAGATGAAAATCCCATACCTAGACAGGAGGGATGCAAAGCCTAATTCACACATGTAAAGTACTTGGGATGTTCTGAGGGAGGGTTGCTAGAAGGGTTGAATAATTTAATAGGACACAGGAGATCAATGCGTAGCCAAAGACATGGGTATTCAAACCTAGACTGTAAAGTTAAGGTTCTTATTTTGTTGCAGTTTAGCTTTCAAAGCTTTCTATTTTTTATTTATTTATTGGCAACTGTTATCACATTTTTATTGTCTTCTTCCAGCAACAGCTGAGATCAGGACCCCGCTGTGCTAGAGGCTGTGCAGACACATACACACCCACCATATTCCAAGTGGGCTGAAACAAGCACTCATCCAGTAGGAGAAAAGAAGTACCAGGTCATGATCTAATAGGTTTGGTTCCTAACCCTGAGATGCACTGAGATTAAGACTCAGATCCTTAAAGGCACTTAGAGCCCAACTGCCATTGAAATCAATGGGTGTTAGATACCTAAATAGCTTTATGGATCTGAGCATAAGTGACTTATTCAAGGGCAGAGAGGCAATCTACAGCTGGGTTGGGAATTAAACACAGATTATACAAGTCCCAGTCTGATTTCCTAATCACAAAATCATCTTTCCTCCCCATATTTCGCACAATAAATCCCTGGCATTCACATCACAACATGGATACATAATGCCCATCCTATAAAATTGCTGGAAACCCACAGCAACAAAATGGGCTTCCACAAACCAAGTCTAGTTGCAGACACAATCATACACTTTGCCTAGGCTTGGGGTTGGCTCCTGCTCTCCCTTACACCATGGGAGCTGCATGGCCTTCAGAGGAGCCTCGCAACATTTACATCCAGGTGACAGAGAGCAGAATCCCACCCCAGTGCTACAAGTTCAAACATTTTTCACCCAGCTCTAGGGAGGGGATGGATTAGACAAACTGAACTTTCTGAAAAGATCAATATGGAACATCTCTTTCAATTACTCTCCAAGGCACTGAGCCTGTGAAGTCGGTTATGGTGCATTTATAAATCTTTCCAGGAGGGGCTGTCTGACATCCTCTTCTTCTACCTTTACTCCTCAGAAGCAATCCCTTATTGTGTTGGATGGGCTGGCAGGGCAGTGCTACTCACAGAGATAGTGGGGCAGAACCAGACACAAGTCCCCAAATTGGGACAGATGGGGACATTTTTTATCTCCCTTCCCCAAATGCTCCCTCTTGCATAATCACAGATTCAGCTACCAAAAAACAGGAGGGGGCTGACTCAAGCCTGGTGAAAGCCTCCATAAAGCCACCAGGGCCCGGAGGAATTTCAGAAGCTGAATGTGTATGTTACACCCTCCAAAAAGACCACATCTCTGCAGATAAGTTTAGATGTAGTTATATAGGAGAAGAGGGTGGGGGAGTCCTTATGCCAAGACAGCTTCTTCAATTCGTGGAACAGGTTTAAATCCCACCGAAAAAAAAAAAAAAAAAAAAAAAAACATACGCTGAGGATGTTGATTTAAGTCCAGTCATCTCCTACAAGCCTGCTGTCTCCTTGCTAGTGCTGCGGGGTTGAAGTGAGGATTTGGAGCATGCAGGGAGAGTTTGCTAGCAGAGCATGAGTCACTGCACTGGAGCTGTAGTCTTCTGTGCATTTACCTGCCAGGACAACAGGAAACCTGTCAGGTAGGGGAGCAGCAGGGTCATCCGAGGTGTAATCTGTGCCCCTCATTCCTTCTTCAAACATCCTGGCTTCAGATCAAGTAATCTAAAGGTTTGTTTTCTCTCTTGGTGTCTGGTTAAGACCTTCTCTATAGGGGTTAGCTGCAGGTAACAGGCTTGGGCAGCAGAGGCGGCGCAGCTTTAACATTCATTAGCCATTCAGACTTCGCTCCAGCAAGGCTGCAGGCTTAACACATGCTAACTCCCATCCCCGAGCCCTGCCAAGGAGCAGGGTAAAGGCAACACTGCTGGGGGAGATGCTGTATCTCTGCCAGACTGATTCCTCCTCACTGGGTGCAGTGGGACAGCTGCGAGGGTGCACTCACCTGGGGCAATCCTGCAGCTCCTACAAAGGAGAAGGAAACTCTGCATGATAGTGTAAAGTGAGCAGATAGAGGCAGGGCAGGGCGGCATGCTCACTGCATTGAATGCCCCCTCCTGCATCGCACAGCATGGTCTCAGCTGAGGGTTACAGCTGTCCCCCGTGTCACCTCTACTGGGGCCAGGAGCCCCCCTGTGCTGGGTGCTGCGCAGATGGGGACAAAAGGACACCTCCTGCCTGGAGGCGCTGGGTTGCTGAGCAGGGGACGAGAGACAGCAGATGGATACCGGCAGACGGGGGAAGTGTGAGGAGATGCCGAGACATCAGTCAGCGACATGGCTGGCAGCAGTCTCAGTGGCCCCACTGCTCCAGGTGCCCGGGCAAGAGACAGCAGCAAGGAGGGGCTCGGGGGCAGATCTAGGTCTTGGCTAATTAACCTGGCAAAGGTGACAGCCACCTTGCCACAGCCAGGTCCTTTAGTGCCCTTCCAGCCCTTCTTCACCTCAGCCTGAGTGTTTTCTGTCATTTCTTTGCTTCAGGATGAGCAAACCCACAGCAGGC
Source organism: Anas platyrhynchos (assembly GCF_047663525.1). NCBI lineage: Eukaryota > Metazoa > Chordata > Aves > Anseriformes > Anatidae > Anas > Anas platyrhynchos. The sequence goes on from NC_092621.1 coordinate 7,638,078, forward strand.
AGAGGGGTAGAGCTCAATTTTTTTATCCACTGAAGATTTTCTTTCCCCTGTTACAACAGCCAGAAGGGCCATTTTAGGCACTGTTGCAAAGTCTCTACCCCAGTAAGCCTTGAAGATCCCCGTACTGCCACTGGGTAGAAACAACCAGCAGGGAAGGCACTTGCAGAGCAACTGCTGATTGTGGCAAGTAAAACCACACATAACCCAGTCCTATTGCCATGCTGCAATGAGGTCAGAAAGGATCTGGCATCCCCAGTGACAGCACTTGGTGTGCCAACCTTATTTTAACCCAGCTGATGCTGTTAATGAGGGGATGCATAGGCGCTGACGAGTATTAGCATGCAGCGACTGCATAAGGATTGAATCCTTCTGAGTGAAATTCCTAGTGTGAGACAGCCTTGGTATACGTTATGAAGAATTAATATTTATAGGCAGCCTTAGCTGGGAATTTCTATACAGAGGCACATTTGCATTTCTGGAAAATAACTTTTTAAGAACTTTTTTTTTCCTTCTCCCTAAGTAGAAATAACTTGTTGATATACAGCATGTAATATGAAATGGTGATTACCATCACATTTACAGATATTTGAGCAAAGTGCTCATAATAGATGTATTTTTACATTGCAGTGGTTACATTATCTAGAAAAAAAAAACAAAACAACAGAGACATGCACACGACTACATTAAAGATTTAGGGCTCTATCCTGCACCATTTAAGTCAATGAGAGTTTGTCACTGATTTTAATGGAAGCTAGATAGGGGCTTATATGCCAATCTAATGCAGCTGCTAAGGAATAAATATCGACACAAATGGGTCAATATATTGGTGTCTTTTAAGTGCTAAAACTGTACTTTGCAATACCTATTACAATTTTTTGCATGCTCATTGCAACTGCAGTGCAGCCACCCTGCTGCTGAAGAAAAGGCTCTGGCGGGTGTCAGCATTCACAGTGTAGCAGTGACACCTTCAGGTTGCAGCCAACAGCAGTCCCCTCTGTGCAAGGTGCTGCACATGCATGCATGGGGGAAAAAGATCTGAGGAGGTGACCAAGGACATGGAGCACACCAGTGCCAGAGATGGCAGCAAAACCCAGGGGCTGCAGTACCAGGCAGAAACCAGGACTAAGGCTGTGCAAGGTCTGGATTGGGAGGTTTGGTTGCGTTGGGTTTTGCTTTGTTTGTTTTTCCCAATGGACAAAAAAAAAAAACAAAAAACAACAACAACAACAAAAAAGTTTAGGTTGAAGAATTAATTTTATTTTCTAGGTAAAAAAATTATATTTCAAGGTATTTTGCACCAAGCATTCCCACTAATTAACTTTTTTTTTGTCCTTCTTAAAACAACTTGCCAAATTTCCTCTAAATCTGTGAACAGCTCTCCTTCCTACTAAGCTATATTTCCCCTACAAATATCAGCTGACAAAAAGGCTGTGCAAGTCTAGTCATCAAGCCAACGGCCTGCTTTCAGTCTCCCCAAGTGAAGCAAAAACGTAGACAGAACAACAACAACAACAACAAAATAAATTAAGAAAGAGTCAAAGAGGCCAGAAAAAAAAAAAAAAAAAAAAAAGAGTTCTCTTTTATCTTAAAGCTGAAGCCTGGAGTACTGGGATATTACTCCAGGAAGCACAAGAGCCACTAGAAACAGCCACCTCCATATGAACAGAGAGAGTGCTGTGCTCTGTCTCCATCTAAAACGTGAGATTTATAAGTGCTTCAACTCCCCAGAGTCACTCAGGCATATTGCTATACATGGGACTGTTCCCAGATTACAGAATGCCTTCCCTTGACTGTGGCATTATCAGACTATGGGGATTTTCTTCTTTTCTTTTTTTTTTTTCTTTTTTTTTTCTTCCTTTTTTAATTTTTTTTCCCACAAACCAGCTCACCCCAAGCTGTTTCCCTTTGTTCTCTCTGCCACCAGTGTTAATCATTGCATGGAAACAGGTTCAATGTCCAGCTCAAAAGCAATCCTTGGCAAATACAGATAAACATCTCCTCCCTGGAAGTGACAATATTTGTGTGACACGTAATGCTGACAACAGATTTGTTTTCTAAAAGAATTAGCTGGGAAATTGGTCACATCGGATGCCTCGCATCGAGCTGTGCCTCCGGTGGGGCTGGGGCTGGGTGGCAGCAGCAGGGCTGAAAAGACTGAGCTGGAAGCTGCTGGAGGTCCCCATTGGTGGCCCACAGCTCCATGCCCAGTCCATGCAGGCCATGAGTGTGCCACAACTACCAGTTCAGCCTGTTTAGCTTGCAAAGTCCCTGGTTTAATCTCAAATGTTCACCGGGACAGCATCCATCAGTGCTGCAGGAAGAGGAAATGGGGGAACCAGGCATAGCCTGCTGTTGCTCTCATAAACGACACGTTCCTATTCCTCCTTGGGCAGGCCAGGACAGATACTGTAAGGGTGCCAAGTCCCCTCTGTGAGGACCTAGGTCCTCCCCCATTGACCCGTTGGGAAATGAGGCTCTTTGCCCTCCTTCAGCCCTAAAGCAGGCAGTGATTTCACATGGCTCTGCTTCTACATCGTGGCCCTCTCCTCCATTACTTACTTTTTTTTTTTTTTTTGTGCTTTTCTTCCTGTCATTATTTTTGCCCAACAGCTATTTGTTCAGTAATCTCCCCCAAGAGATTAGCACACTAATAGGCAGTCAACAAAACAAGAAAGAAAGAAAGACACAGTACTTAAAGGATGAATACTTGGGAGAGAGCATCAGTCTTTTGATGTCCTGATTCCAGTCGGGTTTATTTGCTATATATATGTCTATAATAACTATATATCTTGGTACAGCTGTCCTACTGCTCAGGAGGAGATTTCTGACTGCTTTGTAACTCTCACACCTCCCCTCTGCTTCTAGAGGGTAGAAAATCAGCAAAACCCCCCTTACCCAAAGGCAAACTCCTTTTTCAACAGGTGCTTTAGGTCAACTTTCCCTCAAAAAAATTCTTCTTTCAAATTGACAGTGAAGACTTACTTAGGACTGCATTATGGGCTCTTGCAAATACCCTTTTTTTTGCTTCCCTGAAAATTGATACCACACACTTGGGCAATTATTTATTTATTTATTTATTTTTAACGGATTGGTAGGCATTCTTTTCAATTCCCTTTTGTGACTTCATACAGAAAACTTTTTCAGACAAATCTTTTTGCACCCCTCCAAAGCAGTCAATGAAACCATTCACGTGCATACAATTAAGCAAAAAGGAAAAAAAAAAAAAAAAGCCACAACAGCCTAACAATTTAATCTAAAAATCCTCCAGATTGCTAATATTCAAAAGTAACAAATCCTTTTGAACAGAATTTCAAAAAGTCATGCATGCCTCAAACAGTCATTTTAAATACCCACAAATCTGGGAACATATGGAAGCTAATAATTTTAAATTGATAATAACATCATGCATTCTCCCCCCCATTAGGGCCTGATCCTGCACAGCTGAAGTGAGTAGAAGCTTTGTGATTGACTTTGTTGAGCATATGATGAAGTCCTTAACTGGGTGCAGCGTCACTCAAGTCAAATAGATTGCATGCATATAGATCGGGACAGAATTTGCCCACGCATTCCTAATGATTTGTAGCACAAAAACCACCAAGCAGACTCCAACATCCCAAATACCTACAGGGAAATTAGGCAGACCTGTGTATGGAGGGAAAATACTGGTGAGTGGATTAGCATGAGTGAACTCCAAATCTTCACAGTATCATAGGTATTTTAGGTATCTGTTATGCTAGGACTCCTCCCAAGAAGATCAGGGTGGTATAGTTCCATCTTGTGATTCTCAGTGTACACAGAAGAGGGAGTTGCTATTAGAGCTTGGAAGACCATGAAGTTACTACTTTTGATTTCAAAGATAACATGAAGTTCAAGTTTACAAGTTAATAGTGCTTTATTACTGGTTCTGATGCATTCAGAAAAACTGGAAAACACTTTCCAAAGTTGTGAGATTGAACAAAAAATCTTGAGACAAAAGACATTCAAGCATTTATTCTCAAAACAGTACATTTTCATATCTCTATTTTTTGTTGTTTCAAAATATTTAACTGAGAAAATCTGAACCTTAAAGATTTAAACACTGGATGAAAAATGTGCCTATATATACATATATAAAGCTATATACATATATATTATACATGTGTATATATATATATATAAAGATTCTCATATTCTCTCACACACTTTGGATGTGGTTGTGAGGAAGTACAACAGTTTCTACAAGCTTCATGAGTTTTGAAGGAGATATCAATACCACCAAAAAAAAAAAAAAGTCAAATTGGTTATACAAGTATGCACATGGTGCTTGTAGCTATTTTGAGGGTCAGGTCTCAAAGTTATCCTGTAAGTTTTGCTTTACTTACTATTCATTGCAAATCACCCTCTCCTGTAGTCCAGTGAACACAAGTTTCAGCTTTAAAAACAAAGCTTTTAAATTCTTGACTTGCAGAGAAAAATTGCAAACATGAATGATACAAAGAGAATACAAAGAGGAAAAGAAAAAATGTTGCTTTCTCAATAGCTTAAGTACAGCCATACTGATTTGGAGGTATGGAGTACCCAAAGCCATTCCACACCCAACAGTGGCCTCAAGAAGATGCCTAGAGAGCCGTGAGAACAGGGCAAGAGTATCCAATGCTTTCCTCTAGGAACCAGCTATCAGTGCTCAACACAAAACTTGGCCAAGTATAACTGGAGAGCACAGAAGACTTCTTTTGTTTATATCTTTAAAGTGCTCCTACAAAGTTTTCTAAATGAAAGGCTATGGTTTTAAAAGTAGTGACCAAACTAACCAGCACTGCTGTAACAAGGTCAATACACCATCAAGCACCCTACAAGCAAAGATCCATTTCTGTTATTACCTTCCACACATTGTTTGTTTAAAAGTTGAATTCCCACTTTGTGCCTGTGAACAATGCAATAACATCTTGCTATTTGTGTTTTCTGGCCCAGGCCAACATCAAAGGCAGCAGTACAAAATTAGGGAGTGCTTTGGATTTATATTCAAACCACTCTGTATTCCAAACCTGAGCCCCTGCCTCCCCTCATCCCAGGTAGACATTTGCATCCCTTAAATGATCTTGTTTATTCTATGTGTCGGAATATAGTTATCTGAATATTAATTATGGTTTTAGTGAAGTTCATCGGTTGAGTGCAGGAATTGAGAATTCTTCCTTCAGTCGCAGCCACCTGCTTAGATTTCTGTGTTTATCTGCTTCACTGAGTTTAAATCAGTTTCTGTGAGTGAAAGTCTGTTGCTTTGAGCAGATGTTAATGCTCAGAAATAGTGTACAGTCTGCCATTAGCATATGTAGCATAATGCTAATAAATAGAGGCATGTACCACCCTTGAAGGTGATTCTGATTTCGATGGAAGACCTCAACCCCTCAGATATTGTGTCGTCTGTCCCCCCTTCCCCTCCCCCCCCCCCCCCCCCCATTTCTGGCAGCCCCTTTCCTTAGGGAAGCCTTTGGCTGATACAGCTGTTATAAGTGAGGGACCTTCCTCCCACCCCTGGAAAGACCTTAGCAAATGGTCCATTCTGTTTATGCTACATTTGGATGATTAATGATATTGTATATTGTAACTAAATTGTACTGCTATTATCATCAGGTCACTGCTGACAACTAGATATATCATCTCTGGGGTTCATATACAGATAACAATTTTAACTATGTGGATAAGTAAAGGCTTGATGGTGTCCTAATGCTAATGTAAATATTACCGCATATTGGAAGTCAGTAATGCACCATATACGAGGATTACATTACACAACAGCAGCCATCGGGCAGCTGAAGCTGGTGCAACTGTTGCAACAGTGGTTTTTCTACTTTATCTTCCTTGTTAATTTTCCTCTCCCTAAGGATTTGGAATAATCCATCTGTAAAACATGACAACCATTTAGACTCTAAGGGACCCAGCCGCTTTCAAGCAAAACTGTAATCAAACTGATTTGGGATGTCTTGGGTGTTGGGAGGGGGGAGTTTGGTTGCCTCCCCACTCTCCCAGCTCCCTGCTCAATGCAGTGCTTTGAGCTGCAGTACTAAAGCAGTCCCCAGAAGAAAAGTTGCTGTTACACTATGGCCAGTTTAGTCAAGACCAGTAGGGCCGGAAATCTGAAAAAGCCAGGAGGTGAATATGTCTCTGTATTTTGTCTCAAGAGCAGATCCATACTCCAAACCCTGGCAGCTGCAGGTAACCATTTGAAGGAGAAATCATATTGAATCAAGATGAAAAATTTGAGGGAGAAAGGACTTATTGCAGAAATGTAGCATTATAGCTCCTGGCTAAAGTGGTAAGTATATTGAAAAGGGTTGGAGAAGCAAGAATTCAAATTGAGCAAAGCTTCTGCCCCTTTTACTACTCATCCATCAATAACTGGCACATGTCATGTAAGGGCTCACACTAGAAATTAATTGTTCTTGCTAATATTGAGGAATCTTATTTCAGTGACTCTTATCTTCATAAATCCCAATATATACCAGGAGCAAAGAATGTGGAAGTCATTGCAATGATACCAGCAGAAAACTGGAGCGTGATAAGAATCGGCTTTACAGGCCTTGCATTTCCATGAGTCTAATTCCCATTTCATATGGAAGAAAACATAGCAATCTGCAGTCAAAAAGAGAAGAGAATAGTTGGATCAGAGCCCCCAACTGATTTATACTCACAATTTCCTTCTGAGATAGCAGCAGCGGATGTGAAAAGCAAAGTCTACCAATAATTCTGTTCTCCCACCAGCATGTGAAGGGGGAGATTTTCCTAAAACCAAGAAATTACCAGAGTTGGATTTCATCAGACAGTTATTATTTTTAAATGGCTTGAGCTCCGCGTTTCCATCATTTCAGGTAGTCCTGTGTCCCATTTTCCACAGAGGAAGGTACAGAAAAGGAGGAAGTTTTTTGCACTGAAATACAGGTACAAGTACGAGTTCCCAGCTCAGAAGTTACAGCACACCTTGTCTACTAATTAAACAAGTTTTTGTAAAAAATAAAACAAGAAAAAGCAAGGCAGTGACAGTTTATCTTCTTAGCTAATTTCTGCCTGCTGGAGCCACTCCCTTCTTGGTAGGTTTTTACATATACTTAAAGCCTGAAAAAAAAAATCATAAAAAAAAAATCACAAAGCAGTTCCTAAAGTAGCCAGGACTCCGACATATGAATTGGGAGGGAGAAGCAAATGGATTCTTGTGAAATTCATTAATTATCACTGACCACTGGTCATTTCCTTCAACAGCCTGCACCTCCTGGATTCATCACCAAGACACGATGTGGGTTTCTGAGCAGGAACACCCAACATCTTTGGGTCTCAGAACAAAAAAGCAGAGTTTCTTCCTCTGTTCCAATCATACAATTTCTGTAAAAAATCAGCCTATTCAACAATTTAAGAGGTATAAAATAGGGACTGAGCTGTATCAATTCATTTTTATTCTGCTGATGTTCCCTTGCCCACTGTTTGCACTTATTGATCTGCAACCAAGGTAGAAGGCCAGAAACAGGGAAGAATAAAGGTAAGCCCAAAAAGTGCTGCTGTTCTAGAGCAACATAAAACAACTTGAAGCTGGAGGGCAGAGGAGGGACAAGGAAGCAGAGCAGCAAGAGAAAAGGAGAAGAGAGAAAGGAAGAGTGAATTAGAGACAGAGCAAACAAGATTAAGTTTCGTCTGACTTATTGGATGTACACCAGGAAAGCAAAAGGCAGGGAGAGGAAGGGCAGAGGGAGAGAACATGAACTGCAGCAAGTTCTGTCCTGAGGCTCCATGCAATGGTTTTGTCAGAGACTCTCTGAGGCTGGTGCCACTTCATATGATGTGTAGCTTTAATGAAAGAAGAGGGGGGTGGGGGGAGGAGGAGGGCAGGAGCAAAGGAAAAAAAAAAAAACACAAGAGCGGCTCTGAGACTCTCTGTCTCTTCCTCAGTCTCTGTTTGCAGAGACCTATTGGCCATAACTCTTGCAGGGCAAATAACAAGCGTTCCCCATCCAAATGTAAGCACATTGGCACTTAATCCTATTTTATAAAGGTTATAGTTTTACATAAATCACTCGCTCTAAATGCACTTTAGTCATCCTCCTCGTGTTAAGTTTCGCTTTAAGCCTAACTAGGCAAGGAGGATTTCTCCCACTGGCCCTCTGGACATGACGCCACCAAGATTGAACTATGCTCTCCATTTTTAATATCCCTGGGGGGATTCATCTATAATGATGTCAGGGGCTAAGCATATTCCCTTGCCAGGGCGGGCGAATTAAATCCGTCCTTCCTCTGTCTCACTCAGGTCCAACAGAGCTAAAAACAAGTAGTTCGGAGAGCAGAGAAAACTGGTGATGCTTCACTTTTGATCTCTCTCTCTCCATACAGATTCCCTAACGTCTACTAAAGGGTGAGCTTAGTAGCCTTTTCTTCAGTGATTTCACTATCAGTCATTCCTTTAATGAAGTTTATAATAGTCTCTGAGACCTCTCCTCTCTGTTATATTGTGCTGAATTTGCCAGGGACTTTCAGGGTTATACAGGAAGGACAGACTGACAGACAGTACCACCCCTAGATAGACAGACAGCACAGTTTCTTGAAAAAGTCATTTTGTTAAGAAATCAGCTTTCAAGGTACTCACTGGTGTAATTGCTGCAAGGCATCTTTTGCCTGTTTTCATGCAGACAAATCCCTGATGAGGAAGGCGCGCGTTAGATCCTGTATGTTTTCTTAACGAGTTCAGTGCTTGTTCCTAGCAGGGTTTGTGAGGAGTTGAATTGACAGGCACCCAGAGAAATTCAGAAGGCTGGACTGAGTTAAAGACAATGATTTTAGAAGTACACTGCACTGGCTCCCACCTTTGCTTCCGTAGCAGGTCCTTCAGAACAGACCATCTTGCTGCAGACATTGGAGCTTAAAGTGATAATTTGGAGTTCGAGGAAAAAAATTAAAACAATGACCATGAGCAGGTGAAGGAAATAAAAGCAGAGATTCTATATGCAGGGGGTAATAATGAATTATTCATACACTCAGAAGAACAAAGGCCACAGGGTGTTTTTTTGTTTTGTTTTGTTTTGTTCCTGTAGCTGAAACCCATGCTGGTCTCTCCAAGATCACACATAGCCTGATCTCACCACCAGCCCAGCAGTTCCTAAAGAAAGCAAGACCATGACTCTTGCTTTGTTAAACTGTATTTGAAACAGGGTAAGTTGAAACCCTCTAAGAGCACAGAGAAAGACCATGCTACAGACTATCCCTACCCATGCATGGATTGATCTACAAAGGGGACTGAGCTGGTCCTCAGATACGCAGTATGGACCACCAGGGGTTGGTAGAAAACAAGGCTGGTTACACTAGTTTGTAGCTGGCTTCATCCAAGAGACCCAGGCTGGCTCCTTTCTTACTCCCTAGTGCTCTTGGCATGAAGTGCCCCACTAAAAGGATTCCTCCAGCAGGTGCTATCCAACACAGCTGAACACGTTGGAAAACACAGAAAACCTGAAAAGATTTTTGAACAGCAGAACTCAAGTTCTTTCAGGTAATATGGCTAAGCTATCACTGTGGTCTCTCTTTAGGGCATGTCTAATTTAAATGTCTTCTCTACACAAACACCCATTTTCATTAAAATTTGAATAGTTCAGTCACTTAGATTTTTAACCTAGTCAGATTGTCTGCAAATTGATAATAAATTCAGAAATTATTGGAGGGAAGGAAAGAAGGGACAGAGAGAGAGGCACTGTCACCACCATCACATTGGCCTTGTATTCTTAATGCTAAATTAACCTTTTTTCCATGGAAAGAAGGTGAGTAACACCAGCCTACAGCCAGGTTGCCCTATACTTAATCCTAAACGAAGCTAAGAACATAGAGGAGATAGTCTCCTGTTGCCATGAGAAGACTTTGTAAAGAGGAATTGCACACCTATGCACTCATTAGGCCCTCTACATCACCCTCAAATAGCTATATAAACATAAACAGAAAAGAAGGAATTTCACCCACAAAAAAAAAAAAAAAGGAAAATGCTGCTTGTCAGTCAGTGATGATACATGCATTTGCAAATTCACGGGAAGTTCAAAGCTCCTTAGTCCTGTCACCAGTTTTGCACAGCTAGGAGAAACTCCATTTCCTTGCAATAGAAATGACATTCTACTACAAGAGTAAGAATATATATATATTTTTTTCTCTCAGACAACCAATAGAAATAATTCATAAGTTTGCTTTACGTGATATGGTTGTGCTTAGGAAGCTCAGCTGCAATCATTGCCCCCCAGTGCAAGGTGCTGTTCATGCTCCAACAAAAATTCCAGCTGAAAGAACAGAAGAGAAGTCACACACTCAAGGCCATACAGCAACTAGGCAGCCAAGGGAAAAAAATGAATTTTAAATTTTTTGACCACCATCCCAGTGTTCCTTGTGCTGCACCATGCATGGTGCCATCAGCAAGGTCAGCAAGAATATACTTACACACTTGCCATCAACACCATGCAAAAACACCTCATTGCCTATATTCTTATCTTTCCCCAAGAAATTAAAAATTGCTGCTGTACTTAACTACATGAAATATAGGCAAAACTTGGGGCTACAGCCACTAAATAAATAAATAAATGGATAGATAAAAATGTCTACACCATAATTTGTGGTGCTTATATCCCAACCTCAAATGCCCTGCTCAGTTTCTACTCAACCCCAAAAGCACCTATTCCATCAGCAGAAATACTCTTTCTCTAACAAATCCATACTTTGGATCAGGGCCCAGATCTGAGGTCTCCTCTGAGTCGCATAAATGCCCTTACCAGAGCATTGTTCTCTCAGACTCTCCCTGGCCCAGAATTAAGACATGAGAAGCAGCAAAATATTTTCATCCTTTGATAATGCAGCATCCAAAGCACCATCTTGTTTCTTTTTGGTGCACATTAGTTTTGGGAGGAACGGTAGTAGTTATTATATCAAATCACTATCATGTACTTGGTGGGGTATTTACTTACCTGTCCTGACCCAGAGCCACCACCATCACCTCTTAGCTATCCTTAGCACACCCCCTGTCAGCTTCCCACCTGGGATCCCCAAAACTACCCTCTTTCCAGACACATACATGAAACAAACATTCACCTGAAACATTTAGGGCTTTAGTTTTTTTTGGAAGGTTTTCTGTTAAGATCTTCTTGGTACTAAAACAAACAAACAAACAGGCTAGGCCATGGAAACACAAAGATTGTAGTTTCTCTAACAGTTGACAGAAAACATCGTTTTCTTGGAGAGAAAACTAGGCTGAGGTCAAGGAAAAAGGAGCAAGGTGCTATTTTCTAAAACATTGATTTGAACCTGCCTTCTACTTAAACTAAAAAGGAAAGACAACAAGTCCTAAAAAGGAACCAGCAAAAAAAAATCATCTTCCTAAAGTTTACAGAGTTTTATGGTAAAACGTGATCTGCTCATATTAAGGTCCTCCTGCTGAACCAGTCTATGAGAACTAAGGCCTGGAAGATACTGGCCCCATGGCATCATGGTGCTTCATGTCCACATTCCTTAACTCTGAACGCCTGCATAGGCCTCTCCCATCAGATGTTTCTTCCAGGCTAGGTGTATGGAAAACAGAGTCAGCTCCATAGCTTTTGTTTTAATTTCCTGGAATCCTCTTAGACTTCTGGGAAGGTAGCAGCCAGGCAATTGTCTTTGCTACAAAAGGGCTTTCTAATGTTACTTCTAAGAAACATCAAGTTATTTCCTAAAAATTGCTCTTGTCCCTATTAGGATTACCTAAAAAAAAGACAGCTGTACAGGATGGAGACAAAAGGGGTTTCTTGCACATAGATGGGAGAGTTATTGTACCTGTTTTGTACAAAAATGAAGGCTGATCTTGCCAGGTTTGCAAAGCTCTGCTCCTGTCCCTGATGACACTTCAGGTTGCAGTGGTTCCATCTGGGGACAGGAACTCCTTGGGAGATCAGGCTTGGTTCCCAGATGGTGTAAATTAGATTGCTTTACCGGAGTCTATAAAGTTAGTCCCTTACAGCTGAGGGGGTGTTGTGGGGGCAGTTTTTTTTTTTTCTTTCTTTCTTCTTTTTCTATCTCCCCACCCCCTCCCCATCTCCTCTGCCTCCATGAACTATGCAAAAACAAAAAGTTTGTGCTAAAAAGTTTCTCTCCAGAACTTCTACATGAAGGGATGACCTGTGCATTTTGATGATTTTATAGAGCTACATCTCTAAAGCTTCTTAGGTGTTAAGCCTGTTACTGAAACCTCTTTGGAGGCAAATACTTGGCTCTGATTGTTGGACTTGGCTCTCAGTTGCAAAGTGAGTACTTTGTTTCTTTATTTATGAACATAATTTTGTATTCTAAGTGCACCTAGATTTGTAGTTTCTTAACTTCTTTCTTTTAGGAAGAATGGGGCTTTTGGAAGAATAGGAGCATTCATTGGAAAGCTAGAACTATTGGATGGTAACTTTTTTAACTGTTAAAGTAAGCATAAGCTTTGAAATTCAGTTTAAATAGAAGCAATCAAGAAATCAAAAGAGTTTGTGAGGGGAAAAGTCACTGCTCTTTTACTAATAGTAGCATTTAAAAAGCCTGTTTCCTAAAGCAGCATCTACCTATTTCTCATCCATTAATTTTTTATCAGAAGTTAACAGAATTTTAGACAATATCAATGAAGTAAACAAAATAACTTCTGCTTATAAGTTTGATAGATTTGCTTGTTCTTTAGGTCTTTCCAACTTTGCTACTACTGCTGTTTCTACTTGAATTTTGTTGAGGGTGGGGGGAAGATTTTTTTTTTTTTTAAGGAAAGATTACTTAAAAAAAATATCATCCCCACCCTTTGTTTTATTAGTAAAAATAGAAATCATAGCAAGCACCTACTGAGAACACTTAAGTAATCTTCCTAATGTGTATTAATCGTTTGTATTTAATTTCCCCTAAAGACACTTGCAAAAGCAATTTACTCAAAAAATGGAGGCACACAAGTTCAGGATAACCCCACAAGCATCTCGTAATAGCATCTATACAAGCCCCCAATGTCCTTTCTTTCATCTTTTCTTTCCCCCAGGCTGTATCTTGTTAAAGTTTCCCTTCAGTGAAAGCACTTCTCTACCCTGCTTTTTTGGGGGGGATGACCCTTAAAAATGAGGGGCAGAAGCATTGCAAAGGCCCTAAAGGGTCCATTTTTCAGTAGGCAGTAGACTGCTAAATCTCCCTGTTCCAGATGGCGAGTATCCTTAATTCTTGTTTGTGAGCTTTGAGTTGGGTTGTGTGTTCTCAAACAAAGCTAGTTCTGTCTTTTCTTCTTCCTTTAAAGCTTAGAAGTTCTGTTTTTCTTTCCTAGCTGATTTTTTTTTCCTGAAAATTGTTCCAACCCACCTCCCTAACAAATCATCTCTGAGCAGACTTCAAACATAGAAGCTTTTTGTTTTCTGAAAGCTATAGATAGACCTGTTCTTGCACAGTAGGTTGAAAGTAATTCTCATTAATACAATATGTTAAATCCTGATCTTGAAAAGACTTTGATGTGTGCGCTTAGGAGCTCTTCAGGATGGGATATATCTGTTAAGAAGCACTTGTTTGGGACAATGAGGTTTGTGTATTAGGGCCTAGAACTGTTAAACACAGGTAATAAGATGAGGTTATTCCCATATGTAAGCCTATATATAGGAGTACACCTCCAGTCTTCTACTCTTACCTATGTAACTGTTTTACTCCTAAGTCCCAATGCCCCATTCCTGCACAGTTCTGGGACACTGTTTACTCCCTGTAGGATGTTAATAAGCCTCACTGGCAAGGAACAGAGCATTAGTCTTTGATGGGTAGGTAGATTAAATATGCACACATAATAGTAAATATTTATTTAGGTACCTGAGCCATTCTGATTAATGGCTGCATTTTTCTTTTAAACGATTTGAGTACTTTTTAATGGCAATTAATTAGTATTTATGGTGTGATTATTTAATTTATTTCACTCTTCTGGTGCTAGTACAGTCAGAGAAGCTGGAAACTCCAGGTTTTTACAGTTTTTTAAGGTTGGTAAATATTAGTTTGCTACTGTCTTCTGTGTGCCTGGGGATGCACAAACCAGCATGTCTCTGCTCTATTTCCTAGCACTTATTTACCAGCAGCAGAACTACCATCCAGGGAAATAGGACTCTGATCCTGCAAGCACTTCATGAAGTTTTTTAACTTTAAGTACACAAATAAACTTGTCGTGGTCAGCAGTGGCACAAGGATTACATGCATAAGTTTTCAGGATTGGGACCTATAGGTCTCTCTAGTGACCTGCTTAGCTTGCAGTAATAACAGGGCAGCTCTCAATAGACTATGTGAGAGGTACTTAATACCATAGTTTGGCTTTGTAGGCCCTATGCAAACAGTGGTAATGTGATTTATTTTTACTCTGAATTGTTGAAGTGCAGGAAAAACAGACAAGTCTCTTTTGAAAAATGAGACAACCCCTTTGGATCAGTTGTGTTAGGTGTCCACTGCAGAAGCTATGTGCAAAGAGGTTATGGAGATCCATGTCTCTTTTTGCCTGAAAGGTCAACTCTGATGGCTGCAGGCATCTGTCTCTTGGAATGCCTCTGCAGGAATCTTGTCTGGACTGTTGAGCCTGGAAAGCTTTTCCAGAGTCATTAACCTTGGAAAAATGTAGTGGGGTTAAAACCCATTATTGCTACTATGTTGCACAGGGATCTGGAAACCAGATGGGTTTGCTGTTGGTCACATAAGCACTTTGAGCTCTCCCTTGGCTGGAGGCATGCTCTGGCATTTTATATTGCTTTTGGGTTTGTAAGTGAGACCAATATGGTAGGAGCTAAAAACTCTGGAGAACTTGCTCCTGATTCCAAATCTGGGTGAGATAACTTCAGAGACTCAGGGTTACTTAGGCAATCTGATCAAAAGCTGTTAGCAACCAGAGGAAATCATTTGTCTACTTGCAAAAATATCAAAAAGTAAGGAGCAGCTCACTACCTTGACTGGATCAGGCTGAGATTAAGGCTATCAACTCAGACTGACTCGACGGAAGAGGCCTAATGAAGGAGTGGGTGAGACAATTAATGTCAAGGGATAAACCCTGTGTGGACGGATCCCTTGTTCTCTCATCTCCTGCACTCCCCTCCCTCAACAGCCCAGAGTCAAAGCAAAGCAAACAGATGGGGAAAAATATGATTAGTTTCAGAGCCACCAGAAATCCAAACGATATTCTATCATGGGTTCTAGGCCAGCACACTAATTTATCGAGTGCACAGTGCTATTGGAAGTGGCCTGGTGTACTAACTCGGCAATAGATCATGATAAAAAATGTAAGTGATCCGTTATCGCCAGGTTAATGCGCTTTACTATGCAACTCTGCCAGCTCGACAGAAACATCATTACATAATGATAATGATGCTCCGCAAACAGAAGCTGGAGGAGGGGGAGAGGAAATGAGACCTCAAGCTCTGGGATAGCATAGAAATTCCTCGACAAAAAGCGTTGAGCTTTCTGTTCATTTAAAAAATAAAGGATACTGAAGCAAGTCAAGTCTCGAAAAGCAAAGATGTTAAGGAATCATTAGTTCAAAGTAATGAATGCTTTTTTTTCCAGTTCATCTGCCTGATTAGGAGTGTTGATAACCATGAAATTTACCAGATACTCGCTATTGTTTCATTTCTCAAGAGCTGACAGGGCTGTTCAGATCTGGATGCACTTTGCTGATAATGTGGATGAATCAAAAAACAGTCTTCCTGCCTGGCACATGGGCTCCTGCAAGCTTGAAAGAGACTGATGTAGACAGGCAAGAGGAAAAAAGAGGGGGTGCAGAATGCATGCCTGGGACACAAATGCAGGGGGAACAAAGCAGTGAGTGCAAGAGGCAGGTGGGGTGTTGAGTGCTGATGTGATGCTGTAAATGGGGAGAGGGACACAAGTAGAGGAGGGGAGTGTGGCAGTGATGGTGTATGTGTGAGCTGATGGTGAGGGATTGTGCACAGGCAGTGCTCTTGGTGACTAGGAAGAGTCCTGTCATGTGAAGAGAAATGTGTGTGACGGCAAGTGCATTGCTACGTCCCGGGGCTGTGCAGGTGTGGGATGGGGGTAATGCTCATGTGAGAGGTGGCACAACCATGGTGCCAGGGAAGGGAGCATGAAAAATCATTGCATGAGCAGAAGCCAGGAAAAAGTTCTGCCTTAGCCATTCTTCCTCTATATCAGGCCCTAGATGTGGTGTGGAGACCTTAGTCCCTCACAAACTGCACTGCCTTACTTATGTTTTGTTTCATATCTTTTGGGTGTGACATGTTTGTCTCTGACACTGTGGAAAGCTCTTGCAGTTGGTGTGCTTGCCTGGGTATTTTTAGCAGTTGCTTTGCATTATAAATCCTTCTGGCTTTAACACTGCTGGGTGGACTTGGTATAATTTACCTTTGGTTTAACAAGAAATAGGAGCTGACTCAGGGATTAAGGCGTGTCAAGTCAACACAAATAAAAAATAAAGCAGGGGAGGATTAGTCAGAGATGAATGCAACACAAGAGCTGAGTGTTAATTGTGAGAATGGTGCAGGGGAAGAGGAAATGAAACCTCCTTTATTCCTCTGCCCCTGAAGGCACAACTCGTGTTTTGGGGTCAGCACTGGCAATACATCCTGTTGGGGTGTGTCTTTAGTTTGCAGGGATTGCAGCCCTTCTTGCACAGCTTGTTTATTGCTCAGGTTTTTGAGTTGCATCTCTTAGCTCAGGAAGTTCGTGCTTTGGTTCCTAGATGGCAGGCAAGGTGGCAGCCCTCCACTACATCTCATGGTGCACAGCTGCTGTGCAGTGTGGGTGTGAGCAGATGCTGGCTGCTGAAAGGATGCATTGGGAGAGGTTTTATTTGACATGGATTTCCTACTGGAGCAGCACGATTACCCTTACAGACTCCAAAAAAACTTAAAACAGTTTTAGTGCTTCAAACTTCTCCATGCAAATCTGCGGCTGCTAGGGAGGATGCTGTTGAACAAACATAGATGCTCTGTAAATATAGGTTGCTATCAGTTTATGTGAGAGGGAAGTATCGATGGCTGCAAGGCAATAGTGATGTGGTAGCACTGAAAAAAATCTGGGGGAGAGAGGGGGGGATGGTCTTCCCTGGCCACTCACTGCTTTTTTACAAAATAAAAGACCCTGAGGATTTCAACACATCAACTAATTTTAAACCTTCTCATTCCTGATGGTGAAAAGGGTTATTCTGTTTAAACTGCCGGGGTTCATACTTTTGCAATATAGTAAAGGCTCAGAGCTTTATCTTTCAATGAGCATAGGGTAAAGTTACATTGTGGTGTTATCTACTGTTTAGCGTAGAATCTGTATGTGTATATAGTTGGAGGAAAGCAACTATCAGACCCTTTAGGCTTTCATGTTGCTCTGTTTTATATCCCCCCACTTCCTGGCCAGTGTCAGGCTTTGGACAGAAGATAACAGACGTAAAGATGCCTCAGTGTTTTTTATCCTCTTTGCTCATGTACTACCTGTGACCTGCCCTTGTCAGGAGTAAACAGCTATAACAGACCTTGAAACAATAAATTTCATAGCCTCCGGTTGTTTTTCTATGAATTATTGTCTTCATTGAAAATCTATATTTCCCTTCAATTCTTTTTCTACTGACAAGAAGATGTGAGGATTAATTTAGAAGGAGATAATGAGTGGTTGTATGTGCACATGGACATGTACACGTTCTCTCAAGGTAGTGTAAAAATTGTGATTAGCTGTTTAGATTAGTTATGCCTCAAATTTATAATCAAAATTAGATGTTTGCACTGCTAGTCACAGCATTTCCACATAAAAGCAAAACACTGCTCCTACCACTGTCAACTGGTAGAAACCTCTGATTAAAAAGAGCTGAGGAAGGTAAGGATGATGGAGTGAGGGCTGCAAAATGCATTAAAGTCAGTGCAGGACAATTGGGTTGGATGTTGTATCCCTTTGTTGTGAGTGTTGTGTTGCAGACCAGGAGCATTGCTTCATGCTGCTTGTGTGCAGTCCTAGCAAACACCAGGGTGGACATGAAGAAAGATGTAGTTGCCAGACTTCTAAGCTCTATTCTGTGAACACTGAAGCATGAGTTGCTGTGCACCAGGTCACAATGGAGCAGGTATCTGAAGTTTGGACTTGTGTGGCTATGATGCAGGGCCAGGTAGGTTCTATGTCATAGTCAAAATACTGTTTTCACGAAGGCTGTGTTTCTAAATTTCCTACACCGTGTATCTGAGTGGGATGGCACTGTGTGAGCCTGAGGTGCCCTCACAGGGTTAAAGACAACTGCCATCCTTTTTGTTAATTCATTTAATTCCTCTCCTGGGTTAAATCCAGCCCTGCTGCTTAAAACCATCTCCTCTGGTAGTATGCATGAGCCTCAGGGAATGCATTGCTAAGATGCCTTCAGAGCCTTTTTTTTCTTTTTCTTTTTTTAAATTCATTTTCTGTAAGAAAAGCAAAGAATGAGTGGAAACATTTGATTTCCCCTTCCACCCCCCACCCCATGGTGCCAAGAAGAGAGAGGAGAAGGGTTGATGCTAGTGCCAATGGGATAGGAAGCCCCTATCATTGTGCTTGAAGACTAAACCAATGAAATTCTCAGTCATACAAAATGCTTTATATCTGATCTTTCAGTGTAAATGTCATAGAAAGAAAGGATCTCTCTGATATTTCAAGGAGCAGCAAAGTCTGTGATGACATGCTGGTATCAAGATTTGCATATTTATTATAGATAAGCTGTCAAAATGTATGTTGTCAATTTCACCTTATACTCAGAATTTAATGATGCACATAAAGGACAGAAAATCTTTAATATTAATATTAATATGATTTTAGATTATAAGACTTCATTGTGGATATCAATCACCTAACCCTTAAGGACATGTCACTCAAGTTGATATAGTTTATAGAAAATTAATGTAATCCATTCTTTATGATCTATTGCAGGATCGGGGGTTTCAGGAGGTGGGATGGGGGTGTAGACAGAGGGCTGACTTGTTAGTTTGCTGTGCTTCCTTAGGTACATTAAGTTCCTTGAGTACATTAACTCTTGCTGACCTGGGACATGTTTGTCTTTCCTGCAACTGTTTAGGCATTGTACAAACTCTAACTCTAAGGAGAGTCTCCTGTTTTGTTGATGGGTTGTGTCAGTGCTTGCATGAGCAGTTTATGTTTAAGTAACAAGACCTGTTCTTGGAGAAATAATTTGCTTCCACTTCCTACTGAATAGTTGTAGAGGGGATGGGCATTACAGCTTTCAAGTGTCTGAAGAGGAAAAGTGTTCAGGAGAGTAGTTGAGCAGTGTAAGCACCTCCTTTAACTGGAGGTAGCTGCAGGATTGTGGCCTGTAAAAAAAAAAAAAAAAAAAAAAAAAAAAAAAAAAAAAAGCTGAAGCTGATATTTTTCTTAAATTCATCTCTTAATAAATTATGGAAAAGTCACTAGTGCTTGCAGGAAAGCCTTATAAATGAAAGGCTTGCCTCTCTCATCTCTTCTTGGTCTTGCAGAAGGTCCACTAATTCAAAACACCAGTAAATTGACCTTCTGCCCATGAAAATGAGGTGTAACAAGTTGCCAGATGGTATTCAGAGAATGAAGATCAAGATTTAGGTCTCTTACTAGGATGTGGGGTATGTCTTGTTGCAACCTATTGCGGTTGATGACAGTAGTTCCAGTAGACATTGCATACAAAAACAACTTCTTGAACCTATTTTAAGTTTCTTCCTTTGAGCAGGAAGGTCGGTTGAAACTGTTTCTAGCGCTCCCTTGCAGCTCTCCTATGACTGAAGGAAATAACTTGGTTAAAATGGTATCAGACTAGTTCCAAGTTTTGTCAGGGGGAGAAGCTCAATGCCCTAACAACACTGTTCCTCCTGGTGTACTGCTGGATCATAGCTCTGTCCTCTTGCTCCTTTGTTGGCTTTGTGGTCAAACTGTAACTGTGGTGGGGCATGGCATCTTTCATGGAACCATGCAGTGCCCTATTTCTTGTTCCCCATCCCTACTGTAGTGCAGCGTGCTGACTTCCTCCTGCAGCTCCTCCACCTGCTGCCTGACTCCATCAGAGCACACCTTGCACAGGTGGAGCTCACACCCTCTTCCACACAGGAGTGTGGGCTGTGGACTTTCCAGCCCTGAACAGCACCTTCCCTGAGAGGAAGATCTGTCTAGGTGGTGACCTCCACTTGTTCCATGCTGGGGAGATATAGTTTGGCTGCTGCAGACTGCAGCCAACACCTGATCTTGCCCACTGTGCTCCTAACCATATCAGGGCACATCTGTCAGGCCTCCTAATTTCCTTCAGATCTCAGCCTGCTGGCTATATTTGGACAAGCAACAGCTGAGTGATGGCACCCTAGGAGCAGAAAATGGCTGTGCACACCCATGTTATGGGGACAACTCCAGCTGCTTCCCTCTATGTGGCCCAGGCCTTGTGTTCAGCCCGGTCCTCTCCCACCTGCTTTCTTGTGCTCAGTCCCCCTTTTGGAGGGAAACAATAGACACTATGCATCTCTGGGACCCTAGGATGCAAAGCTGGATAACGTCCACCTTTTACCTTCCCTGTGTGAGCTGTGAGTTCTTTGAGGGAGCATCCCTGAGTTCTGCCCCTGCAATGGGATGGGGGAGAAGGAGCTGCCAGCAGGGCGGTGTGATGCAGAAGTTCAAGCCTGAAGTGAAGATGGCACAGCTCTTTCCTCTTTCCACATCATAATACCTGCAGCAGACAGGTAGGGGAGCTCTTATATTCAGCATGTGGAAGTACTTGAAAACCCTCGCTATGAAGACTGGATCAATGTAGTTAGTTATTGCTGGGTTTTATACACAAACATACTCTTATCTCTGAGAAAGGCAGTCTGCACTGGTTCAATAAATCAAAATAAAAAAGGCAGGTAGGAATAAGGGAGGGAGGGTAGGGGTGAGGATGGCTTGGAGAAAAAAAAAAAAAAAAAGAAACACCTGTGGTAGTAGTGCTTTAAAAACACTTTCATCATGGCTTTTGATGGAGCTGAGTTTCCACAGATCTTGCGTTAGCATCATGGTTTGTTGTCCGATACTGGGTTGGGGTGGAGGCATGGTGTTGCACATTGTTGCATTCGCTTTTACCTAAGTGAATTGATAGATGACCATGTTGAGGATGTTTCCTTCTTTCAAATACAACCAATGCTTTAGTAGCACAGCCTCCTCTGTGCCTTGGCAAAATGCTGAATTGGGAGATCTTCCCAACGTGCCTCTAGAGCAACCGTGAAAACAATAAATTTCACATTGCCTTATTTAGACTGCTGTTTACCTCTTCTTATTTTCATTTCTCCTCCCTGCCCCTTTTCTCCTGTTTTTGCATATTGAGGCCACTTACTCATCTGTGTCACTCTCTATTTCCTGTAGGCCTCCTGCATAGTAGTGTAAGCAACGAAATAACCTAATCAGCCAAACCAATGTGCTTTTTCTTGCCTTGTGCATTTTCTCCTAGTTGTATCTGTTTATCTCCCTGTCTCCAATATCTGCTTTTATCTATTAGTATGTCTTCTTTCCCATGTTTTATCCGTTAATACCTCTTGTTCAGCTGAGGATAAACTCAGTAATAATTGCACTATAAAATGAAGAGTACACTACATGTCTCTTATTGCTCTGGGGTCTGTTAATTGGAATTTATAAAGTTCAATAAACAGTAATCCAATAAGACCTAAACTCTTATTCATTTATCTTAGAGGTAATATCCAGACTGCCAGCAGCAAGCTGGAAGTGGCTGAGCCGCAAGCCTTGGTCGCACATGCAGAATGGATTTGTCTTTTTACCTCTGTAGCAGGTATGTTCAACCTTGAGTCTCCCAGCAGCCATATCTCCTTGGTGGATCCTGATAGTGGGAGATGTTTTTATCTGTCTGGAACGCTTTGGAGGAATGCAGTAGTAAGTCACTTGTGTGAAGTGGGAGATACTGTTTTCCCTTGTGTCTGGGCCTGGCTAGCAGATCCACATGGAGCTACTCAGGCCTGCGACTACAGGCATTCTTCCCCTTTTCTGTTGGACGCTGTTAACTTAGAGGTATTCAAAATGCAATTTTTCCCAACCTCTGGATTCTGCCTTCTTGAGTGTTATTTATCTACTGATAGTATCCATTCCCTTCACTTATGCCTAAAGCACTGTTTATGAATAACAGTGGGTATTACTGACTGGTTTTCAAAACAGCCTGTGTTTTAGTGGATGGTCAGAACACCAGGAAGCTGAAATTTTTTCAGCACTGAGTTGCGAGATCTGCACATACAAATAGTGGGTTCTCTGCAATCCACTATGGTTCCAGCCAGTGTCTGAGTACAGAAGTCACTGATAAGGTACTGGCCCTAAAGCTGTTGGGGAGCACAATACAGATATGGGGTGAAATAGGGCCATATTTTAGTGCTTCTTATTGACTAATATGGGGCAGGTTTCATAGCCCTGCATTTTCATAGCAAACAATGAAGTGTTGTGTAATACAATCCCAGTGGATGTTGTACCAAATATATCTTGGTGATAATGCAATTTAAATGGCAGTGTATTGACTGGACAGGATAAATAGATAACATGATACCTGATTATTGGATCGGTGCATCAGTTTGGGAGCAAAAAACAGTAGGAGTTTAAAATGTTTTACAGGGGATGCTGGGAATTGTAGGCAAATCGCAGGAGGTGTTTGGCTGAGTTGCTATAATCCTTTTAAAGAGTAGTAAGACTGCTAGCTGAAAAATAAAGGAAAAAATCTGCCAACCATTTCTGAAAGTTTTCTCGTTTTCCCTATAATAATTTTGGTCTTTCAAGCTGAGTATATAGACAAACATGTCTAGAAAACGCCTTTGAAAAAAAGCATTTTTATCAAAGTATTTCTCCAGAAACCTCTGGTAAACCTTTCCAGAATGCAGAAGTGTCTTTGATCCTGGTAAGTGGTTGTTGTAGGGCTGATAGAGGATTCCTGGACTAGAGGTTACATGGATGAGATGAAGGTTGGGAGTCTCATTGTTTCCCAGCTCTTCTGCAGCTTCAAGCAAGACACTGATAGCCCTTCACTAGAAAAATAAGCCTAATGCTGGTGGCTTCCATTATTAGAAGTGCCCCTAATGCTTCTGCAGTATTGGGTTACCTAGATGCTCAAAAAAAAAGTTTGATCTTGATCCCATGGCATTTCCACCTCTGCTTCTGGAGGCTGGATTTCTCCTGGACATGCCTATTTGTATCTTGAAATGGGTTAATATCACCCTTTGAAGATTTTAAAGTAGTGATATTATGGCAGTAGTTTCTGCATCATTACCTATACACTGAGGAACTTGGTATGTTCATTTGTACTTCCTTTAAAATAGGTCTTGTTTATTCTTAGCTGTTTCCCTAGTCTAAGCTTATCTCACTTGACATGCTCACCTTTGTTTGACTCCTGGAGTAGTTACTTATGACATGTTGGCTGAAAATGGCCAAGATGTTAGGTATCTTTTGAATCCTGATTTCAAAAAGGGTAGATGAGGTACTGAAAAATAAAAAGGTGATCAAACAATGAAGAGGGTGTTTTTTTTATGGAACACCTAAAGTTAGGGTGTACTCTGTCTGGAAATTAGATGAGTGTTATGGGACTGTGATCACAGTCTATAAGATCCAAAATGCTTTGAAGAAGGAGAGCACAGAACAGTCATCCCTGTTGCCTCACAGCTTTATTTAATGCCTTTTTCTTGTTGCAATATTAGATGAATAGTTAAAAAGCAACAGTAATTCCTCATGAAGTAGGTAGTTAAAGAATACTGTTCTCTGCTGCAGCACAATGCGGTTGGCAGGAGTTCTACAACAAAGTGTCTGGGCAAATATTCAGGTAACCCCACTCAAGGGTTTTTAGTCCCAGGCTGCTACCTTGGGGCCAGCAAGTCTTTTGAGTTGCAGATAGCTAGAGGTTAAGAGTATACTATGGAGACAGAATGCATATTTGCACTGTTCTTGTGCTTTTTCACTTAATAGCCATTACTGACCACTGCCAGAGATGGGATACTGGGATAAATGGTCATTGGGCCTGAGCCGGCAGGTTGTGGTTATAGACAGAAAGGTCTCAGGAGGGCTATTTGCATTCACTGGCTGCATAAATAACTTTGGGCCATCACATGCTGTTCTGAGAGCCTCAGCCATGCATCTAAAGTGAAGTGGGATGAAGCTCTGTCTCTGGGTCTATTCTAGGCAAGCAAAAACTGAAAATGTAGTGTTGAATGGCAAATGTTCTCCAAAACCCTGCAGTGATGTTGGGTAAGGCAGTATATTAGGTGCTCTTTTTCTTTGGCTGCTATTGTAATGGAAAACTATTTACTGAAGAAAACTGGACTTAACTGAATATATCCTTAGTTTATTGCAATGTGACAACTGTAGCAATATCTTCGGTCCTTTCATACTTCACTGTAGTAACAGCTTAATATTAGGTGTTAGAACAACATATGTCCCTGATCTAAGAATATTAGCTTTTTTATAGCTGTGGAAAAAAAAAAATGCAGGTTTTGTGGTGAGGAGAGAAAAGGAAACTCAATGTGAGCAACTTTAGTACAAACATGGACAAAATCCTACCCTTGATTCAAAGTTTCAAAGGAGTAAAGTGAAGGCTCGTTATGACCTGTTCTGTCAAATGAAGCACAGCAGTTGTTCAGAGGTAATACCCCTATATATTATCATACTTAAAAACAGGCAATGTCATAAACTTTTTGAAGCACTTAACATACTACAGGAGCTGTGCAGACTGGTGAAGTCACTAGTTAACGACTTTAAATCATGTGGAGCTGCCAGTGCTGTATTCTTTTCTGATGTATTCAAGGTGACCTGCCATTATTACTATAATTTTTTTTTTCATGTAGGAAAATGCATCTGCTCTAGGGTGGTGCATAATGGCTTTTTAACAGTCTTGCGGCAGTGTTTCTTAGCTAGTAGTGAAGGACACATAGCCTGCCAGGAAAAGAATGGGGTGTTGACCATCAGTATGGCATTTATATCTTTTCGTTTCAGTAATGTGGGAGGGTGAGGAGAGGTTTTGGTTTCATCAAAACTGTAAAGTGTTGGTTCAACCTGAAGACAGACAGGGCTGTGGTACCTTCCCAGAGTCTTTACAGTCAGAGTGACAGAAGGAATGCTACTTCTGAAAGAAGGGTTTGAGATGCCAGAAGCAATGCTGGCCCCTGTGGGCTTTACTTTTTCTCAAAGATGATACTTCCAGGAATAGAGATTGAGATTTCCCTATCTTACTTTTAAATAGGTGCCTAAAGTTAGACTTTCAAGGCTATATATAGGCACCTAAGTGTGTGGCCTAGCTTTCAGAGATGGCAAATAACACAGCAGATCCCACTGAAATCAATGGGGGCATCTCTGAGCTCAGCAGTTCTGAAAAATCATGCCACTCTTCTAGTGGGAGCATTGATTTCTAGTTCCCATAATGTGTCACAGTAAGATATGCCAGGACTGGTGTTGTACAGAGCTCAGTGTTTCAAACAGGAGCTCCTCTCCTGCTTGTTCTACTCCTAGCACGCTACTTTGCACCAATCCATCCCCAAAGCTCTCTCCATCTCTGAGCTGCTTTACTGCTTCGCTGACCATGTCAAAGGTTCGCTTTGTTCCTTCAGAAGTCTCTTGCAGCCTGGTTAATGTCACTTAGTGTTTGGCCACAGTGTTTGTTTTGAATCAGATTAATTAGGCTTTCTCTGACTGGTGTTTTAAGAGCTTCATGATGCAAGTGTTCTGATTATTGTCTCTGAATGTGTTTCTTGGACAATCTTTAGCAATGCTTGTGGTGTGGTGTTTTGTTGCTAATTGCTGTGATTTGTTGAGGCGTAGGACAGCTGACTGATTTCACTGAGCTAGGGCAGGAGGGAAAATGGGAAATTTTATTCTGAGTGGGAAAACAAGCAGGAAACAAACAAAGTTCTAATGAGATTTTCTCTTACATAGCAATTATTTTAAGACAAACCAAAGGATCTATTTGAAAACCAAACAAAAATGGTGTGAAGTATTAAACACAACAAGAGACCTTACCAAAGAAACATAGCTGCACTCTGCAGTTACATTAAGGGAGAGGGGTGCCTTTACTGGGAGCTCAGTGCACTTAAGCTGGGGTATCTAACACTTCGTAATGCTATTATCTTCCAAATGGTCTCTTAGCAAAACAAATTTTCAAGAACATTTTTTATGAACATTTTTTAAATGCTCCAGTGACTTCTAAAAGTGTAGCTAAAGATTTAGATCATGGCAGTCCTGTTGTCCTTTGCAAAGTTTAAATGACTCTGTAAAAACTGTCCTTATTCCTTTGCCTATTTTGAATGCATTCCTTTAAAGATTCTATGTTTACATTGTGACTTCTCTTCCTTGCAATGATCAGATGATTAAAACTGTGCCTGAATCTGGGGATTCAGCTCCAAAAAATGTCTGTCTTTTTTTTTCTCCTCAATTTCCATGAACAAACAGGGATCTCATCTGACGTGTTTTCTCTTTGTAGATCAATATTCTCCTTAATATCTGAAAACTGATGGCATTTGGCTGCAGCTTTGGGATATAATCTGGATTATAGTACAGAGAAGTTGGTGGGAACAGTGCTATTTATGGAGTACTGGGGTAGAGCAAGGCTTTCTTCCAAACAGTGAGGAAAGCAAACCTTGTATGTTCCAGCTGCTGATAGTCATAGAGATTATATTCATAATATAGTAGATACAGACATGGAGCTGGATATCCGAAGTGTCCAGAACTTCAATTTGGCAGGTTGCTGTATATTAGTAGCTTTTTAATTTTGGTCATATTGTTGTCTGCTTGATGTATGTAAATTTGATAGCGTGCATCCTTCTCACTCTGTGCTAGCTCAAGGCTGCTGCCAGTGTGATCAGGGTGATATACTGCAACGATGTTCTGAGAGGGATACTATCATGGAGTCGATGCTTTTTGGCCAGTCAGCAGTTCTTGGGGTTCCTGGTATTAGCTTCTTGCCTCAGCTCTGTCTTTTTGACTTGTGAAATCCCAGCTTCATTCAGAGATGGTCATGCAACAGCCATTGTCTGGGAAGTTGAAGCACGTTGTGTGAGAACTGTTTGATTTTGAGCAAGCCAAAATTGTTTTGTGGGTGTCCTCTTTGACAATGTGGAAGATTCTCTCTTCTGTTTGTGAGGAAGAACAGACAATGTTTAGCTAGGGACTTTCACACCACCCAGTACACATCAAGAGAAGGAATGGAAAACAGGAATCTTGTCCTTTTAGTTGAATGTTTTTGTCACTGTATAAACAAGGTTATACTAGCTTGCAAATTCACCCCTTTCAGGGAAAAAAAAAAAAAAAAAGTGCTTCCTCTTCAAGCTCCCTCTAGTGTTACCAGGTACGTGTCACATACTGACCACTGCTCAGGTATGGGTTGTTACACTGGAACAGCTGGTAAATGTCATCTCTGCTTTGTGGGGTTTTGATTCTGGAAGAAATTCCAGTGGTATGATTCGTGTGTGTGCAGGAAATACAGTGCCAGCCCCCTTCCCTTGCCTTCTCTGCACACCTGCATGAAACTCACCCTACCCATACCCAGATAATCTGCAACTCAAATCTCTTTTGTGTATCTGGAACAAATTGTGCTGGCTGTTTGCCATGCAGTGAAATCACAGTTTTTCATTATACTCTCAGAAGCCTTAATTAGTGAATAAGGCAGCTGTATGCTCTCAAAAATACATCTATCAGTACAAACTGCTGCCTGATGGTCCAGAATAAAACATGCCAATTTTTTTCTTGTGCTTTCAGTTCTCTTGGAGCTCACGGGCAGGTAACTGGAGGAGCGTACAGGATTTTGTTACCTTCATGATGTATGTTCATTGCCAACAATGAAAAAAGACAAAATGGGTATTTACACTGTCTGATTAGGATGATCTGTCTCTGTATTGCATATCTTTTTTTTTTCTGTTTTAGTTATTTTCTCGTTACTTGTAATTCTTGGTTTTGTTTACCCTGCCTACCTAGATGAAAAGTTTTCTGATCTTCACCCATCAGTTTCTCTCTGCTGCTTGTCAGGAGATTGAAAAAATCACACTTGTCTTGATCCCTAAAGACAGTGGTGCTCTGGGGTGGCTTTAATGTGTCATAGGGAACTGGCCAAAATGTACTATTTTCAATTAAAAAAAAAAAAAAAAAAAAAAAAAAAAGTGCTGCTCTGTTTCTTTAAATGGTTGTTGAGCTTTTTGTATCAATTTGCGCCCCTATCACCACTACTACCACAAATTACTGCCTTTTTTTTGTTGTTGTTCCTAGAGCTTTTGATGGAGTTCTCCATTCTCCAAGCAACCTCAGAAATGAGCATGTGGGTACCTTTTCCACTTCTGGGGGAAAAATAGTCCTCTTCCCTCTCCCAGTTTTGCAGTATTTTTGTAGAAAATTTCTACTAGCTTTGAATCTGAGCTGCTCAAACATCCATGGGGTTTTATCCTCCTGATTTCCCTGTGGGGTGATGAAATGCAGTGCTTGTTTTAGAGAAGGGCAAATAAAAACTGCCTGTCACCTAGGAGCTTGTGGCTAAGCTGGGAGTAGAACCCTTACCTTCCACATCAGGCAGCATAACATTTGTCTCATGTAGTGTTTGACTGGCACAGCTTCAAGGAGGGAGAAGCTTGGTTTAGGATGGTATCAAGGGGATGCAAATTTACATCAATTCCTCTCATCTCCCTTTGCCGGGAAACTACCTAATGATGCGAACTCGCAGAAAGTGACAAAGCCCAAAGGAGTGGTCTAGTAGAGATTTCAAAGTTTATCTGAAGAACTGGAAGGGTGGAGAGACATCAGTGATATTGTGAGCACTTTGCCTTGTGGTGTTTTCTACAGTGGAGGCCAAAACAACCTGTTCGAGAGGCAGGAGGGGAAAAAAATATTTTTAGGAGGGTAGGGGCTGATATGTGGTGAAATTACAGCCTGATCTTGCTACATATCTGCACCAGAAGTGTACCTGCTCACTATCTCTTTTTTCCCTTTTATACCCTGAGATGATCAAGAGGATCCCTGCTTACTTGCTCATCTAGATCACTTCTGATTTGCCTTCAACAAAATTCTAGTACGAATCTTGACCTCCTAGGGCAGTCTCAGTACAAGATTAAAGGGTGAAACAGGTCTATCTGTGCCATGCTGTAGTCATCTGGAGAAGACTTGAGGTTCAGCCTATGGGTCTTGCAAGCTTTAGCTGGTGGGGTACATCTCTTAGCTTGTCTGCACCTCAATTTTTCTATCCTTCTGGAGATGTGTAGGTGGAAGGAAGATCCCTGAGAGATACTAATAACAAGATATTTCGGCCTTTTTTTCTTTGTATTTGTGTTAACTGAATATGTTCCTGGCAACTTCTAACTCAAATACTTGCAAAGTCTGGGAAACTTGATGTTCTTTTGTAACACATGTACAATGCAGGTAGAAAGATATCCAGGATCTCCGGTTGAACAAAACATCCTAAACTAGATCTTTGTTTTATCTCATTTCTCATCTTTCTGTTTTCTGACCAGTAGTGTTGAGGTTTTGGCTGTGGTACAAACAAAAAGCTTTGGTAGTCAACAGAGCTGATAAATGGAGAACATTGTTAATTGTGTTCTTTCTAACAAAATAAATGGTAAGTTAAATTCGGCTCATTTAAATATCTCATGTGGAAGTAACACTGCCTTCTGCTCTGTTTTTCTCTCCCTCTAGACTAGTAGCATCTCTCAGGTATAATGTTTCTGGAGGTTTTCAATCGTGCTGGGAAGAGATCTGCAAGTAGACTGCATGGACTTCTATTTTGTATACAAATGTTATCTTTCTTGTGCCTGGGGAAAAAAAAAAAAAAAAAAAAAGGCAAAGTAAAATTAGGGTTATTCATGGTGATGTTAGTACTATTAATTGCTGTTTTAATAGCCTATGGGAAATAAGTAAGAGTATGTATCTTACTACTTCTGGTGAGCAGAGGGACACCACAAAGAAACACTTGGCAGCTGCAGTGGTTTCTGCAGCTTGAATTGTCCATGGTGTGTTCATCTGACCTCAGAACGATCTCTGGCTGTGGTAAGAGCTGGAGGAAATATGCTGCCTTCCCCTGCTAAGGGGGTGAGTGGATGAGTTGGACAGCAGTCTGACCCTGATGGAGGTGAGTAACATATACAGCTTTGCTGCTTTTCTCTTGGTTCACCTTGGACAAGTCGCTTCTTATTTCTCCAAGCCTGTCATTCTCACTGGCAAATGGAGTAAAGATACTGACCTCCTTAAGTGCTTTGAGATTTACTGATGAGAATGCTGTCCAAGAGCAAGGTAGGATTAACATGGTAGTTAGAGCTATGGCTGCCTCTGCCTCTTTTCTGGATAAACAGGATGTCATTCTCTCAGGTTGTCAATCCAGTAGCTGTCAGTTGTCAGAAGCACTAAATTCAGATGCAGAGGTGCTAGGGTCAAACGAAGGGGGTGGTGGGAAAATGAGAGAAATTATTTGTGTGGAAAGGGAAGGTGAGTGGTGGGGAGAAAAGTGTTTGAACTTCATAGACCACTTCTTCCCTATTTCTGAGATTTCTGAGGAATGGAATCGCTTTGCATGTAGATTTTAACTGCTAGCTCCCAGCAAAATGCATTAGCTGCAAGAGAAGCAAAAACATATATTATGGAGCAGCACTTTCTGTAATTTTTTTTTTGAAGCACACATTTGTAAACACATCTAAAATTAGTGTTCAGCATCAGAACAATGAGTACTAGCTCTTCATATTCTCTGCTCTTAGATTTTGACATTTTTTCCCCTCTCTGGATCACAATCTAAGCGTGTATGTGTGTATAATTTATTTATATTTTTTAAAAGGAACTTTATATATTTCCATCTGTTCCAATTAAACTGAATGGAACAGTTTCTGTAAGTAAAGGGAGAAAGGGGAGGAAAAGAAAGGAGTAAAGTGAAGAAAATGGCTTAAAACACAAACCTTGAATGGAAGATGAAGAAACATTTGTTGCTTAGCACCGAGATGAATAATATTCTTTGTGCTAAAATCAGGAAGCAAAATTCTCATGTGTGTGTCCCTTTTTCCTCCCTAAAATCAGTTCCAGCCATTAGCAAGGAATTTAGGTTAAAAGGCTCCAGTGCAGTAGGACCTAGATGTAGCATTGCTTGAGTGTCAGATAGCACTTTCAGAAATGGAGAACGCTCTTGGTGTTAGAGCCCGCCCTAAATCACTTCTCAGTGTTTCAAGTGAGCTGATAGACACTAACGAGAGGGAAGTTTGTGGTCATCCTGAACAAGATGCTGACCAGAAGTCCCTTCCAACCTTGGCCAGCCTGGTTCCATGATGATGTGCCCAGTCAGGTCAGTGTACTTGTTCTGTTGGGTTTGAGGGCATTTAGTTTTTCTCCTTGTCTCAGTGACTCACTAAATCCCCTTGGCCCTGTGGAAGTTCCTGGCCAGAAACTTTTTATTTTATGGAGAAACATCTAAAAACTGTGCAGTCCACTTGGCTTGTTAAGTGACAATGACAGTACTCTGAAAGGAAGCCTGCTTTTATTTATTTTTTTTCCTCCAGGCTGTGTTTTTTATATGTTGAAAGCTTTTAAGTAGTTGTGATGAAAAACTTTTGTCTTAAGGCTTTTTAACTGCTGTGTAGCTCCACTGACAGGTGAGCTGAGGTTTCCAGAGCTGGCAGTGACTTCTCTGCAACTCTCCCTCTGGTTTGACAGCCTAAGCAGGCAGGTGAGTGCTGAGCAGGGGTGAGGACTGCTCCCATTGTGTCTCATGGGTCTTGCCTCGTGGTGTGGTGCTAGTGTGCCAGACCCACCATTTGGCTGAGGAAGAAGCCTCTATGTTGAGTTCTCCAGCTCAGCCCTCATCTCTCCAGAAGCGTGACCAGGATCCCCCTGCTTCATGGTGGTGGGAACCCCTGTGCTTTTGAGGTCTGTAGCCCACTCCCTCTTTCCCTCCATTCCCATCAGAGTTTTGTTGCTATAGAGACAGTAATTACTCCAGGAGGCTTCTAGGCTCTGCTGAAGCTCCCATCAGTCTCGCCTCCCACCTGGGGAGTTTCTGACATTGAGTTAAAGGTCAAGTCTTCATGTAAATGTTTTCCTTTCCAAAATGAAATATTTTACCTATTTTGGGTGACTGTGGTGGCAGCACAGAAAACAATTTGTCAAATCACTTATAAAACCAGAGCTGGGACACTTAAATTCTATTCCCTTCAGGTATGTGGGTGTAGGGGTGGAAATGAGCAGCATCGTAAGTCGCATTTTAGTCTACATTGAACACTTGCTTTCCCTGCACTGAACACTGAGCGTGTGCTTTGTTGCTCACTTCCATCCCCCTCCCGCCAGCTTTTCAGAGCTTCTTGTTCTCATTAATTTGTTGTTTGCTCTTCTGCCTACACGTAAAAGCTGGGATGAAATCATTTTTATTGACGTTAGTCATAGGCTGACACAGCCCTGGAAAGGACCCCCTGGGTCACTGAGTCTGCCCCCCTGCTATTGCAGGCGACCACGTCATTTAATTCCTTTCATAAACTACCTGTTAAGAGCCAGAACAATCTCTTTTTAACTGATTATAAGGAAGGAGGTGGGGGGAGAAAAAACCCTCAACCCCTAATGTTTCTAACAGAGGAGTGCAAAGAAATGGAGATGTAGTGTTACAGCACTTAAAATAAGGTGGAAGACATGGCTCCCTTGATTTCCCTTCTTGAATTACCTGACACTGTCATCTGCACCTAGGCGTTATTTGGAGGTGCAATCCACTGGTGCTGAAACACCAGTCCTTTCTCAGAAAAAGGGCTGTGCATGTTCAAAGATGGTCTGCAGAGACTCTCGTGACCAAGTTCAGCTTCTGGGTATGTCTGGGACTGCTCCTAAGTCATCCCAGACAAATCACCTTCTTGTTGTGGTCTGTGCTACCAGTCCAGCTGGATTTCACATTTCCTGTAGCTTTTCAGGAAGGGGAAGCCAGGAAGAAGTAAAGTTGTGAGACTGTTGGAAGAAACAACTCTGCTGAGCAGTCCTCCATGCAAGTTGCTGCCTGTGCACTGTGCTGCTGACACAAGTGACACTGAGGGTGGCTGTGTGCTTGTCAGATGAAGATTGGAAAGCAGCAAGTGTAATTTATGAAGGCTTGGCATGCAGTTAAGTGTGAAGTGATGAAAAGCGTGGTGGATCACTGCACTGGTGCACTTGACTTGTGCATCAGGCACATATCTATGCAAGTTCACGTCCAGTTCAAAGCTAGTCCTGAAAGTATAAAAAATGGCAGCACTCCCAGCTACAGCACTGTCAGTGTCAGATGATGCCATGAGGTTTTGCTCTTGATGCCTTTCAGAGCTTCTCAGCAAAGTACGCAACTGTAATTAGTTGACAAGCAGGCTGTGAGGAAACTCAGGGCTTTCATGATACCCTTGCGTTTCTCCGGCACCTTTGATCCTGAAGTGCTTTGCAAAAGTGTGTGTACACACAGAGAGAACCTTTAGCCTTGGCACTGACATTCAGCCACTGCTGGGGAGATGTGCAATAGCTGTTCAAACAAACAGCAGTGTTGCCCGGCAGCTGCAGTGCATGCTGAAGAAGGAAGCAGCAATGCATTGAAGCAGTAAAGGAGTTTTGGGGTGGGAAACTCAGATGAGTTGAATGCTTCACTCATGAGAAAAAATAAGATAGAAGGGATTTTTCAGAGTTTGTGTGCTCTATCTAAGCCTACTTTGAACTAGGAAGCTTATGATCAGGAAAGGTAATTCTGAAGGATCAAGTGTACTTGACTAGTATCTTTGAGACAGTAACTCAAAAAACAGAGGACTTTTTTAACAGCTAAAACATGGGGCAGGGTAAGCTCAGCCAGCAAGTTGAGCTGCTGGAAAAGATGAGGCAGTTTGCAAAACACATCAAGATTTGTCTGTATAGAGAGTCAGCAGATCCAGCATTGGCTGAATTTCCAATGGAGAGGATTGATGATGGGAAAGAAAACCCTAAAAGAACGACTTTTCAAGTTGTTTTTGTAAGTGGGACTCCCTACTGCCCTATTTGCTCTCACTTCTAAATTAAGGCTTTCTTTTTTTTTTTATTATTTTTTTTTTTTTATACCCACCAGAACTTTTAGTTGCAGCTCACCTTGCCTAAACAAGCTTTCTCCTGAAGGTGTGCTCTCCCTGGGGAAGAGCACCTTCTAGAATGGCTGTGACCAGTTTGTGTTCTGGGTGGAAACAGATATGGTATGAAACATAGTTAAATAAAGTGCTAATGTATTACTTGAAGTCAAAGTGTGGTCTGGCCTGCAGATCACTTTATGTCATAAGAAGGTCATGTTACCAGAAGTCAGGGTGTGCTGGTCCAGTCACTCAGGTTTTGTGCTTAGCAGTCAGGGACAAGCTATCTGACCTCATGCTGCTTTGCAAATTGGAGCTGTCAAGGCTGTCTGTGGATGCAGTAGCTATGCATTCACTCCCCCACAACCTCAATCTTGTGTGGTCTTCAGTGAGCCTTCACATTTTCTCTATGCCTTGGTTTCACTGTCTAGCAATTGGAACTTCTTGCATTGCCAGCATGCTCTGAGGAGAGAAAAAGGACTTTAGTCATGAACAAATGTTTCCATAGACTTGTACTGCTGATGGAGAGCATCCTGTAGCTCAGGTGAGAAGACCTGCATTTTTGGAGCAGAAAGATGAGCTCAATCCCTGTCATCAGAGCCTGCACAAAGGATGAGACACAGCATTAGTTAAAGGCCTGAACTCTGCTTCAGCAGAGTAATGCTAGTTATTGCTACAGGGATCTTGCTCTTTGGGGAGGTGGGTGCAGAAGTAGCTCGTGACTTTGCCCAGATCCAGAGGATGTAATCAACAGCAGTGCTGGCTTGGAGACTTTTGGGTTCCCAGAGCTGTGCTCTGAAACCTTGGTCTCTCCCTAAACACAGTGTAAAGTCATTGGACTGGACACAATATTAAACTCTCCTGCTTCGTAAACTGTGATCTTCTCTGTTGTGTAGAGCCACAGTGCACCGCAGCAGCAGGCTGCTGTGTAGTAAATTCATTGTGTATTGTGCAAGGGACCATTAGTTAGCTTATTATTAATACATGTGTGGGCTTTAATATACTGGTACTGTATCTGTCAGCATCTCTACCAGGTTTGCTTTTGTCCTTTGTGTTTTCCCTAAACAAGCTTATACAATTAGTTTCTTCTTGTTTCCTAAATTATTTTTGCTGGTCCTAATTATTTCACACTCCATATAAAAGAGTTATTGGGGTGGGTAATGGGAGGCGAGGGATCACCTCACCATTGCTCTGCAGGCAGTGTGATGTTAAGGCAATTTGGATTTGTTTTTGTACTTATATTTGGTTGGCTGCTTGAGAAAAAGGGGAAAATTGGAATCTGCTTTTGGAGGTCAGGGTGGCTTTTTGGTAAGAATAAGAGCACAGGTCCTGTTACTCTTTTTGCCTGCGGAGGACACTTGTGGAAATAGGCTTAGAATAAATCACTGGTACTTTCTGAAGAGATTGTTCCTGTCTAAGAATGTGGAGGTTTTTCTCCTAATTTCTATTCCTGTATAGACCATACTCATATTTTCCTATATCTAGATATTTGTCAGTAGCATTTCCAAACACCCCTGGCTATTTTCCTCATGGATGGAAGAAAAGCAGGCTTCTGTTGAACAATGTGCAGGTAGCTAATGGAGGAGGAACAGGTGAGGAAGGGGTAGGTAAGTTGGGGTTTGCAGCTGGGTGCTTAAAACACATCTAGAATTCCT
Organism: Anas platyrhynchos; assembly: GCF_047663525.1. Lineage (NCBI taxonomy): Eukaryota > Metazoa > Chordata > Aves > Anseriformes > Anatidae > Anas > Anas platyrhynchos. Next base: position 7,673,707 of record NC_092621.1, read on the forward strand.
GTTTGCTGAAAATTCAGCCCCTCAAATTTTGTTTGAGCTTGCATGGGCCAAATATTTCTTATTTATCAGATGTAGACGCAGCCCGTTAACTACCTTGGTGGGGATTCAGCATGCAGACTGGTGGTGGAGCATGTGGAGGGCTTGGGCACAGAGCGTGCCGCTGAAGCGGAGACGGTGCCTTCTGCCCATCCAGGGTGGCTTATTCCTGCCCCTTGCCAGGCGTACCTGTGCTTGAAAATTTCTACCAGAACTGCAGTAGCAGCTGTGCTGTCCAAAGCTCTAAGGTAAACAAGGCCTCCAGTACAGTCATTGCCAAGTCATGCTTGGATTGCGGTGGTTAAATGCTCAAACACCATCTGCTTATATACTCTTGCTGCCTTCCACAAAGCAGCCCCCTTGCTAATGTTTGCTTTCTGGTGGAGACAAAGCTACAAAGTGCAGCCTGTTTGCCCATTCTTCATAGGTCAGGTTAGATCCAGTGCATGAATCTCTTTTTTGACAGCCATTAGCATCACAAAGATCATTACTAAAAGTTTGAGGGGCCACTCTTTCCTCAGTTGACCCTTCCCTTCCAGTGATTGCATCCTCACTTTCTTTTTCCTAACCAAATATGGAGAGACCTTAAGAAAAATAAAAATCTAGTTACTGGGAGGTGGGTTCTGAATTTGGGTGGTCATCATATGGAAGAGGGGATGAAAGTAAACAAGGAGAAACCTAAACATTACAGAAGTCAGAAAAGTGTGCTAACTGAATCTTACAGATCTTTTTTTTTTTTAAAAAAAAAAAAAAAAAAAAAGCATGGCAGATTTTTTTGGGGGGAGGGCTTGATAAAGGGGATATAGTCTACCTGTCTGCTCAAACCACTGTTGAGGGCTGTGGGGAAGTTTCCCTACTAGCAGGGGGATAGTTTGTGTTGGTTGCAGGGCCCTTCCTCAATAAAACTCATGTCCCCAGTGTAAGGCTTGGAAAAAACAAGGCAAAAACAGCCCAAAATCTCTTTAACCAAAATGTCAGTTTATCATGAGGCACTGCTGTTTTTAAGCTCTTCCCAGCTTTGAAAAATTATGACTGAGTGTAAAGCATAGATGTATTTATATTTGTTCCATCTCTTTTGGTAAGTTGGAGGGGCTGGAGGAAGCCTCATCAATTCAATGTATGTTCCATTAGAAAGTTCTTGGGATTAGATCAGGTTAATGAAAGGAATAAATAGGGCTTTGACATGTTGTTTGGTTTTACAGGACTGTATTGTTTTATGGTGTTTTATGAGAAGCACTTATACTACTCTTCAGGCGAGAGATTATTGTGCCTTTTATAAAAACTAAAAGAAAACCTATTCTTTCTTTTTCTTTCTGTTGCTAAGTAGATGCTATGTTTGTTTGCAGTCATCATTTCTCAGTAGAAATGCTATGTTCTGGAGCACTGCCTGGAAAGAAATGGCTTCAGAGAACAGATCTCAGAGGCAAAAGTGGTACTGGGGTGGGAGATATCCAGATGTTGAGCAACCAACATTGTCTTGGAGTAGAGAGATCCTCTTGGAGAGGTGGTAAATGAGATGTATCCAAAGGAATACCCCCAAGCCCCAGAAACTGCCCTCAACCCCAATTTTGATGCGTTTCTCTGATGCTTTCTGCCTTCTTTAGCATTCGAGTGTCTCAAATGAGAACAAACATTCTAGCATCAGACCTCTGGCCCTGCAGAGAACATCTGTATTGATGTCAGTGCTCAATTTCAGTAAGTTAAGCTGAAGTACTGAAGGGTTATAAGTCACACTTCCAGAGCTGGTCCTTTAGTAGCCTGTTTAAAATGGGACAGCTTTGATTTGGTTTAAGAGGTCAGAGCTGGGCATCCCAAATCATCAGGGGCTGCTTGTTAAGCTGCTTTGCCAATCAACATGGTACTGTTCTGTTGGGGTTTTATCTTTTCTCTTAGGATTTTAAATGAAGATGTGGTAAAAGTGTGAAATTGCATTTCGGGCTTTCTCTTGCTGCCTTAGTGTCCATCTCAGCTGCTACGTCCTGGTGTTCATATCTAGTGACACCAGTGTGTTAACATCGCTTCCGCTTTCTAGAATCACAGAATCATCTACGTTGGAAAAGACCTCCAAGATCATCGAGTCCAACCTCTGACCTAACACTAACAAATCCTCCACTAAACCATATCACTAATCTCTACATCTAAACATCTTTTAAAGACCTCCAGGGATGGTGACTCCACCACTTACCTGGGCAGCCCATTCCAATGCCTAACAACCCTCTCAGTAAAGAAGTTCTTCCTAATATCCAACCTAAACCTCCCCTGGTGCAACTTTAGCCCATTCCCCCTCATCCTGTCACCAGGCACATGGGAGAATACATCACCCTCCACCTCCCTACAGCCTCCTTTAAGGTACCTGTATAATGCGATAAGGTCTCCTCTTCTCCAGACTGAACAATCTCAGCTCCCTGTAAGACTTGTAAGCCACTCCTTGTAAGATTGTTCTCCAGACCCCTCGCCAGCTTTGTTGCCCTTCTCTGGACGTGTTCAAGCACCTCAATGTCCTTCTTGAAGCAAGGGACCCAAAACTGAACACGGCACTCAAGGTGAGGCCTCACCAGAGATGAGTACAGGGGGACAATCACTTCCCTAGCCCTGCTGGCCACACTGCTTCTGATACAAGCCAGGATGCTGTTGGCCTTCTTGGCCACCTGAGCACATTGCTGGCTCATATTCAGCCAACTATCAACCAATACTTCCAGGTCCCTCTCTGCCAGGCAGCTTTCCAATCACTCATCTCCCAGCCTGTAGTGCTGCTTGGGGTTGTTGTGCTCCAGGTGAAGGCCCGGCACTTGGCCTTGTTGAACTTCATGCAGTTGGCCTCAGCCCATCGGTGCAGCCTATCCAGATCCTCCTGCAGAGCCTTCCTACCCTCGAGCAGATCGACCCATGCACCTAACTTGGTGTCGTCTGCAAACTTCCTGAGGGTGCACTCGATCCCCTCATCCAGATTATCGATAAAGATATTAAAGAGGACCGGCCCTGGGGGACTCCTCTAGTGACTGGCCTCCAGCTGGATTTGGCTCCATTTACCATGACTCTTTGGGCCCGGCTACCCAGCCAGTTTCTAACCCAACAAAGCGTATGCTAGTCCAAGCCATGAGCAGCCAGTTTCTTGAGGAGAATGCTGGGGGCAACGGTGTCAAAAGCCTTACTGAAGTCAAGGTAGACCACATCCACAGCCTTTCCTTCATCCACCAAGCGCGTCCCTTTGTCATAGAAGGAGATCAGGTTCGTCAAGCAGGACCTGCCTTTCATAAACCCATGCTGACTGGACCTGATCGCCTGGTTGCCCTGCAAGTGCCACATGATGACACTCAAGATAATCTGCTCCATGAGCTTCCCTGGCACTGAGATCAAACTAACAGGCCTACAGTTTCCTAGGTCTACCTTCCAGTCTTTTTGTGTAGGTGGGCATCACACTTGCTAGCCACCAGTTGACATTGTTGTGTCTCCTCTCTTCCCCTATAATAGTAGTTCCCAAGCACTTGGTTTAACATGCTAATCCTTCCAGCACAACGCAGATATGCAGGAGTTGCTGTTCTCAGATGGGAGGCAAAGGGAAAGAAACAAAGGAATGTGCCCATACCACACACAGCTTGGGGGATGTGTGGAGTTGAACAGTGTCCTCCCATAACCTCAGCATTCTCTGAGAAATTGTGTTATTGTCCTAGGCTGTCACTGTTTTTGTGATAGGGACAAATGTCTGTTAGGCCTGTGTGACCTACTTATGCTTCTGACCTAATGAAGCTTTGAGTACAGACCTTTCCTCAGATGCAGAAGGCCAGTGCACTTGCACATGAAATCTCTTCTCATTCTCTCATTCACCTTTAATATTTTGTTGTTAATGGATCATGCTAAAACGGATTAGCCATTTCAATTTACATTCTGCTGCTTTCTGCATTTAACATTCTCACTGTAAGTGATGAATTATTGACTATTTAAATGCAACTACAAACAGCCTGAAAGAGAATGTCTGCCTTACCATTTGCAATGCTGAATTTGTGCAGCACAGGTCAAGGTTTTTCTTCTTGCTTTTTTGGTTACCTGTCCATCGATGGACTGTTTTTTCCTCCTATCCCAGTACCCCACAATGGTGCGCAGTCTGGTCTTTAACAGCCCAGGAAGAGGCCCCAGGGTTAAATATTGTTAAGCATGTGAAATTTAACCTATATTATTGATATTGGGCTCAGACCAAAGTGTCTGCAAAGTGGCTTAAAAGGAAGAGTTCATTATAGAATAAAGCACTTTGGCAGAAGACCAGCTACACATGCCCTTAAAATTGCTCCTGGTTCCCCCTCCATATTTAAATACACATAACTACTGAATCTTCTATTGTTCAGAAACCGAGATCTGTACTTTGAAAGTTGAGAGGGATCTGGCTGCAAGACAGGGTACTGTTATTTAGGATCTGACACACTGTCCTCCTGAGTAGTGGTAGAAATACAGTGGTGCTCAAAGATAGCAGTTTCCCTGGGACTGGAGTAGACTCATAGCAATGCAGAGGACAGACATGAAAGCATCAAGAATAAGAGCAATGGTGAGTGCAGAGGCTTCAGGCACAGGAGTTTTATAGACCATAGCAAGATTCCAGATCCTCCCTGGAAGAAGGAAAGAGTCATCCTTACTCTGAAGTCTGCAAATGGTTAGTATGAGACGATAAATCAGCTCTTTGTGATGTATTCATAGGTGCATCATGCAATTCCATGGTGGAAACCAAGATGCTTGTTTCTGGTTGTGTTTTTCTTGTGTGTGTGAATTGGGAGACCTGGATTTGGTTTTGAGGTTAATAGTAAAGTGGTCTGATAATGGTCCAGTTCTCTTACCTGTAGGTGATAATGTGGGAGGAACTGGGCAACCTCTTGCTATAGGTATGTGGAGTCTCTAATGTGTTAACCAGTATTTTTGTAATTTTGATGTAGGTAACTTCTGCAGTATGTTTCTTCAGCTGGAGAGAGGGGAATCTTTTAAGCCATTAAATAGAGGAATCTCTAAGCTCTCTTCTATCCAGCCACTTGAAATAATTCTTCCCTTCTGGAGTTCTGCTCCCACAGTTTTCCTCTAAGCTGTGTGCTATGGGAGACCGCTCATCTCTGGAAAGCAGCCACCAGTAAGAGGGAGCCTCAGCTTGGGTGGGCAGGAAACAAACATTTCTATAAAAGTAAGTAGTAGAAGCGGTAGGATGACAGTAAGGGGCAGGTATGTGTTGGTGTGGTGCAGGTAAGATTTCACCCTCCAATGTATTCAGCCACTTACAACAGCTATCCTAGAACAAATCCCTTTGTCACATTACACCTCTTGTGCATCTTCTGCTTTTGGAAGATTCATGTAAGAAGTGGGAGGAAGGATAGAGTGAACATGCACATTAGTATGCCCAATGAACTTTTCACTTTCTTATGGCCTTGTAAAATGAGTAATGCATAAATGCATGTTTAATTTGATATGGGTTTTATAAGAGTCCTGAATAATGGGAATTGGGGTTCTTGGGATGTGAGGATAAGGGAGGGAAGGAAGATTATATTTGTGCTGGTCAGAGGAGCGTGAGCTGTTTAGCTATTTGGTGAGTTCTTTAAGGCAGTGTTCCTTCTCTGTTCTGATCCTGGCATATGTACTTGAGAAACAAAACCTGGTTAGAGCAAGAGGTGCCTGCTGGGCTGCTGTGGCCCTGAACAGAGTTTTCAGATGCCTGAATGTGACCTAGCAGCTTGGCTCCTCTTTCTACCAGTGATCTTTCTACCAGTGATGTTTGGTGCTCTGAAGAGCGCCTCTCAAGAGTTATTCAAATGTCTCAAATAAAAGACACTACATAAGTGCTAAGCATTAGTGTTTCTGTATAACGTTGCATATCTGTATTTGTGCACGGATTTATATTCCTGGAGTGTCATGCACATAAATTCACAAGCATTCAACATGACACAGTACTATTAATAATAACCACATAGGTTTGTGTAAGGTCTCCTGTCTAAGGAGATCAAAACACTTAAAGCTTTTGGCATGTACATGGGAATCTGATGTGGAAGTTAGAGAAGAGTTGAAGGACTTCGAAATAACTGGATTTCATCTCCAGCAAAGTTGCTTTTAAATTAAAGGAATCACCAATAAAAACTAGTGTTTCTTGGACCCCGTAGTCAGGTAGTCTGAAAACAAGAAGATATGGGGAAAGATTTAAGAAAATGTTTTTGTGTTTAGACTTTTTAATGTTTTAACTTATTGTTTGATGTAGTAGTGCACCATCAGAAATTAGTGGGCCTATTGAATTAGGTACAAAAATTCTAAAATAGATGCATAAAAGGAAGAGTCAAGGAAAAGACTATTCACAGACATCACTCAAAATGCGAGGTGATACAACAGTGCTTATATTACAATAGACTACAAATAAACTCTTGTTGCTGCATGTTGGAATTTAGTCTAAACTATATCAAGCAATAGTTAAAAATGAAGGTGAGAATTATCTTCATGGATAGACTCCTTCTGGAAAAGGAAGTAGAGATGCTGATATCTGCTGGAGGAGGGAATCATTATTTTCAAGAAACATGCTGGCAGAAATGACTCAGTTCTGCAGATTTTCCTTTATTGCTTGCTTTCGAAAAATCTAGGTTCCTTTGGTAATGGAGACCTTATTTTAAGAATTTTTAGAGTTGTGAGAAAAGAAAAATGACAGACCTTCAAATCTTTTTGGGCCTTTCAGAGTGTGAAGCGTGATTTTTAGCATATGGCTACAGGAAGAGGGTCTGGGTGTGCTCTGGAAAATAATTTTCCACAGGCAATTGCCAACTCTGCAGAAGGACTTCCTGAACGGAGCCTGCAAAGATGCTTCTGATTCTACTCAGGGTGTTTCTTTAATGGAAATATCTAACTTGCTGCAGGAAACCAAGCCCCCATGAAAAATTCATGGAGAGAGAGCCCATGGGCTCTTGTAGTGCCTCAGGAAGAGACTGGCACTGAGGCTAGGTGACATGGGAAGTCACATGGCTTTACCAGGTGGTGCCCTGGAAATAGCAAAGAGTTTAACTCAGCAGTGCTCAAGAGGGTTGTGAGCAGAGGATTTCAGACGAGCCCAGCTAGGCCGTGCCATTTAATTGCCTTCCATTTCTTTCAGCCTTGCCTCCTCTTTGAGGTCCAACAATGAGGAGAGCTCTGACAATAGGTGTGAATAGTCTCTTCTCCTTTTGTAAGGAACACAAATGTAGGGCCTCATTTCTAACTGCAGACAATCCTTTTTCTTGGCAAGATGGTTGTCTTTATTCTGGACGAAATCTGCTGTGGATGGGCATTCAGATGAAAAATTTACTTGTAATGGAGGAGAATAGGCAAAAGACCTGTCCATTGGAGAACTGGAGGCAGTGGTTGAATTTAGCTGCCTTTTTCCCTCTAGAGACTGACTGTATTTTGTTCTTTCTTAGAGATGGAGTCTTGAAAGCAGAGTAATGATGCTGCAAGGCACAGTGGGTAATGGTATGCAAATGGCAGTAAGGCAATAAAATTGCTGGAGTAGCGATTTGAGCAGTATGACCCTTACATTAAGGAATTTGCCTTTAAAACTTAACCTAAAGAAAATAAATCTAATTGACGGACGAGGACTGGGGTGAGATTTGAAAGTAAGTTTATAATAAGTAAAATATTTGCCTTCCACCTCCATTTACGGGCAGCTGTTGGGGGCTGAGCAGGGCTTGCTTAGAGAAACCACAGCTGGGGTGGGCACAAGCCCTGTTCCTCCCGAAGCAGGAGAAGGGTTTTGTTTTTGTTGATCTGGCACATGAGAAGTTAAGAACATCCCTGAGGTCTGGTGATTGACACCGTCAAATGCACTTGCTGTTCCTAAGCTCTTGTCTGTCTCAGGACTGTTTGACAGCAGAGCCAAAGGTCAGAGAGAAATTAATCTGCTGTAAATGAAACTAAATGGATTGCAGGGTGCCGTTTGTGACAAGAGTAAGTGGTGGAAGACTTCAGCATGCAAAGGGCTGCAATTTAGACCTTGCCAGTGGACTGGGTCATTCATCTTTCCCATGTAAAATGAAATGAACCTAATCCTTCCAACAGAATAAGGGTAACATGCAAGAAGGGTGTTTTTAGCAATTTAACCCTAGGGCAGCTACTATCTAAAGAGCCAAGTATTGATGCAACTCTCCTGCCCCCTACCAAAAGGAAGAATAGTGCTCATATTGGGGGGAGGGGGGGGGGGAGGAAGGGGGGAAATTAATTTTCATTGCAGACGCCTATTTAACCAAGCCCCTGGCAACATGCTCTTTGTTTTCCAGAGATGTTTGAATGGCAATAACGGCTGAGGGGTGCTGTGGATTGGTGCTGGGTGCTGCTCTCCTGTGGGTGACTTTGAGTGAGGCATCTTGTTTGTGGCAGCATAACAGAACCTGGTACGGACACTCCTCAGCTTTTGGCCTTGGTCTGAGATTGTATCCCACTTGACTCAGTCCTGCTGAAGTCCCAAGTGTTTATTATTTGCTGTTTCTATCTTCAGTATTTTATTGAGTCCTTTGAAAAATGACAAAGATAGAGGAAAAAGCCTTGTGTTCAGGCTATCCAAATGTGGCCCCAGGTATGCATATGCCTCTTAACTTGAAGGAAGTACTGATTCTGTTTGGGGTTCCTAGGTATTAGAAGGTATAAATAAGCTCCTCTGGCAATGAAGTGAAATAAATGGGTCTGCTTGTAGGGGAGCTAGCTTTCTATTGCGAAAGGTATAATGATCCCAGCTTCTCTGGCAGCTGAGCCAAAATGTGTGCGCGTATAAATGAATCTATAT